>NW_027397141.1:1797033-1850556 GCF_003265705.2 Callorhinus ursinus
CAGGGGCGGGGTTCTCCCCACTGTCTCTAGGGCCGCTGTACCCGGGGGAGCGGGGTTCTCCCCACTGTCTCTGGGGCCGCTGTACCAGGGGCGGGGTTCTTCCCACTGTCTCTGGGGCCGCTGTGCCTGGCGTGTCACTGACATACAGGCTTCAGGCTACAGCTCCGCAGGAGCTCACTCCTGCATCAACAACACATTTTTGTGCAATCTTAACAAGAGCCCCATCTGAATATTTAAAGTTCTTTTTTATTTTTCTAATTATATTTTCAAAACAAGTTTTGCTCAACCCAGTAAAAGCAAAATGTCGGAAGCTATCATTCAAAATCTTGAAAATGTAAACCTACCATTTCAGGTAAAGGATAAAATGGTAAGAGGTCAAGGGAGAAGGCAGTTAATTGAAAACAGAGGCTAATTCAAGCATCTTTTGTCATACAAAACCATACAAAATTGTCATCCCACCCTGATAAAATAGTATGAGCATATAATGTGCAGGGTAATAAAATTATTTTGTACAGAATTTCAAGATAAATATTTGCTGAATTATTAAATTGCTTCACTCCCAGGAAGGATTGACTGAGTCATTAGCAATTCCTGTGTGACAGCGAGTTTAGATAATCCACAGTCTTTCACTTCTTGATGGGGCATATTTCCTCATTAATGCAAACAAGGATGACAGTCCATATTAGAATTCTTTTGAACTTTATGTAAAAATATGACTTATATTGCTTTTTAGAGACTGAAGCTTATTTTTCTTTATACCAGGCCTGTTAAAGTTTGGTTTTCTTTCTTTTCATTTTGCTTTTTAATTCAAACAATCTTTAAATTTTCTTTCCTTTGCTGGAGGAAAGAGGTAGGGAATTGGAAATCTGAATGTGTGTCAAGCAAAATGAGAATACTGCAACCTAAAATAATCAGAAAAGTTTAAGATAAATGTGCAGAGGACATTCAGTTTCAACTCA
Organism: Callorhinus ursinus; assembly: GCF_003265705.2. NCBI lineage: Eukaryota > Metazoa > Chordata > Mammalia > Carnivora > Otariidae > Callorhinus > Callorhinus ursinus. The sequence continues at coordinate 1,797,993 of NW_027397141.1, forward strand.
AAAATGTGGAGAGATGGAATGAGTGTTGTCCTCACGCTCTCAGGCAGAGAAAGTGTAGCAAACGGGAAACTCATGACTTCTCTTGAACCTTTCAGAGAACTGAGGTTATGGGACAAACAACTAACCTGGACTCTGAAGAGAGACTCTTATCTATATGAAGAAGTTGGGGCAGAGATGCTGTTGGATGCCCTATGAGCCACTGTTATGGACCGAATGGTGTCCCCCAAATTCTTATGCTGAAGCCCTAAGCTCGACATGATGGCTTTCGGAGATGAGGGCCTTTGAGAGGTAATGTGGCTTGGTGAGGTCATGAGAGGGGCATCCTCATGGTGGTGTGAGTGCCCTTCCAAGAAGAGACACGAGAGAGCTTGTTCACTCTTTCCACCCTGGGAGGACATGGTGACAAGGCAACCCTTTGCAAGGCAGGGAGAGGGCCCTCACCAGAACCCAGCCATGCCAACACTTGGACCTCAGACTTTCCGCCTCTAGAACTGTGATTTTCAGCAGATAAAAAAGTATGATCTGTCACTGAAGAAATTATGCCCAGTCTCTACCCCAAATGATATCAAGCATTTACTGAACATTTTAATGAATGAGATGGCTGAGGTAGAACGATTTTTTTTCTAATATCATCAAGAATAGCTCATGGAACGTCACCTCCAGAGTTCACTTCACGGGGCAGCTGTAATTGAGGCAGATTTCTGGGGCTGAGTAACCCTAGAACTCCATTCAGTCTCAAACATTCGGCAACCCAGTGGAAGATCTGGTTACCTTAATCCCAGATTTGAAGACTTCCCGCCTGAGATAGCATGATGAGGTCTTAGGACACGGAAAACACTGGAGGCTGGTGATGACCATCCATGAGGAATCTGCAATCAATGTACATCCAAGTTCCCCAGTTAATGGGATTTCAAGATTAAATTCTTCTCTCACCATTATCTGTGGGCCTGAAGGATTATAGAGCTAGTTATCATTTCAGACTTCCAATGGATGCTATTTTTATATTTAATATTCATAGGTCCACGTTGTTTTGGCCTACCTAGCAGTACTTCAGACTCACAAGCCTTGAATGAAACTGATGGGAGGAAGCACTGAGCTCTGGCAAGATGCTCAGGCAATGTTTCTGTTTTTCCCTTTTAGCACAGTCTACAGAATTGCAGAGCTGAAATATTAACATTGTTAAAGCACTTCATGCCGTGCTAAAAAGTAGTGCAAGTTCTCAGTGACTCTAAACCCAATTTAGCACCTTTGGGTGCAAATAGGAAGTGCTTGGCAAATCGCTAATTTTTGACAGTGTAACTAAGTGGTAGGACAACGCACAGGAGGGAAGAATGAATATGTGATTCATCCAATTGAAAAAGACCACAGGATACTAAATGTAAGACCCTGATTAGCCATATATGCAAAGTCATCCTTAATCAAAAGATGATCAGGTAGCACTTGAGGCAGACACCAGATTTATACCTGAAAATCATTTGATACTACTCTGCCTTGTGCTGAAGTCACCCCTAAGTGATTTCCATCTGATGAGATGTTATTCTGCTTCATATTTCCAGCATTGGTGGTATCACCACATCCTGTGCAAGGACCGCAGACTCCCAAAATCGGAGTGTGCCGTCACCGGGTTTGGTATTGTCACTGTGTCTCTGTCTTGGGGGCTGGCTGTGATCTGGCAGAAAGTGTGGACACTTCCCTCTCAGTCATTTCCTGTGGGTTTAATGTGTTCACCAGGAGCTGAGATTTATACATGTAGTTCTTTGGGAAAAAGTCGGGAATTACTTCAGTCGATTAATTACTGAAAATCTACTCTTCATTGAACATCTGCCGGTCTTTGTGTGCTCAGCTCGGCATCCTTGGCCTCACTGACACGTCACACTGGCACTGTCTTGGGAGGTATTACCATGACCCTGGTTTCAGTGGAGGTGACTTAGAAAGTTGATGTAAGTTAATCGGAATCACGGAGCTAGTCACTCAACTTTTTTGAGCCTCGGTTTCCCCTTCTGATAGAATTTTTCCAAGACTAACTACTTCGGGGGATTGTCATAAAGATTGTGTAAAATCGTGTATGATAACCCTTCCCATAGTAACTGGCACACATGAAGTGTTGAATAAAAGGTGTTCAAGAAGCCCGAATGTTTTATTAACTAAAAAATACCATGGTCCCATACAAGACACATAAAGAGAACTCAAGTATACGTGAAGATGGTGGAGAAAAGTGTTTTAAGGTCACTGAAGTCTTTAATTACACTCCTAGGGAGATTGAGAACTTGCTTTCACAATGTTTCTGACAGCAAGAAACAAAGTGCTTTTTATCCCTCTGAACCCATAGCACTCTGTGTAAGGGAATGATGTCTGGGAGCAAATGCTAAAGGAGGTAAGAAATCATTACAAGTGCCCAGATGGAGAATCGTGGGAATAGGCCAAAAGCTTGTCAAAACTTCAACATGGTTTTAAAAAATCACAAAAATCATTTAACCACACAATTTTTTAAATAAATTCTGACAATTTCCTTAAATAAGGGCTGTGTCTACAACAGACCTGATTTAAAATATATTTTATGCATTCAATTGTCTAAAATCAACTTCATTCTGCACAGACTACCATATTTTTTCATAGCAAATTATCATAGATAACATTCTTATACGAGCCCATCCATAATATGTTATTTAAGAAATACTGATGCTCCCCCCAGAGTCTTATCGTCTGTGTCACTCAGTTCACAGAGGCACACATTCTAATTTAGGGAAGCAAGCAAGAGCCTAGATTCTGTTTATTCTTTCCACATATTCCTCTCTCAAGTATTTATAACCATTAGAAAGAAACAAACTTTATATTTGCACATCGACAACCAGGCAGGACAAATGGGAAGAAATATTTGTCACAGTTCTCCAGATACCCTAAATAGACTCCAAAAAGAAAAGAGCTTCTCTAAATACAGCCAAATGACAAATTAACCTACAACTCATCTGAGAAAAGGGTATCTGTTCTCACTTTCTCAACACTTCGGATGAACAGAGAGTAGCTGAGCTTCTGCACAAAAAAGCTTGGGTCTCCTTCGATGGGGTAACACCCACGTTCCTCCTCCCAGAGACGTTTCACCTGCCCGCGAGAATTCCTGCCCGCAGCAGGGTGCTCCGAGATGCCACCGAGTGCGCATGCGTCTCCGGCAGGTGCCGCGGCTCCCACTGGGGAGGGGTCTGAGTCAGAGCGGTAAGGGGGCTGGGCGCCCCGCGCGCGCGTCAGTGCCCTCAGGTGTGAACGTTCTCTGTGCGTGGGAGCCAGAGAAGAGAAAGGCAGCACAGTATTACCCAGGAACTTGTGGTCTCCTTATGAAAGGTATACAAATAACACAACCACATGCGTCCAATATAATAACCAACAGGAAGATAGGAATCCTGAGAGCTCTAACTGAGAAAACCCAGTTTGGGGCGAGGGTGGGTCTGGAACACCCCAGCGGAGCTCAAACCCCAGTCTATATGGACCCTCTTCTTCCCTCCAGTGTCCCTCAGACCCCCGTGTATACGGACCCCCCACCCAGCCCGCCACCCTCGGACCCCTGTCTTTATGGACCCTCCCCACGGACCTCGGACCCTCGTCTATACGGCACCCCCCCATGGCCCTCCGAACACAGTCTATATGGACCCCCCTGCAGCCCTTGGACCCCATCTATATGCCCCCCAGCCCTCAAACCCCCATCTATCTGAACCACCCTGCGGCCTTCAGATTCCACCCCCATCTATATGGGCACCCCCTTCGCCGCAGCCCTCAGACCCCATCTATACGGACGCCCCCACATGGCCCTTGAGCCATTGTCTATACAGACCCCCTGTGGCCCTCATATTCCCATCTATAGGACACCCCACCCCCTGTGGCCTTCCTTCCCCCCTCTATAAGCTCTGCCTTCTGAGGTCAGCGTGGTTTTGTTAATCTCTTTTTCCTTTCTTTATTTCTTTTTCTTAAGTTGCATTTGTTGCCGCTGCTGTCATTCCTGTGAACCATGTGAGTGATCTTATTCCGTAAACATTAAAGTTATGAAAGCAATTTTCTGATTGAAAATTCACTGAAAATTTTTATTCAGAAAGAAAATATTATGTTAGAAATTAAACCTGACGTGGTAACTCAAGAGAGTGGTTGGGGATATATGTTAAAACCTTCACAACAGGCATCCTCAAACGTCAGCAATTCCCCCTTCTCTCAGAACTTTACTTAAAGAAGTGAGCAGAGACTCACACTCACAGAGTTTTAAATACGCCTGTTCAAATGCTGTTTGTCATAGAGAACAGTGGGAGCACGCGTGAAGGTCCGCTGCTGGGGCAAAATGAAATCATGGATCCCTGTACCATGGCTCCGCAGCCATGAAACCCTGCACGGCGGGTTACACGTGAAGACATGAAAGCATATTGTTTGGTGCAAAAGCAGATAATAATAATTTCAGATAATAAATACTTTCCGATAGATGAGGAGGGGGAGGGCAAGGAAGACGTGTGATAGCAATGATACTTCCAGGTACTGGGATCGAAACCTGGCGTGGGCATTTCTGCGGATCTGGATTTCTTAATTTGTAGACAGTGAGCATGTATTGCTTGGGGGAAAAAAAAAGTTTCACTTAAGAGAAAAAATTTAATTAGTTTACAAAGTAAGAACAAAACGAAACAACAAAAAACAACAACACAGGAATGTCTGTTGCACAAACTGTCGATTTGCCCTATTCCTCTGACCTTGTACATCTCCTTCCCCATTTTCTCTGAAATACGCTAGTGTGGGGCGCCTGGGTGGCTCAGTTGGTTGAGCGACTGCCTTCGGCTCAGGTCATGGTCCTGGAGTCCCGGGATCGAGTCCCACGTCGGGCTCCCTGCTCAGCGGGGAGTCTGCTTCCCCCTCTGACCCTCTTCCCTCTCGTGCTCCCTATCTCTCATTCTCTCTCTCTCTCAAATAAATAAATAAAATCTTTAAAAAAAATACGCTAGTGTGCTCATGCTGCGGCCTTCCTGCCCAGTCCCACAGAAGTCCACAGGCTCCTGGGAACTGTCAAATCTCAGGACAAAGCGATTTCCTCCCACTGCCATCTCCCCCACCCCAGGCCTACGTGAATTTTGAAGGACTGAACTTGGAACCCCAAGAAGCACTCCAGCCCCTGTCCTGGCCCACGGTGGTGTGGGGGGGGGTTGTCTTTCCCACCCCAAGAGGTGAGGGAGCTGGGCCACAGCCCTCTCCCTGGCTTGGCCCCCACTGGCCCCGTGGCTCCCAAGGTGAGGGCTGAACTTACTAGCTTCTCCCGGGTCAGACTCACCAGTGACTGGGGATGGTTCCCCACTCACCGAGGCCGTATGGTTGGGGGTTCAAAGCTTGACCAGCTGAGGCTCCTAAAACCCTATGAGAGGAGCACTACAAACATGAACTCGCTCTCACACCGGCTTCCTCCTCCCTGCAGCCCTCTGTCCATCGCCCCACCTGTAGCTTTGCTAAGAACTCTGTAAGGATAAAGAACCAACCAGAAGGCAGATGGCTGGCTAAGGGAATTCAGTGAATTTCCCGTTCCCGCTGAGGAGATCTATCCCAATGAGCCCCTTCTGGTGGCTTCTCTGCTGCCTGAGATGCACAGGTGTCTGACAGAGCCCCCAAAAGTTGTGCGTCCCTCAGCAGTAAGGACACCCCAGCCACGTCCACCGGGAGCACCAACCATCAACTCTCCAGCAAAGCAAAATCAAAGGAGTCATGAGCAACCTAGACAGAGGCAGACAGCCAGGAATGAATAGAAAGAACAAAGGATGGGAAGTGGTCATAAGGAAGAAAGGCAAAAAAAAGTAAGCACAGAGAACAAAGAAGCTTGCGTTTCCTGGCTCTCCTCACTACTCTTTTTGAAATCTAGCTATTGTTTTGGAAGTGGAGTGGGAGGGAATTTATATTTATTCCCCCAAATGCCAGATGCGTTTTCTGTCATTCTCCCATTTAACCCCACACCACTGCTTCCCAAATGGGAGACTGAGGCTCCAGAAGCCAAACAGCCAAAAGCAATCGAGCTGCACCGGGAGCCAGGGTTGGGCGTCGGGCCAGAAGCACACGTCCTCCCACGGGGTCACCCTGAGCTGCCACACACCGGCAAATAGCTCTCGTGTCTGTGTGTCCACGGGAAGGTGTGTGGACAAATGAGGCACAGGGGGTCTGTGAGATGATCTTGGGATCCCTCAGCTTGTTCCCATGGGTGTCGTTGGTCTCCGCTGTTGGCGTTCACACCATGGACAGCACACACCTGTCTTCATACACCACAAGCTGAGAAACGTGGTCCCAGTTCGCCTCCTTTCTAGTACACTATCAGCATGCTTAAAAAGAAATTTCAGGTCCTTCCTCGAAATACCAGTTGGTGACCTAAAGTTTGTTCTTCACTCATCCAACTCATACTGATTGAGATTTGCTCTTGGCGGGCAACGCCGGGCCACCCCGCTTAGGGTGTCATCTTCCCTCAGGCATTTAGGTATGGAATTTACTAATGAATTGACTGTGTCAGATCGTTTTAAATGATTAAGGTAAGTATTGCTACTGTTTTGTTTTCAAGGATGGCTGGAGAATTTGATAGTCAGCATAGGACGCGTTCTGCATATTTCCACGTAATTTCCTCAATAGACAATATTATGGGTAACATTCAGCTTCATGTTGAAGGTCATCAGTCAGTCCAAATTCAAATTCAAACGTGTAAAAATTCCACTTTCTGGCATCTCTGGTCTCTGCTATTCAGTTTTTCTGTGAAGGTAGAAATCTTGGATTTTCCTGGCCTTCCAACACTGGATTTTAGAAATCCCCGAGGCTGACCGTTATGATGTAGGGTCCGTTTGTGAAACACAGGGCCATAGGCGTCTGTTACTTTGTTCCTCGGTAATGAGACGTATTTGAAGATGTGGAGAGTCCAGCCATGGGTGCTTGTAGGTGTCTTAGCTGGTCCCGCCTAATGAGCTAAAGAGGCAACTCAAAGAAATGGAGACTGGCTGAAGCCCCAAAGCCATGTAAGATGAGGGGACTTGAGCAGTCCCCAACCTGCCCACCAACACCTCATCCACAATGGCAGAAAAGGAGAGCCCATTCATTTTACGAAGAGAATGTGGGCAAAGAGTAGCAAGGGGGAAAGGACCAATCAGACAAGTTCTTTTCTCCTTCGCTTCCGAGCACACCACCTCTTCTCCGGCTTCCTGATAGCTCACCCTCCTAGATCCAGTCAGCTATCAGCTCGTCATGGCTATGAGGTTGGCTAGACAGGGTCTCTCCCCACTGTCTACACACAGAAAATATCCATCAAAATCTTCTCCCTGAAACCACACTCATCACCCTATTCTTCAAGAGATATTCCTGAGTTCCCACCATTGTCGAAAAGCCCAACTTCCAAGATCCTCCATAATCCAGTTTCACTGGGCTATCACCCTCTTTTTCCAGGCAGCTCTCAGATTTATCTCAGGCAAGAGGGTTTCTTTGATGGGCTTCACTGGAAATCGCACGTGTGAGGATGGGATTCGATTTAAAAGGCCCTCCAAACTGTAGCCTCAGGACAGAACCAGAGTTCTGTAATATAGTCAGCAATGTTCTGGTTCAGTTCTGGTGCTGCCCATGAGATCTAAATCCCATGACACTGGCTGGTGTCGCTTCTGTGAAATTTATCCGAAGACTAAGCTTTGGTGAATTATGGACAGAAAGAAGTCATGTTATAGCAAATACTTGAGAGCAGAGTGTCAAGAGTCTGGAAAGTCATGGTTTAAGGTCTTCAGTTTTGTTTGGTTGGATCATAATATATGTCCTATGAACAAAGCCCTGTGCCTTCTTGTTTGGTGCTCAAACAATCCCTATGAAGCTACTAGAATGGACACATTAGTCCTTTTTTTGCAATTCGGAGATGGAGTCTCTGAGCTTCTCAGTCTTCTGACCAGTAGGAGATAGAACTCAGGTATGTGTTCCAGATACAGCACAGATACGGGAAAGAGGAAGTGAAGGTCCAGCTCTCTAAGATACACCTCCAACCCCTATTGCCACTTTAAGCATGAGGAGACTCCAGGAGAGACTATTTAAAAGAGTTTGAGGGGCGCCTCAGTCAGTTAAGCATCTGATTCCTGATCTCAGCTCCGGTCTTGATCTCAGGGTCATCAGTTCAAGCCCCACGTTGGACTCCATGCTGGGCAGGGAGCCTGCTTTAAAAAAAAAAAAAGAAAAGAAAAAAAAAGAGTTTGAATTGACTGCTTTTGTCCAATATTTGCCACAGAGTCTCATCCCCATCCCCATCCCCAGATGAATATCTGTTACTTTGGCTATTCTGCAACCACTCAAGTTTCTTCTGATAATAATATTTTAATTTTTTTCTGGATAATAACCCCCTTTTCTAAAATCTCAATCTATGGAATTTCCAGTAGAGTTGACCTCAACCCCAGATCACTGGGGTAAAGGAGCTTGTAACTCATTCCTGCCCGACGGGCTCATTGCCTTCCCCTGGTCATAGCGATGAGTTCCTTGACGGCCATGACCCACGCAGAGCAGATGAGATTTTACTGGGACTGTGGAAAGAAGGGCACTCTCTTTTCTCTGTGGGGTTGAATGTTGGTGGAACTGGTGGCAGTCATTTGCCTGCCATCCCATTAAGTCTGAAAATGAAGCTGATCCCGGGGAGAGCAGAGCCAAGGGAGGTGAGAACCTGCATCCCAATGCCATGATTCAGGCGCCTAATCTAGCCAGATCTGCAGTTGGCTTTACGCATAAACTCTTACACTGTGGGACACAATCATCTCCCTTTCCTTTAATGTAGATCATTTTGTGTTTTCAGTCGCTTGCCAATTTTGATACAGATATTTTGTAAAGAAGTAAAGCAATCACCGAAGACAGTCATGCTCATCAGCCACAGACCCCCGGATCATGGCACAGTGACACCACACCCAACACAGCCAACACCTCAGCCCATCCCACCCCCAGCCACCCGAAATTGGTCCTGCCAGAGAGTCCCTTATGCAAAAGTCCCCACAAGATTCTACATACCACCGGAATCTATGCCCTTATTAAACCATGATGCACATAATCCGGTTTCATGTTTCGTTCTGAAAGAACATATGATCACCTAAAGATTAAAGTCCCAAAAATGCTTATTTGGAAAGAAGCAGAAACCACAAAGTGGGATCTTAAGAATAAAATGGGAGACAAAATGGTCACAACTGAAAAGCCCTGTAGAGAACATTTCAGAGTCAACCCAACTCTAGGGGGAAAGCGACTGACAGGTAATGTTTACAGTGTGGCTGTTCATCATTCTGCCTCTTGAGCTGTTGTTTATGGTACAGTTCTGTCTCAGTTTCAGGCACATAACAATGAAAGCAGTTGATACATCTTGAATATGTGTGGATTACTTACAAGGCAATCCTGACGAAGGCTGAAGGCTTTAATTAAATGAGCAATTAGCTTTGGGCATGGATGTTTATACAAAAAGAAAATAGGTTAATTAATTTGGATAATCATTTGCCACTGTGAACATTAGCCTACCCTGGGCTCTGCACGGCTCCAGAGGTATTGTGTGCCCACAGTTAAAGACCGGGGAAATGGCAGGGTCAGGAGCTGTTCCAACGGGCAAGCAGCCCTGGTTCATCATTCCTAATTAGGAGAGCCTCCCCCCGCGCGCCAACACCCTCACCGCCCCCCCAGCTTCACCCATGTTGACACCTGACGTCCCACCTGCAGGCTCGCCTACCTCTTCTGTTGTCAGATTCACGGCCGCGCCCTCCCCCCCAAGCTGTCTTCCTGCCTCACAGGCTGAATCCACGCTTAAGGAGGTAAGGGAGAAAGAACAGTGTGGATTTATTCACCAAAAGTAAAGTAGCGTTGGGGGTGATGGGACACCAAGGTCTCTCTCCCAGAGATATCCCTTATAGTGTGATCGTGGTGACTAGTTTTCAATTTTGCCAGTTCTTAAAGCAAAGTAATTAATATGAACTTGTTGTCTCCAATATTTATAGGTCAGAGCTTTCGAAGTCATCGTTTTAAAATACATCTACATTCTTCCAATCTGTAACTTAGAAGATTTAAGAAAAAAAAAAAGCACAGGAGTGAAAACTGCAAAAGCAGTTTTAGAATAGACATTTCATCCTTTGCACACTCACACGTGCTCACATAATCACCTTTGCACTACAGTTTCCCGGAAAGTAATACTCTTTGCCTAGCAGAGGCCACAGGGAGCTAATGCAGGACTCAAGGCTGGCGGCCTTATGGTAGCTCTTTCAACCACCGAATGAATGAAGGAGAAGAAACGAGAATGAGTGGATGGGTAGGTTAGAGGCACAATGTCTGAACTGGACGATCCCAGTACTCTGTCTGGGTAACGTGCTGTTAGACAAATCATCAGTGTTTAGTCTTACTCAAATAATATAAACAGAAATATATAAGAGGGTATGAGAAAATGTTCCCAAAGAAATATAAATTAAAACAAAAAAGTAAGGGGTGCCTCGGCAGCTCAGTCGGTGAAGCGTCTGCCTTCGGCTCAGGTCATGATCTCGGGGTCCTGGGATTGAGTCCCACATTGGGGCTCCCTGTTCCGCAGGCAGTCTGCTTCTCCCTCTCCCCCTGCCCCTCCCGCCCTGCTTTCTCTCTCTCTCTCTCTGAAATAAACAAAATCTTTTAAAAAAATAACATTTTAAATAGTATTAGTTGTTTCCCTATTATCAGTCAATATATGATTTTCCCTTGTATTGATGGTCAGCCTACAAATTTACCCAAAACTTCTCAAATGTAAATATAATTTGATCAGTTAATCTCCCCTCTTGGAATCCATTCTACAGAATAGCTGTGAAATACAGGAAAGTATTTAAAGAACAAAAATGTTCATTACAGATTTACAATAACAATTTAACCTTTTAAAATGAGGATTAAGAGGAACTTATATTAGTGTAGAAACACGGGCATGACATAACTTTAGGGGATTCTGTAAGCAGGTTCTAGCGGGAGCAGAATAATGTTGAACAGACAAACAGACTCGTACAAGAAGACTCCGACAAAATACAGCACAGTGCTAATGATCGCGTCTGCCTGTCAGCGGCAGGACCGTGGCTCATCCCCCCCTTCTCTAATTGTCAAATGTGTAACACTACATTTGTATCACTTTTACGGAAATATTTTTAGGGTTTGGGGCTTTGCTTGCATGCATGAGCGCGAGAGCCGCCCAAATGCCCTTGGCTGCCCTCGGGGTCCTCCTGCCTTGGCCATCTTCTGCGTCCCAGAAGGGGACCACTAGTTAACCCAGAGAACATCAGGTAACTCCTGAATTAGCTAAGAACATGCCACGTCTCCACTGCTGACCCCCCCGTCTCCACTCCCCTTGGGCTAATATGGAAGGCCCACAGCTGTCTCCAGCTACCCTTCCTCGAGTCCCCACAGCCTACGGAGCATGTGAGCTCGGGCCTCCTGCCCTGGTGGTGCTGGCCAGCACGTGCGCGCCGTTGGCCCCGCGTCCCCTTTACTCCTTACTCGTTTCATCCTCCCAACCCCCTGAGGCGTTCTTCCTCTTCTGGCCCCGCCCACGGGAACCAAACCTCAGAGCTGCTGGGGACAGTCCTCTCCTAAGTGGCAGACCACGGACACGGTGTAGGGCCTCTGATTCCAGACCATCACGGTTCCAAGAGTGTGTTGTATATGTTTATTCCCATGTTTGGCATCCACTGCTTCCTTCTCCAGGAATGCCCTTCAACGACCTTCACTACGCAGCACCCCTCTGCCTGTTCTTCCAGGTCCAGCTCCAATGGCCCTGAATACCTGTGTGCTATCTTTCCAGGTCACCCCAGACGAGAGGAGCGCTCCTCCTTCCCGAGTCCCCAGCCTGTGGATTTTCAATCTATTTTGTCCCTGACTTTGGCCACATTTCAAGGGAAGTTCTTTACTTAATCGTTCCCTCCCGTGAGTGTGAGAGACGGGGACGATTTCCCATTCATGTTTAGCACCCATTAGAGCTTGGCACATAGATGACATTCAATAGATATTTGTTGGATTGATTAATTAATGAATTAGATGCTGGTGCAGCTGCTCACTTAGCATCGCCTGCCTCTGCAAATACACAACCTACCCACCCGGGCAGGAATGCAGCAACGTACACATGAAAGCCATTTAAAGGAATTTTTCTCGGTGCTTATTAATATTGACAATTCTACAAGCCTACATAATTAAATACTTTCCTTCTTCCAAAGGTCAAAATGAGACCCAGGGTGAAGATCAGTAATGAACACCATGAGTATAAAGGAGCTTTTCTGTATTACAGGATGAGATGCATTATTTGTGTCTGAAGGAAGGGAGTTCCGTGCTTCACCGGTGGCTTCTCTGGAGAAGGCTCGGGAGGGAAACCATCCAGTCTCCTTTAGATTTCAGGTGCTCTGCGGAGAGAAGGTGCTCCTCTTGGCCAGGGCAGGTGGGCTTATCTGAGCGTGAAAGCAAACCCCCAGGATACCAAAGCAGACAGGCAGATCTGTGGGGAGAATGGCCATCCTGCAAGAGCAGGGCTGGCTAAGGTGAAGGCGGACATCCGGAGAGAGAGGTTGGGACTCCGCCCCAGCCTCCGCTCTGGCACCAACAACACAGCCGGGTGGGAACGTCCTGAGGGAGGGACCGCACGTCCCTGGACCCTCAAAACTGTGCAGGCATTCCAGGTCCACAAAGAAGGGAATCACTTGACAGGAACCAGAGAAAAGCTCTGTCTGGATCTGGAAAATCCCACCGGGAATTCTCTACAACAAATTACTGGTTTATGCCTTTGTCTACAAAACAGGGTAAAATGGATTAACTGCTTTTTAACAAAGGATGTCATTCCCCTGGAGACCGAAGGCCAACGGGTGCCTCTCCTGCAGAGACCATAAGCCCAGGCCCCGTCACGGAGGTGTTGGGTGACATGGAGGAGAGACCCTCCTCACGACTCATGTTTCATAGCCTTGGAGCCTGTTACTGAGGGCTGGTGTAGAAGCTAAGAAGAAGGAAATTCTCCTGGGTCTCTAATGTTTAACGGAGACCCTAGGACACTACATGAGTTCAAATTCTCTCCTTTATGCTCCCGAGTCAGATGCTAGGGTGAAATCACTCTGTCACTGTAGTGCACGGGACCATATCCCTGGCACCGCCATCTTCTTTCTCAAACCCAACCAGTGAACCAACTGCATGCCTCCCTGACCTGTCACCCAAGCGTGGCTGGTCCCCACTTCCCTGTTCCCATCCTCGGATCCCTGCCATTGAGTTCAGGCTGTTTTGATTCATCTTAAAAGGAACTTTATTAACTGACTTGTGAGCTGGTCAAGCATACCGTTTTCAGGCAGTTTGGAAAACAAAATGGTGTGCTGGTTGGTGTTTGCAGGAGCCATGGGATGCTTTCTCCTTCAAAGCCCCTGTCCTCAAACCTTGTCTTTTGGGAGAAAGTTGCTTTAATGGTAAATACAGATTGTTTGTACAGAGTGTGTATGTCTATGTGGATGATTCAAACAGGAAAGTAAAAACTTCATAATGTATGTTTATTTTAAAAGTTCATATTTTAAAATCACCGCAAATTTGGGGGAAATCTGTTGCACGGGGAAGCCCCAGGTGAGCACCTCAGGACGCTTGTCCCCACAGAGCTCAGCATGGGCACAGGGCCCATCCCTGGTGGTTACTATGGGCAGAGCCTCTTGCTATCCTTTGCCAAAGCTTATTTTTCTCGTTTCCTAAAACATAGACAATAAATACAGCAATTCATGAATGGCACTTTAGGATATACTTAACATGCTCTTTGACATCTGGTCTTACAGAGAGAGAGAGAGAGGTGTCTGCCAAATTCTGGCACTTGAAAAGAAAATGAGAGTAGTACTTGTGTCTGGGGGTGAGAGAAACTGGGATTAGCCTAAAAGAAGGGAACTTTCTGGAATAATAGTGGTAATGTTCTATGCCTTAACAAAGATTGGTAACATAGATGTATAACCCCAGTTATTGATACGTACATTGAAGTATTTGGGGGAAGTACAAAAAAGTCTAAGTTGAATTAATGTATGGAGATGATAGATAATAGGTGGATGATAGATATGAGAGAGGGAGGGAAGGGAGGAGGGGGAAGGGAAGGGTGGGGGAGGGAGGGAGGGACAGAGGAGACAGATGGATGACAAATCATGTATAGTCTAATGTCAGTGGTAGAATTTAGGACAAGTGTTGACTGAAACTCGACGTTGCCGTGTGCCTGAAATTTTTACAGTAAAATATTGGAAGAATTATCCCACTTCGTCGTCAGCATGAGACTTGAATGTCAATATGAGCTTCCCCTTCACACAAAAGTTCCCGTCCATCACACCCAAAACAAAATGCATTTATTGCCTAAGACACAGTATTAAGTACATTTACGGAGCGTAGGGATGCATTGGTCTCCAAGAATCTTCCGGGTGAGCGGAGACAAGATGTAAATCAGCACTTCATCTCTGTAAAAACAAACAGCAAAGCTTGGGCTTGGAGCCTCAAGTCTCCAACAGCCTCTTTCTGGAGCGCCCGAACCCCCTGAGCCCCCTCAGGGGAACAGGCTGGGTTTACTTAACCACTTAGAGAAAAGTCCCCTGGGGATAACTAGCCCCAGGGTTTCTCCCACAAATCTCACCCCACTCTGCTTGACTCGCTCCAAGATACGTGCTGAAGGCATGAGCCTGAGTCATGCAGTTGGCCGCATCACACAACCCAGTGCCTCCCCCACTTTGCACCCTTTGCTGTACACTGGCCACTGAGGCTTTTCCCTGGCCAGTCTCCCATTAGATCACCTCCAGCCCACGTTCCTTCCAGCCCATCTTCTCTTATCAGCCACCCTGTCGCCAGGAAGATGCGAGCAATGAGTCATTCCCACACGGGGTCTCCCGCAGGAACCTCCTTCTCCAGCCTCATTCCCAAAATGGCTTCTGGTTAATGAAAGATGAAAGAGCTCCATCTAGCTGTTCGGGAAACAGCAAGTGCACTCAACACCGCGGGCAGGAAGCAAATCTGCCTGTTCCCAGGCTCCTCCCTTTGCAGACGGTTATCTGTGCAAAACAAACCCTCAGCCCCTTTCTTAAAACTTCTGCCACCTGCAATAGGTCAAAATGAACTCAAGGTGTTTTAGATCGAAACCCGTTAACTGTCCAGAAATTCTTCGGGTCAGTCCACATTTTAATTGTATTTATTCTCTTCTCTTCCCCCCACCCCAAGTAGATTTTTAACATGAATATTTGGCATGCTCTACAAAATCTGCTAGGAAAAACAGATGCAAAGTCTGCGAATATTTGAGTGCAATTATACTAATTCCCAGTGACTCTGGAAGGAGGACGTCAACACCACTTTGCAAAAGGATGTCAGAAGCGCTGGGGCTGGTCGGGGCCGTCACTGTCCACAGCTCGTCAGGATGCTCTGGCCGTGGTCAGCCAGGCAGGGGGAGTCCCTGCCCACGAGCTCCGGAAGCCATGGAATGAATCATGGGGTGCGTGTCAGAGGATGCGCGGGCACCGGGCCCCGAGGGCGCGTCCCAGGCCGCCCTGCCCTGGCCGTCGGGGACCTCGGGGCAGCTCCGGTCAGGGAGCCATGGTCAGGGAGGGCTTCTCCAAGTTCTCCGTGGCTGCAGAGGCTGCGCCGAGGGAAAGGCCATCAGCCCCCCCGGCCCAGCATCCTGGCTACTGTGCTGGAGGAAAGCGGGCACATTGGCCTGGATCATGCCAGCCAGTTTGGAAAAAGTTGAGTTGAGTCATTTGACATGAGGTTTTTGGCCTGAATCGCAAGTATCTGGGCCGTGCTGTGTCTGGAAACGGTGTGGAGCAGGGACACACACACACCTTGGCACGGACGCTACATGTCGTCCCTGAAGGAGGAAAGTTGCTGGAGGACTGAGCGGAAAGGCCTGTGAAGAGAAGGCTATTTTAGAAGAGGCGCCCCAGGGTTCTAAGAACTGGACAGACCCCTCCCAGTGCGAGGAGCCGAGGCCCCCGCCCGGCGCCCAGCTAGCTGTCCACCCGAGGGAGGTCGGGGCACATCAGGTCGCCCGGGCTGTGGGCAGCACACAGCCGCTTGGCTGCATTTCAGGGCTCCCCACGCGCAGGGCTGGCAGGCGGCAGGGAGGGACCCACAGCTGCGCGGAGTCCCACCACAGCAGGGGGGGGTCCCGGGGCGGGGGGCAGGAAAGCCATTGCCGGGAGCGCTAGGCCCCGGTGAAATAAAGTCCATTCATTGTCATCAGAAAGACAGATGGAGTTTTACTTTGCTGAAACTATGATCCCAACTGAACATTGGTGTTTCCCCCAAAAATGCAGGCCTTCTAGTGTCAGGTGCTTATTTCGGTGCATGCAATCCCAGGCGGGCAGCATGTGGGAGGGACCGTGGCTCGACGGTCACTGTAAACGTGTTCTCGGCACAGACCCAGCACCCTGCTGCGTAGCTCAAGTCTGAGCACTGGGCGGAGGCAGAGCCTGGGGACAGCATCGGCGACTGGACCAGCTCGCTGTCAGCAACCGATCGAGGGTCCCAACCCCAAATGCGGTGTGAGCACCTCCAGAGGCAGGGAGCTCCGGGCGCTGGAAGGGTGGGACACCCTTGTCCCAGGCGGGGGCAGTGGAGGCATCCACACCCCAGCTCCCGAGAGTCACTGGCCCGGAAATTCTCCTGCAAGCTTGGGTCCAGTGCCCCAGATCTCAGCAGTGTCTACTTCCCCTAAAGAGGGGATGCTGATGGACCCACAGCAGCCACTGAAATGACCCAAATAATTAGAGAAAGTATCATTGTACATTGTTATTAGCAGGCTGGTGCTCTCTGCAAATGTACAGGGAGAATCAAAATGACTTTGGTTTCAGTGTTGGTATAAAATAGTCTCCTTCCAAATTCCCCAGATATGAGTCGGCCTCTGTGTGTACCATGAACCACTACAAGGAAAACACACATTGATGTCCTTTTGCAGAACATTCCAAGGAAATAAAATCAGATCAGCCCTCGAGGGATCTCGGGCCTGGGCTCTGCGGTTGCTGTTGGATATGAAGAGAGTGGAGAATGTCCTCTTAGCTGCCATCGGCACGAGGAACCGGCGGCCTTGTAGATCGGTCAGGTCCAGGAACAAAAGTCAGTGCTGGGCACCACCAACTTCCCAGTGCTTGCCTAAAAAGAAGAAGGGGGCCACTGAGGGAGAGAAGCTATGTGAATCCTAGAGAAGAAGTAGAGAAGGTGGTCCAGAAGGTTTAAAGAATGAGGGCTTTGTTTCGGTCTTGCAAGCAAAGAGCCCCAAAGCCCATGAACTGAAGACATGAGGCCCCATGTGGCATCCAAACACAGAGGTGGAGGAGAAAGGGGCCCCTCCGCAGGGAGGTGTGTGTGCCCACCGGGCAGGGGTGCTGTGCTGGAGGGCTGCACAGCCGGGAGGAAAACGGGCTTCACAGAAGAACAGCTCCCACTGCCCCCGCCCGAATCACAGGTCCCATCCTGCAAAGTTTAAACCTACTTACATCCTCCTTTCTCCCAGGCATGACACAACATTTGATTTCAGAGTCAAAGTTTGCATTTGCAGTAAGCTACGACTCCCACATCAACATGCTTTCAAAATAGCTGCAAGTCCCACGTGGGCAAGAACTATGTGCTCGAAAATGATAACAAGGAGGTCCGGGCTGTCCGGTTCCCTGCACGCTCAGTGCTCACAGCCACTGTGCAACTTTCCTACCTAGTTGACATAATAAATAATGTTGGTCCGCGCACATTATTCCTACGAAAGTACGACAGAGCGGTTTCCCAAACAATTACAATCTGTACCTGCATGTACAAATCGGAGGATTAAAGCAACATCTTTGTGTTCCTTCCAGCATCCGTAAAATCTCAGAAGCATATCATAACCACCAAAGTGTTCTCTGCTATCATAATAATTCACTAGGTTATTAGCAGGCTGGTGCTCTCCGCAAATGTGCAGCAAAACGCAGAATGTCAGTGCCCCACAGAACACGGTCTTCTGAGTTTCGTCAGTCAGAGAATCAATAACAAGAAAGTGTCCTTTCTTTATATATCTGCCGCAGAGAAGTAGGGCTCCGGGGATATAACTCAAAAATTCTACTCATTTCCCATCCAGGACCGAGAGAACTTTCTGTTTATTTGAATACAAAGGCGGGGTGCATGTGTGCATGTGTGTGAGAGAGAGAGAGATTCTACTGTCAGTAAGAGTCACAGAAGAACTCCATGTCTGGAGAACATCCTACAAAGATAAGTCTGCCATTTTCATGAGCATGCCCTCTGTCCATTTGAAAAGCCCCATGGTCATCCCAAAGAGGCTACTTTCTTAATGTGACAACTTAAGACTAGACAAAGTGATTGTGGCCTGAAAGAACTCATCTCAGGAACGTGGGGGCACAGAAACCCCAGGTGAAGAACAGAAGAGTGTGTGACCTCCAGTCCATTCCAAAGGCCTTTCGACAGGTCAACTTGGCTAGGCCATGGTGCCCAGATATTTGGCCAAAGATGGATGTGAATGTATTTTTTGCATGAGATTAGCGTGTAAATCACTACACTTCAAGTAGATTCTCCTCCATAATGTGGGTGGGCTTCATCTAATCAGTTGAACGCTTTAAAAAAAAAATAAGACTGAGCTTTCATGAGGAAGGAAGAGGGACTTCTGGCCCCCGATAGCCTTCTCATCTGAACTGTGACAGTGGCCCTTCCTTGGCTCTGCAGGTCGGCAGCTCAGCCTGCAGATCTTACACTCCCAGCCCACACAAGCGCGTGAGCCAGTGCCTCAAAATCTCTCTCTCTCTCTCTCTGTCTCCCTCCCCCTCTCTCTCCACATATATGTCCAAAATCTATGGCTTCTCACTCTCTCTGGGGCCCATAGTGTCTTTCGCCCATGGCAGCCATGCCTCTCAGCCTTGGGGGTGGATCCACGGGAGGGGGTTGCGGGTGCCGGCAGCTGTGGCTCATGCCCTGTAGGAATGGCACCAGCTCATCCTGCATGCCAGTGTGGTTTAGACCCTCTTCCCTCACAGCACTCTCTCGTCCTGTGCCATCAGCCAACTTCCGGTAGAGGGAGCCTGCCCGCGGAGTCGAGGCAGGCCCCGCTCATCTGCTGGCGTCAGGCGTGAGGAGCGCCAGGACCCAGTCCATCTCCAGGTCCTTAGAGAGGCACGGTCCCCAGGGGCATCCTGTGGGCACGTCGCTCCCATAGCTGCCGCCACACAAGCATATATGGGGTTTTCTACGAGGAAGGCCAGCACAGACGTTGGGAGGCACCGTAATGCTGGCCAACACAGACTGAGGGCTGCCCACCGGCCGGGCACGTCTCCGCCCCCGCTTTGCATCAGCTCAGGGCGTCTTCCCGACAGACCCTAGGAGGCGCACATGTCCTAGGAGCCCAGTCCGCACACGGGGAAAGCAAGGCACAGAGCAGTTAAGTAACGTCCCCAAGTCGCAAGCAATAAGTGGTGAAACCAGAAATCCGGGGGCCCCACTCTCCACCCCCAGACCCAGAGGAGGTGACATTAGAGACCCAAGCAGGTGTGGAAAACAGGGCTGCTTGTCACTGTGCTAAAGGAAAGTGGGAGCCCGTTCCTAGGAATGCGTATGGTGATGGAGAAACAGGAAACGGCCCATCCCAGAGCCAGCCGCCAGAACCAGGGACCAAAGAGGCTGCCCCTCACACTGGGCTGACGTCCCAGCTCCCCCACTATTAGCTGTGAGACTTGGAGCAACTTTCCAAACCCCTCTGAGCTTCCTCTGAATATCAAGGATAGTAATTGCCCCTTCACCTGGCTACTGGGTGGGTTATGTTTGAAAAGAGGATGGTTCCAGGGAACGTGGGTACTTGAGGTTGTGCCGGGAACAAAATACAACCGTGGTTACGATGCATGTGACATGCAGTCTCTGGTGGACACACGGCACATCCCTTGGCTGAGTCTCAGAGCCACACTAGGAATCGGAGCAGGGCTGGGGCTAGCGAGAGGAGGGGCGGCGTCCAGGACAGGCAGCTCTGGGGTCAGCACCAGAGAGTGAGTGCTCACTCTCTAGACCTCTCTGTTCCATGCCTGGACAGGGCCAGGCTGCAGGGAGGCTGCGGGGGACAGGGCGGGGGGAAGGCACCTAGAGGGAGGAACACTCTGTAGACAGAACACACGGGGGGACGCAGGACCCGAGCCTGGTCCAGGGATCCGGACACCTCCCCCCCGATTGCAAACCAGTCATGCCTCAAAGCAAAATTTTAGGCTTAATCATTGGTGTGGTTATCTGCACTACCCTAATAAACCAGCCAACCATTCAGCTTCATGCCACAACATTAACAGGTTGACTTGACCTATGAGTTGATCTATGGATATAATAAAGCAGAGTATCTTAACTAGAACATAGGAACATCTTTTGAGATTTGGATTTGGGTATTAGAAGCTGGCATACTGGGTAACTTGCTGACACCGATAAACCTTACACACTCACGTGGAGAAAACCTCTTAAAACCCAGGGACAAAACAGACAGTCACCTAGCACGCACAGTGGACAATATTTTCAGCCGCCATCAGTTAAGTGCCAGGAAGAAATCTTGGGTTTAAGCAGGGGCCCTCTCTGCCACGCTCTACATTTTCCCCACTCCACTTTGCACAGCCCGAAATTGCTTTAAAACACAAGCAAGTTTTTACTACCAGGAAAATTTTACCAAGCTTTAGTTAAAAGAGAGTTGAAGTGTCTGAGGTAAATGAGGTCGTACAGTGGAATAACTAATAGATCCTCAAATGAGAATCGCGCTGCCAATCCAGCCATAATGGGTTCTATTGTAATCACCCTGGACGTGCTCCACAGCACACGTAATGAGTCAAAAGCTCCATGCCGGCAGCACCTGGACGAGGTCTCCCTGCCAGAAAGACTCTGTATGAAGCATTATGTCTGGTCTAGCGAAGGGAAGGACAAGCCTTTCCTCGTTTGTGAGCAAATCAATATCATCGTGTCTCTGACATGGCCAGAGGAGAACAGCCTCGAGCCCTCTCTAAACATGGCTACGCATCGACCACCGAGCCCTCAGCGTTCTGCCTCTGGATTCTACCTCCTTCCACACACGACCCAACCCCATCCTCACAAGATGGAATAGATACCCCCAACCAGCCTCTCCTCAACTCACTGAAGACTCCCACCCACCAGGTCTCACTTAGACCAGTGAGTCCATGAGACCTGTAGACTGAGGAACCTCAGGTTGAAATAGAAGAGCTCCACGGTATCTACTCTGAAGGGCGCTTAGCGCCTATGTGCTCCAAGCAGTCTTAAACGTCTTCTTACTCAAGCAATCATTTTACTTTTAAGTCATGAATAGTATGCTTCCTGAATTTTAAAATTTAACGCACAAGGACAAAATAATCATTATTAAGCCCATAAAGGCTCTGGTTACAGATGAACTGCATTTGTCACAACGAGATTGAATAATAAAGCGAATGGTGTCCACAAGATTGCCACAGTATTAAATTTATAAAACGAGAACTATTTGAAAATTGTAGACTTAATTGGCTTGCTCACTGACTGGTTTCCCAAGGTTTAGACAAAAGATTTGGGAGAAGAAATAAGGGACTCTGTAGGAATAGGGCCTTTGATTGGGTCGATGGCTATGATGACTTTCATAAGAACTATTCATTATATTTGTACTTCTTCTAAAATTTACTCTTGAATTTAATAGTGATGAGAAAAGCGGTACATCAGCAAATCTAGAAATAAGCGAAGAAGTGTGGAAAATAGACAACAGTAAAGTTTTTGGAGGAAGGATGCCTGGGTGGCTCAGTCGGTTGAGTGTCCCAACTCTTGGTTTCAGCTCAGATCATGAGCTCATGGGTCAGGAGATCAAGTCCCATGTCAGGCTCTACTCTCAGCGGGGAGTCTGCTTATGGATTCCCTCCCTCTACCCCTTCCCTGCACCCACTTTCTCTCACTCTCTCTCTCTCTCAAATAAATAAATTAAAAAAAAATTTGGGGGGAGGAAACATGTCCATGGGTATTTGGTCCATTTGTTTTGACCTGTATCAGAGCAAGTCCAATTTATTAAGCACCTACTACATTCCAGGTACTCTGGGGTTTTACCTTACCTTACAAAGCAGATGTTGTGTCTGTCATACAGATGAGTTAACTAAGGTTCAGATAAGAAAGGAGCTTGCTCCATCACAGTCACTAAGAGGCAGAGCCTTGATGTGAAGATAATTCTGCCGTGTTTCACTTTTAAAATAACTGGATGTACCAAAAAAAAATGAAATTTTGCCATTTGCAATGATGTGGATGGAACTAGAGGGTATTATGCTAAGCAAAATAAGTCAATCAGAGAAAGACAAGTATCATAGGATCTCACTGATGTGAGGAATTTGAGAAACAAGACAGAGGATCACAGGGGAAGGGAGGAAAAATGAAACAAGATGAAATCAGAGAGGGAGACAAACCATAAGAGGCTCTTAATCTCGGGAAACAAACTGAGGGCTGCTGGAGTGGTGGGGGGTGGGAGGGAGGGGGTGGCTGGGTGATGGACACTGGGGAGGGTATGTGCTATGGTGAGCGCTGTGAACTGCGTATGACTGATGAATCCCAGACCTGTACCTCTGAAACAAATAATACATTATATGTTAATAAAAATAAATTAAAAAAATAACTGGATGCATGGGTAGTAAGAGCCAATCTGCTATGTCTCAGGATTGTATTCCATAGGATGGTTCTGTTTATGGATGTTGCCAGTAAGACCTGCCTGTAGTCCTCAGAGAAAAAGAGTAAATTAATGATAGCAATCCAGATATTTAAATCATCCAAATATTCTTTTTTTTTATTTGAGAGAAGTGGGGGAGGAACAGAGCGAGAGGGTGAGAATCTCAAGCAGACTCCCCACTGAGCACAGAGCCTGATGCAGGGCTCAATCCCAGGACCCCAAGATCATGACCTGAGCCAAAACCAAGAGTCTGACATTGAGCCAACTGAGCCACCCAGATGCCCCCAAATATTCATTCATGAATTTTGACCCCCATAAGAAATGCAGCAAATTCACAGCTACTTTCCTGTTGGTCTTTTTTCCCTTCTATTAGTCAGATGAGAATGAGTAGTAGGGCTATAGGGAGACGGGCCTGACATCATCCACAGGAGTTATTCAACTTTATGAGACACAAAGTGACAAGTTCATTGTCCTAGAGAGTTACCGCCGCAGAGACAGTGTCTAGAGAGTTCATGGTGCGCTCCCTGGTTTATTCTTAGGAGGTCACATCTTATGTGGTTCCCAGTATCTTCTCATTTACTCAACAAGCATTATAAGAAGTCGGAGACACAGGAACGTGGGTCTTTCTGAACAGGAGACCAAATAAGGTGAATATGGCCGGTTGCTAAGAACCTTTTCAATGACATACCCTAAACTTCTACTAAAAGTCCAACAATTCAAAACAGATGACATCAACTTGTATCACATTAATTTAAATTATTCGATTATACTAATAATTAGATAAGAAATCATCCCAATTAGATGTGGTAGAGGAATTGAGAATCGAATGGTTTTAGCTAATCAATAAATGCCTTTTCAGATACATGAAAAAAAGTTTAATTTCTTGTTCATTATATTTCCTATGAACAAGTAGAGTGAATTACAATACCTGCATTTTCCACTTCATAACTAGCAAGGAATGCCACTTCATAGAGCAAAAACGGAATGACGAAGGCCTGGTGAGAAATCCCAGAACATCCTGCTCAGCAGCT
This sequence comes from Callorhinus ursinus, assembly GCF_003265705.2. Lineage (NCBI taxonomy): Eukaryota > Metazoa > Chordata > Mammalia > Carnivora > Otariidae > Callorhinus > Callorhinus ursinus. The sequence continues at coordinate 1,821,648 of NW_027397141.1, forward strand.
AATATGATTCAGGGAAGAGTAAATGCATAACGGGTGACACAGGACGCAAGAGTACTTTTTCCTTTCAGAAGTAGTGGGTGGAAAGTTTCAATGAAAAATTACTGGGGTTATATTATACTGTTAACATTTTGTTCTAAGCAGTCTGTTTTCAAAGCATATTCCTATTCCAGGGCTCATTGCTCATGGAATTTCAAACTGATTTGTAGCTTTTCCTTATGCCTGAAACACAGGTAATATTTTGAATTTTTAAAATACATTTCATTCCTACATTCTTAGAGGAGGTATTGTATCAGGGTCTTTGGCACACTCAGTTAATGATCCATAATAAAACCCCATTATCACTCAGGGTCGTTTATGTTCAACTTCATAAACAACTGTTAAAAATCTTTGTTAGTAGAAAATCCAGTGCTGGGTTTAATCACATATAATCGCTGACAAAGGAAGAAGTAGCTAGTCCCGGGCCTCAGATAAGGAAATAAAGCTCTAGAAATCCCATGAAGGTGTATATGCTACCGAATACAACCCATCCCTCAACATTGTCTAATTGGGAATTTCTCCATGGCCTCATGAGAATCTGTGTTTCAGCCTCTCCTTAAGAGCCATAGATCAAAAAGCTACTTGCCAGTCATTTCCATCGTTAAGTTACTGTGTTTTATCTCCACTTTATTATTTATATGTCAGCCCGGTCCCAGAGTGGCCTCTGTGGACTTCTGGAATTGGATGTTGCTCAGAGTGATCAGGCTTGAGATGAAGTGTAGATAAAGCTACTTCTTAATTCGGACGCCTTTGCCCGTCACTTATCTTCTGCTTCTGCCACCAGCGCAAGTTCTAGGTGGCTATGATTGTCCCAAGATCAAGAGAATGCGCCTTGGTTCCAATTAGAGATCTTGACTTCTCCTAACGTTCTGATGACTGTGTGACTACATCACGATTCTATGGACATATCACCCTAATGAAGAAGGAAAAGAATAAAGACATTTTGAATGTGGATGATAGAAATTCAAACGCGGTATCACTTTATCAGTCAGTACAAAGTCGGAGCTGTGAAAATCAGCTTATGAGTTACTAAAGAGAAAGTGGATAGGTTCTTTTTGGAATTTAAAACCTGGAAACTACATTGTCTTATGAACTTGGGACATTTTAAAGATAAATTTGGCAGTTTTTATAATAGGACATAAGTGAGGTTAAGCTATAAAAGTCACATAATTAAGAGAGGGCCACAGGGCAAGCTTTCTTGGGAAGCAGGAATATGGGAAGGAGGTTTTCAGCCCTCGGATGTCTACACCGTGGACTCTGAAGCCACCATGCCCTACTCCTAGTTGATGGAGATGGTGATAGTCACTGGCCCTCGCCACTTAGGAAACAGTGGGAAGTCCCTCAAAAAGTAAATTCCATAATGCTTAGAGGAATTCAGTTCTGTTCACCTCCGTGTGCTGGAAGGGGCTTCTACCCACTCCAGCTGTGGGAGTTGAAGGTAGAAGCCGCCAGCAAAGGCCCAGCACCGGTCCGCCGGAGGGTGTGTCCATTAGAGGAGGGCCAGGGAGAGATTTGGAAAACTTTTCCTGACATGATTTCTGGGATTTCCAGAGCTATTCATCTCCTGCTTTGAAAAGCACTCATTTATTTCAATTTTTTCCTAACCCTTTTACTGCGGTCCCTTAAGAATGCTGAAACTACCTTGATTTATTGTGTTCATCCATCGAAAGAATAGCAACAACATGCGCCTTCAGCTTTTGCTCTGAGGCCAGAGATGTCAAGCCGCAAGGATGGGGACTCCAGCTACACCCCTAAAAGGGGGAGCACCTGTTTATAAGGCATTGTCTAAAAGGTGTCGCTGCATGCACACACCACGATCCTCACCGAAACGTTTTTAGGAGACTCCGAGTAGCCTGCCGGTAAGTGAAAGGAAGTGTGCTCAGCTCCCAAACAAAGGGAAGGCATGTGCCTTTAAAATCACTCGAGAACATTTGCAATGACAGCAACAACCAAATTGCTTAACAAGGCAGCAGGTGGGAGGCAGGAGGCATTGTGAAACCAATTCTTGGGAGCCCAGATAGGACCATCGAAGAGGAGAGTCTGGTCCAAGCTTCTAAGTAAAATGAAATAGGTACTTCCTTCCTCCCCAATCACAATGGAGGCTGTTTCACACCCTCGAGGCTGATCTGTGTGCAGACGGTTCCAAGGTTTAAACTGTTGTACTCTTTCTCCTCACTGGTACCCTTGCTTCAATCAATGGTAATGCAGTTGACTGAAGCGGTTTGTTCTCTTCAAAAGCTTGTCTTCATCTTGAATTGCTTTGGTCCAAAAAACATTGTGAGGACAGACTGTCCTGATTTTACTCCTCATGTCAGGAAACAAGTCATTTGAAGGAGCAGATTTTTTTCCCTAAGTAGTAAAATATCGATACACTGAAGGAGGTAATGAAACAAATTGTGGCTGGAAAATCTTTTCCTGTTAGGGCTATAATTTGGAGCGTAATCTCCATGAGATGTCTGGTAATGTTTAGTTGATTTAAAAACGAGACACCAGTATTGTCACAAAACTTGGTAATAGGAATAAAACGATTGAAACATGTTACAATGCCAGTTTAAAACCCATATGGGATAGAAGTGATTTGGAGGGTATGTATTTGCCTCTGACAAAGGTAGTTTTGGTCAGTCTTCGAACAGTTAAGACGGGACACGCAGGAACATGAATTGGCCATGACATTCCCCCAATGTTGAGGATAAAGAGGTAGCACCCAGAAAGTCATAGGAAGAATCAAAATATACCAAAATGTCATGGGAGCGCTGAGTTTTAATGTGAACAAAAGGTTTACCGAGATGGTGAAGAAGATGAGTCTTCTAGGGCTAACAGCCAATGGGGTTAAAACACTGTCATCCTTAAAAAAAAAAAGAAAAGAAAAGAAATGGGCTGGGATTGGACTTCCCCAAGAAACCACAAGCTAAACCATCATCTCTTGCCCTCTCGGCACATGGTTCTACCAATAGACAATGTGTTTCTAGGCGTGTCCAAGAAGCACATCCAGAGGCTCTGTCACTGTGGACGAAGTAACGCCCCTCCCCGCCCCCGCCACCAGCAGCACTCACTCTGTAGCTGGCCTGTCCCAAGACTCCGGTCTCCCATGGCCCACAGGAAGCCGTGGAAGAGTAGGTGAAAGAGGACAATAGGCCCACAAGATGAGCCGCTAAATGGTGGCAGTGCAAGACATCTTATAAACCCTTTCTGTGGTTGAAGAGATGGGACAAGTCAAGAACAAGGTATCGTATGTCCTCTTTTCTCCTTCCAGGGTTTTTAGTCATGACCTGAAACCCTTGGCTCAGCCCCTCTGCTTTCCTAATGCAGATAATGAATCCCAATGTTTGAAGCCCACGAAATCCTCTGTTTCATATTTTTGGTGCAAAATGAACACATCGCCGTAGAATCCGTGACAAATATGACCCCATAATAATGGCTCAGGGACACATTTTTAAGGGATTAAATGTAGCTTTATTTACAACATAAAGCATTCCATCTGTGTAAAGCAGGGAATTTTAAAAGGGAAGAAAACCAATCTCATCACAATTCCCCGTCCCCTGGTCAGAACTTGTCTCATTTTTTTTCCCCAAGTGTCTTCTTGAAGTTTCTCTATCCCATAAATCACTCTCTGTAGGGTTCAGCACTGAGTAAGAGTACTTGCACCCTCCTTTCTAAAAGGATTAATATAAAACCTAATCCTCATTTTCATTATTGTATTCAAGTAACAGGATTGCTTCTTTTCTACTTTGATGTGTAGGAGAGCTGAATGAAGATGACAATCACGTAAGCACGAACAGCACCTGAAGGAGTATTGCATTTCTTGATTTCTGATGGAGCAATAGTCAGTTCTGTGTGGCCTGCAAAGGACCCCATCATGGGGCCCATCTGAAGCCTGCATTTAGCAATGTCCACTGTTCAAGAGGTTATGTGAATAACAAGTTGAATCTGCGTTGTTTACAACCAGGACGATAACAGTCTCCATTCTCCAAATGACAATATGAAACTTTTTGGAGATTGTACACTGTTTTCCTTCACTCAGTGCTATAATCCCATGGAAGATTAAAGAGGATGAAAATAAAGCACAGGTGGCCCCACCGATGATGTCATTTCTCTTCACAACAAACTTATGAGATAAATCTAGAAGGCTTGAGAAAAATTAAAAGGCAGCTCTTATTCACAACCAAAGATTATCCACTGTCAGCAGGAGAGGCTGTGAAGGCTCCAAGTAACAGTAGTAAACGTGGAGAGGCTGAACCGGTTGAGATAAGCACACATCTGTGAGACAGTGGCCTGGGGAAAAGCAGTTCTAGTGTGTGGTCGTGCAACTGACTGAAATGGGAGCTCATTCCATGATCCCAGCAAATCTGATCCAAAGTAAAATAATACTTTTGGGATTACTAGATGAATGAATGATGGAGGATTTGAATTAATTTAGTAAGATAATATGTACAAAAGTTCTGTGTAAACTATTTTAATAACTAGCTTATAAATTATACGTATTGTTATAATAGCTGTCGTGTGGAATATTTCAATGCACTTTTATTCTGGACACCACCAAGGACACACTGGCTGGGATCCTCCCTAAGCAGGACTGCGATATGAATATTCACCATCTTCCTTCCCCATATCTTTTTCCCTATATGCCAACATTTTAGGGGCCCTTTTATTATTTTCCCTGAATCTCATCGGCTCTTGCTGCCAAAAGGACCACCAAAATTCTCTCACCATTTCTCGGTCCTTCCAGCGTGTTGGTCTCCTGCTCCCCACAGACCCTTTGCCTTGCTCTCCCCTCAGCCTGGGGTGCTCCTCCCCAGATCTTTCCATGGCTGGCCACATCCTGCTGTAAACTTCTCCGCCTAAATGTCACATCGGCCAGACGCCGGCTCTGCCCAATCCTGCCAAAGCCAGCACTAACGCACTGCACTCGTCGGTCTCCCCCGGCACTTTCCCTGCCCCGTCGCCCCAGCTGGAAGGTGGAATCACCTTATTTCATATCTGCTTCTCTCTGCCACATCTTAGTTCCACAGGCTGGGGGAGGAGAGCTTTATCTGCCTCGTATCCCCAAGTCCTGGAAGGGCTTACAATTATCCACTGGATGAATGAATCTTGAACTCCAAAGCCAGTGTTCTATCCCCTGCCTCCCTTAAAATAGGATTTTCCTGCCTCTGTTTCATGCCTCTCTCAGCTAGTAAAAGGCAGTCGAGAGACGAAGTTTGTCTCATCTTGGGCCTCTACCAAACCTTTCGTCTTCCTGCATTGTCTCATGCTCACGTTCCCTTTTGTGCCCCACGAGTACGATGGGGAATGAGATGGAGAGATAGATGTTGTAATTGAAAATGAAGTGAAGGTGAAAACCAGCCCAACATGGTTTACAGGCATTTTACTAGAAAAGTTTCACTTTTTTTACTTTGCTTCCTAACCTATGAAACAGATGACGGTTTCCCATTGAAAACATAGGGCCAGGAACTTGGGTCCCTAGCATGAGTTTTCACTCTGCTGTTCTGTGTTCTGGGTGAGTGGCCCAGGCAGTCAGGACAGAGAAGGGACCCCTTGTTTGGTCTCGGGGCTATTTGCTCACTGGGAGGGCTGCATTCAACAATGAATGCACAAGGACTCAGTAGCACCTGTTAGACCCCGCGTGAGGTGGTCCCTTTCAACATGACGTTAGTAGCACTTTAAATGATTCAGACAGAAGGGCTCCAGCTGGTCATGGAGCTATAGGATGCCCTTATTAGGAGGTGTGTCATATAAATATAGATGTGTACATCACATAAATATAGATCCCCATACAGCACACTCTGTGCTGTGTTCTCTGCACAGGGAGAAAAAGCTCACTCGTTTTAGTAAATTGGATGCCCACCCCGCCCCGGGCCCTCCAGGAAAGGCAACTTTTTTGAAATTTCAATTACTGTTGCAAAGAAAAGATCTCAAATGAAAAGTTAAAAAGAGAAAAATTCATTTCATGAGGAACCATATGATTTAATATTAATGCATAGTAGTACTCTACGTTTCTTTTTATTTTAACCAAGGGTTTTTAAAATTAATAGATTAAGCCTTCAATGAGATACAAAAGTAAAACAAAATGAGAAACAAACCCAAGCACACTCATTTTCATCTGTTTACCTGCCCTGAAAGCAAATGTGCAGGATTGAGAACATCTGGAAGGAGGCCATGTGATTGCTTTCCACAAATAAGTCCCGAATTTCTTGACTATAAACTGTCCAAATCCAGAGACCAGCTTTCTGTTACTTTGGCCCAATTCCATGAAACGACTCATTTCCTTGGGACTCCATCAGGAAAAGTTAAACTCAGTCCTTTTTTTTTTTCATAGCTTTTTTATTTTTAGATGACAAAAGTAGTATCTGTTCAATGCCTAAAGCTTGGAAAACCCATAAAAACCTGAAGATATTTTTATGATCGTCTGATACTCATAATATTCCATGCCCCACCATTATAATCACCATTAACACTGGTACATCTTTCTGGTTATTTCTCTGGGCTCACATGCACATATCAAATTTTCCATCCCTAATGGTGTCTTTCCATACACACTGTAAAAGGTCTAGCTTTCCCTGAGCAATACTTTGTAAAGTTTTGCCAAGTTTGGAATATCCCTCTCCACCCTGATGCTTATTGATTGCATGGTGCTCCGTTGGATGGGTTATTACCACTTCTCTGAGCCACACTCTTAATTTTGGAGCCTTTTGGTTGCTTCCCACTTATTTCTATCTATCTATCCATCTAGCATCTACATATCATCTAATCTACTTAGCTCATAAATGTTAATGTACAGGTACATGTAATAAATGTATATACTGTACATGTAAAATACATGTGCAATCTTTAGTAATTATTGTCAAAGATACTAACTTGCCTACCAGACATCTGTTTTCTCTTCTTCCTTGCTAGTATGATTTTGATTTTGTTCCATGTAGGAATATCCCTGGCTAATTATTTCGTCTTCCATATGACAAAGTCTGGTCCATACAGTGTGAACAGAAGATGCTACGTGGTACTTCTGGGGCAGCCCTTTGATGGGGATCACCTGTGGCTCCCACCATTTGCATGGTTTTGTGCTTTTGCCTTGTCTGCTCCTATTTTCTTGCCTGGGAAGCAGATGCAATGAGAGGAGGTGGGCAGCCATATGGGGACCATGAAATGGGACCCAGTTAGGAGGGAGTGATGGGAAACAGAAAGAAAACTGGATTTCGATGGCATTATGGGGCCACCAGTCTAGTGCTGGCTCCTTGCTTCCAAATTTCACGTTAAATGACAAAAATAAGCTTCTATGTGAAGAGAGCCACTGCTTTATTTGACTTTCTATTATTCAAAACAGAACATAATACTATCCACGGTATTATCCATAATACTATCCGTTTAGAGTTGCTAAATATGAAATCTTCCAAATGGAATAGCAAGACCTCCGGGTGTGCAATTTTATAGACTTTAGACTCTTATCATCGATTTGCTTCCCAGAAAGTTTTTATCGATACTAACCGACCGGCTGGGTATGATAGTACCCATTAGCCACCACCACCATTGTATATCATCTCCCCCAACACAATTCCATAGGAATAGATTCGCTTCCTTGTTGCATTCATTTCAATTTCTTTGTATACTGAAGAATTCAAGCATGTTTTGGTTCCAAGTGTCTTCTTAAACCTGTATTTCTTCTTATGTGAATTTATCCCTTGTATTCTCTCTTCTACTATTTTTTAAGGTAGGATGTTAAGAATTATCAGGAGAAAACATGAAGACCATTGCCAAGCATTCAGTAGGTATACGTGGCTGCTGGAAATTTCTACCCTGGGTAAGAGCACACCAGGCTAAAATAGGGTGGTAAGCAGCTGAGGTGGGTAACTCGTCCCAAGTGAATCCAGCCATCTCAGCTGGAAATGCAGGACGCTTGCTACAAGGGGAAGGCACTCAGGGTGTCTCTGGGCCAAGGTAGCCATGCGATATTTATGATCCTTTTTCAGGGAAGTGGGGACATTTCCCTGAGGATTTAGAGAAAAAGCAGAGTCACCACACGTTTTCAGTATCTCATTCCTGAGGTTCCAAATGCCTCGGCTCCTCTCACACTCCTCTCCTGAAATGTCTGCATCATCTAGCACGACTGGGGCCGTTCCTCTTCCAGAGAAATTGAGAGCTATGTGGCTTCCCCTTTGCCTTCTCAGTTTGCAGGGTGGTGTAATTAGCCAATGTCAGCAAAAGTTCTTTTGGACCTTTGCAGATTAGAAGGTGAGATCATTCCCCAGAACTTCAGTCTAGTACTGTCAAAGAAGTTCATCAGTGAATGTTAAGGAAAGCATAAAGGATCCTTTCTATTATATAGATGGAGACAAAATGCCTGTTGCATAACTCAACTCAGAGAGTCAAATTACATTATTTCTCTTACTTTTTTCAACAGTGCCTAAGTAAGGTGATTTGGGCAAACATCCCAAACAAAAGAAACCCAAGTGCTCAGGTATTCCATCAATTATGTATGGGGCCCAGCGAGACCTGGGAACACTGGGGAATTGCCATTACAGTGAGCGCCATGTGCGGTGGTTCCCTGGCTGGTGCTACCTCATTATCTATATGGCACTCATCACACCAGCCACCAAGCACTTTCTCAACATCAGCCTTTACACGGCCTTTACAATGGAAGGGGCCAAAAGTTCTATGACTTCTCAACGTCATCAGCTTTGACTGAACACCTACTCTGAGCCCAGCATCAACCACATACTGAGTGACCACCTGTGAGCCAGCAGCTTCTGACCCAGAGGCAAAAATCTGGGCTTCTTGGATCTGCTTCTCTCTCCCTCCCCCTTCTCAACCAGGCTCTTGCCATCTCGAGTATGAATTACTGCAGTGCACACCCCCTGCCCCCACCCCAGGAGCGACCACCTTCCTCACTATTTTCTTTAGTTTCATTTCTACAGCACTGCACCCTCACCACTGGGAACAGACCCCTGGCAGCAAAATAGCAAGTAAAAACACAAGTAAGTGGGCTTTTAATGCAGAGACCTAGGCTGTCTGGTTTGCTTCTTTTCTTGACCGGCTCACCAACCAGTCCTCCCTTCCTTCCAAATTCAGTTAAGAATCCACCTCCAAGAAGCCTTTGAAAGTAAAGCCAGCCTAGTGTCTCTCATTCCAGAACTGTGTGTTTCCACAAAACTGCATTTCCTAAAACTACACTGCTTTAGAATAATTACGTATTGGTCCCTTGCAAAACTCCCTGCTTCTATCAGAGACAATCTCCATCCCTTCATTCATTCAGGCTCAATATCTCCAAATCACCGTTGGTTCTTCCTTCAACCTTGTCCTCAACATCTACCTCCGGAATCACAAAAATATGGACTTCTGGGTTGGGAAGGCTCATGGGGACTGCTAAGGCTGTAGCTCAAAACAGATTAGAAACCAGAGTCCGGAGGAGAGGGTGGGCTTTGTCTGCAGCATCACTGCTGGAGTAAAGGAGAGTTGTTGCTAAGAGAAGCTCATGGATTCCATGCCTGGTGCCCTTCTCATTGTATCCCCCTCGCTTCCTGATTGAGACAGTGCTGACACCATCACTGTGCTCTATTCCCCAAAATGTCCTTGATGCCAGGGTGGCCTGCTGGTTGATATCAATTCTTTGCAATGAGCACTTTGGTTAGGTGCCCTTCGGTAGCCGTTGAATCAGGGTGGAATTTAAGCCCAAGCTTGATGTTTTGGATACTATACTATTTCACAAGATGTAACCCCAAGCTTTTGTTCCAGTCAAATTAGCACACTCACCTCTGTTTCTCTCCAGAAGACACAACATGTCACTCTCTTCGTTTGCATTTGTCTGAAAGGCTTTGCACACCATAAACGAGAGACGTTCCTCTGAGCACTTCATTTACAGATTTACCTTGCATCACATTTTCATTCCTGTCTTCAGAGAATTTAATGAACGTGGCACCTATTGCGGTGATGAAGCAACTCAGACCGTTAACCCCGTTAATGGTGATGATGATGGTGAGAAGTAACCACCGTCTTTATGGAACAGGAATGGGGGGGAATAATGACTCTAAGGCTCATGCTCAGTGTTTGCCAACTCATATCTTCTGCTTGCCTGATTGTTTTTAGCACTTAAATTTAAGAGACTATGGCTCAGTATTTTAAAAATAAATTAATAAAAAAGAAAACATTATAGGAGAAAAATGAGAGCACATCCACCACATGATAAAAACAATCACTCCTTCCAAATCAGAGAGTGGCACGAGCATTAGTTTACTCAACCTACTTAGAAGCATACGATACCCATATACAAATAAAGTAGAACCTACAGCCCAGAATGATGCAGTGGCTATCACTAATTAGGTGCCAGTTGGCAATATAAATAAAAATGAATGGAATATCAAATTTAAAAAAAATGCCCGCCATTTCAATCTCCCACTACGACACAATCTGAGTTTAAAAAACTTGTTCTTCCCAGGTGACTGTATTCATTAAAGACACTAAAGGGCAACTTTCTTTTAAAAAGGAGTCTTGGAGCAAAGCGGATGGTCTTTCCCCTCCTTTCTGTTTGTCCAGCTCTGGGCAGAATGGTCCCCGCACCTCCAGCCCCTCCCGTTCAGGGACCCACAGTTCACTCAGCACACAATTCATTGAGAAGCGAGATGTTTCCAGATTTGTGCCAGGCACCAGGGAAATAAATATGAATGAACAAATGGCTTCTGCCCTCAGGAGTTCTCAGTAACTAGAAGCTGAGATGTACACACATTATTGCAACGCAGCATAATAAATGCCATGAGAATTAGACCAAATTCCGGCATGGCCACAGAAGTGCTGCAACAGAATCCCTCTGGGGAAGTAAGGGAACTTTCTGGGAGAGCGGATGCGTGGCGGCCATGGGGGGCAAGCAAGCATTCACTCATTGAGTGTGAGGGGAAAGACAAAAAGGTTCAGTAAATTGCGGTTGGGGGCTACAGGTGGGCTCCATCGCTAGAGTGTCAGACGCAAATCAGGGCAGTGGGGGCCTTGAGGTGCCAGAGAGGCAGGGTCCAAAGAGCAGGCAAAGGAGTCCGGATCTCACCCTATGGACAAGGAGGACACATTGAAATACTTCCAGTTGAAGGAAGGGGATGATATCTGCATGACTTAAAAACTCCCCCAGCCACAGAATGAAAGATGATTCCAGGAAGCAGGACTGTGGGCTGGAAGACCACCGTGTGCCCAGCACAAGAAGAAACGAGAGGGAGTAGAAGCACATGCAGAAACATCTGTAACTGGAGCCAAGTGGTGCTTTAAGGCTGTATCTTGACCTGAGAGATTCTGAGTTGATGCAATACTTGAATGTAGTGTAAACATTTGTGGCAAGGAAATTGAGGGAGAAACTAATTTACGTTTGTTGTTCTCTGTTACGGGTATAAATTTAAGGTGTTTTTCCCTCCCCTAGGCCCTCCCTGGTCGAAGGGTGTCAATAATGACTATGCTTTAGGGTCCGTTGGGACTCATCCAAAAGACCCTCACCTTTCACTCAGGCATGGGATTTGGAAGGATGTGCTGCTTGAGGAGAGCTGGGATCCAAGCAGTGCTGGTCCCAACCCAGGGGTGGAGGGAGGGAGCAGCGGTAGAAGATGCCAGAATGCTTGCCATCTGCATGCCGCTCCCCTCCCCCAGCAGCCTAAGGAAGGCAGACCCTCTGAGGAAGCATCGGGCATAGATTTGGCTAGAAGCGGATGGAGAGATTGAAGGAGCTTGAAGAATGAGGGTCTTGGGAATGCCAGGGAGATAGCCCCTCACCCGGGTTTGGTGCCCAGGAAACGGAAGCCCCTGCCTCTCCTGCCCCGTGTGGAGCAACTCAGTACTCACCTGGAAGAGCCGAGGGCCCCAAGACCATGAGCCACCAAGGTCCCTAGGCCTAACCAATGTGGGTCACTTTGGGAACCAAATCCGTATCATTTCTCTTTTATTGACTTGTGTTTTCCTCCCCCTTCTGCAGCCCTCCCATTGGTGAGTGGGGTAGAGGGAAGGATTCTGTGAACAAAAGGCTGTGTAAGTATGTCTGCAAATGACCCCGCAATCAGTACTGACTTCTCCATTCTGGATTCTCAGCCCTTTGTACCGTTCGAAGTAATGATGCTCATTTTGCTCCACATGTTGGGAACCGCTGAGGACATGGCCTCTACACACTCTCCAGACTTCTCACCATGGGCTTTCTTATTCCTGGCTTTTACCAGTGCCCCTTTGGAGGAGGTCACCCCACCCCCCTCAGGACTGGAAACGCAATGCAACACCATATGGCAGGTAAGCAAGGCCCGCAAACTATCTACATTCGAAACCTAGCCATGTCATTTACTAGCATGTTGCCTTAGGTAAGTTACTCAGGCCCTTTGGCCTTAATTTCTTCACATTCAAACTAGATAAAATACTAGTTTTTCCTTCCTTGGCTTGTTGTCAGGGAAAAGGACATAATGCATGGCAAGCTCTTACCCCAACACCTGCCCATGGATATAGGCAATGTAAAGAAGCAGTTATCCGCTATCCGTAAAGGGAGTGCTCTGCCCGTGTCAGCAAGGACACTCGTGCCTCTTGGGGCCCCCCGTGCATCACTCCCCCTCTTTGGGAACAAATTCCGCTCCCAGCCAGAGGCCTCAATGCCCTACCCGGGAAAGCAGATGCGAAGGGTCAGAGCAAAACCCCACAATAGTTTCAGTTCCTGGATCCCAGTCTGCACAAAGACAGCATCTACAGTTAGGACCCTTGGACTCCAAGGAATAAAGCTGACCAAGGGATCCGAGAAGGTATGTCGAGTGCTAGTTCCAGAATCTACCAGAAACAGCCAAGAACTCTCTGAGGCACCCCTCGGGGATGCAGGGGACCTGCCTCCTGACCCGACTAGACTCTATTCTCACTTTGTTCCTCAGAAGAGCTTGCGTTTCGTTGGCGGTTCCCTGTTTTGTGGGCCAGGAGCTCTGCCATGGATTTTCTGAGGAGGGAAGTGAATGCTCTCTCCGTCAACCTGAAACTGTTTGGTGGGAAGTTATTTTTCCCCTCCTTTGCGCCTTTTCTTCTTTATTAAAGCTGACAAATGGGGAAGAAAATGAAAAAGAAAAGAACAAACCCAGTGTCACAGGATGCTGGGAAAATAGCTTCTATTTATAGCCTGGTACATTTTCAGACATGTAAACACCTCTGTTAATCGCGGCCCCTGCAGCTAGACCCTGGGGATTATTGAACTGCCCTGGAAAGCTGCTAACCATATATGGCAGAGCAGGGAAAGGCTTGACAGGGCTAATTGCGCTCCAAGTTGTTTTCAGAAACAGTGGGGAAGAAGGTCTGCGTCCCGCCCGCCCAGCCCAACAACACAGGGCCGCAGGGGCCTCGGTCCTCTCTTGGAAAAAGCAGAATCTTGGCACACACAGAAGCTCTGGCAGGGTATAATCAAGAACGGCCTGGCCAAAGCACCTTTAATGGGGCAAATCTAGCTGACAACATAATAGCAGAAATCCCCACGCTGAGTGGCAGCTTAGCACAAACTAGCTGTGTGATGCCCACCAGCTCAGTCTGCTCGTCGAGCAGCTAGAACGAGGCAGCCGCCTCACCAGGTAAGCATGAGAACTCGAAGGAAATAGTCAGGTGTTGTGCAGCACCCGGAGAAGCGGTGACCTTGGCGTCCAGTGGTCTGGACAGGCTCTGTGCAAAAAGGAACGCCTCAGTTCAGGCTTGAAGGACACTTCGAAGAAACCAGGAGGCAAAAGACGGGGTTCTCCCCATCGACTAACTCCACGGGCAAAATCAAAGTACATAGAAATAGCATCTTTTTAGAGGTAGTACAGAGCATATTTCCTGCTATTCTTTCCAACCAGTGAGAGAAGTTCATCCGTCGTACTTTCTGTATGCACCAGGGGAAAATATCCGAGCCACTTTCAATGCTGAGCCTAAATGCAATAATGAGCAAACTGTGAATTTTTTTGAACCCAGAGTTAAAACCACAGTTTTCCAAATGTCCTATTTATATGGAAAAAAATAAACATTTGTTTAATTTACTTTTGGTCGAAGAAATAGAGATATGATTTGGGCATAGATAAATCTGGTGAAAGAGATGGTTCTTCCTGGTATTTGATGTGACCGACAGTGGCGTTAACGTGTTCATGTTAAGGTGTCAATGTATGCAATCATGTTCGTGTTCTCAAGGGGTCATTTCTGACTGGGTTCCTAGCATTCTTTTTAAACAGTCACTATGAAAGTAGATTTAGAGATTGGAAAGTGAGGTGAGGCTCACTTGCTTTTTAACTGTGTTAACTGCAGATTCACGCACAATTGTAAGAAACAATACGGAGAGAGCCCATCAGGTACCCTTCACCCACTGGCCCTGGTGGTCACGTTTTCAAAACTATAGTACAGAACCACAAGGAGGGTGTTGATGTTAATCGTTGACTCAAAGGCAGCAGGAGCACCTCAAAATCCTGCCTCCTTTCCTGGCTGCAGCCCCGAAGTTCAAACATGGTGTTTCCAGAATTTATCCTAAGGATTTGAATCTCTCAACACGCAAAATCTCCAAAAAAGAATAACACTTTAAAACTCCACATGTTATGATAACGCAATTTCAAAGAACATCTTCCCAAAGGGGGAAGCGAGAGAACAGAGTGTCAGGACGCCAGAAGGACATGGGATGTTGAGGCCGGGCATCAGGAAGGTGGCTCTCTTTCTTTCCCACATCTTCCCCCTGGGTTGAGCCGGCTCAGTGGGGGAGGTTCAGTCTGGGTGCAGATAACCTTATCCACCTTCTGGCCCCCTCACGTGGCTACTTTGGCCTTCATATCATACTTCACCCTCCTTCGCACTGTATTCTCATCTCAAAATGAACATATTACTATAGAGCGATATATTAAGAATGGAGAAACTAAGAAGTGCCCTGAGTGCCTCTCATGTCTAAGCTGCTGGAAAGGACTCAGGCTGTCCTCAGAGGAAGCCCTTCATGGTTTCATCTTCTTGGCAAGTAATGCTGGGGTGGGGTGATCTGGCCCCTGTCCCAGTAAAGAGTGTAAGCGAGTGGTTCACAAAAGAGAAAATACAAATGACTGACTGACATATGGGAAAATGACCTTGTTGGACCTTAAAAATGAGGTAAGTATTGACTTTTGCCTGTAACATCAGAAAAGCTCTCTGTCATCGGGAGACAGAGACTTCCAGCCGCTGGGAACCTGTGCAGTGGTATATATATGTGATTTGCTCAACCA
This sequence comes from Callorhinus ursinus, assembly GCF_003265705.2. Lineage (NCBI taxonomy): Eukaryota > Metazoa > Chordata > Mammalia > Carnivora > Otariidae > Callorhinus > Callorhinus ursinus. Next base: position 1,836,857 of record NW_027397141.1, read on the forward strand.
CGCTTTGAATGTGCTTTCAAATGTGCCTTGGAAATGTGCTTTGAATGTGCCTTGGAAATGTTTTGTGAGAGTTTCCTAGAAAATGGGGAAACACTTGTTCTGTGTAAATGGATATTTGAACAGACCAAAAGACCAGTAGAACTCTAACAAGATGTCAATGCGCGTTATCTCTGAGTCTTGGGGTTATACATTTTTTCCTTCGTCGTGCCTTATTCTATTTTCCGAAATTGCTATAAATAGCATATGTTTGGATGCATAGAAAAAATGAAATGATCTCAGTGGCATGGTTCTAAGTGTTCCGACCTCCTCGCTTGTCTGTCGCAGGGCTTCCGTGGGATACCATCTCTGCGCCCCACCAGAGTGTGTGAATCAATTCCTGTGCTTATCAGTGGAACAGTCTGGAAAACATTATCCACACTTAAAATAATCAAGAGCACCATTTTCACTTTTTTGTTTTATTGGATGATATTGCCCCCCATCGCTTTGCTAACATAGAGATTGGAAAGTAGGTTTAGAGATCGGAAAGTGAGGTGAGGCTCACTTGCTTTTTAACAGTATTACCTGCAGATTCATGTACAATTGTAAGAAACAATACGGAGAGAGCCCATCAGGTACCCTTCACCCACTGGCCCCGGTGGTCACATTTTCAAAACTATAGTACAGAACCACAAGGAGGGTGTTGATGTTGATACAACCCACCGATGTTGTTCAGATTTCCTCAGTTTTACTTGCACATGTGCGTGCTCTCAGTTCTACACAATTTCATCACGTGCACACATTGGTCTATCCACCACCATACTCTGGACACCGAGCCCCCACCATCACCACAAGAACTCTCCTGCTGCCCCCTGGAGAACATGTTTTTCACTCTCAAATTGTTGGTCATGTGACCTACCACTAGCCAGCTTGGGCACTCGCCTTGGGGTTCCTGTTTTATACTATTCATTTGACTTTTACAGTCAGAACTTGTCAGGTGAATAAGGGCCTGGTGTCCAGCATCCTAAAACATGGAAATTACTATCACAGGAAAAGATCACTGGGGGGTGGGGGGCGAGGGGGTCAGCTTCCCACTGTGGCTATAACCACATACGGTGGAATAGACTCTGAATTTATGAAGGCATCAGAAAATGGTGCTTTAGCTCAGGACATTCTCCCTCTCAAAGAAGCTGGAAGAATTTTTTTAAATGTCTATTTATTAGGCTGAGTTTTATAAAATTATCTAAGCAGAATAAATAGGCTCTGCAGTAATCTGAATGAGTCCAACCAGGAGTACATCGGCTCTCGCTAGGGCTAGTGCTTCCTGATATGGAAAGAGTGCTCTCCAGGAAGGGAGAGGAAGTAGACCCTCCTCTTTCTCTAAAGCTTCCAACCACTTTGGACCAGAAGCATGCCCAGCCATGCTGGGCAAGAAAGGCAGCTATTGGACAGAATGCATCACCCAGAAGTTCCTGAGCTACCAGTAAGTAGCAGGTGTGCAGCCCCTGGGTGGAAAGCTCAAGGGAAGAGCAGGCAAAGGGCAAAACTTTCTCGGAAGTCAATGAGCCAGGAGCTAAGCCAGACATGTCCCCCTCCTGTGTGGTGGAAGGGGGGCATGTGTCATTAGAGATCTTCATTACCCAAAGACAGTCAGCCCTGCCAATTCTGGAGTTTCTGACTCATTTGTGAATCCAGAAACCCCGATCCATGGGTCAAATGTGAGTCACTTAATTGACCATTGTTGACCATGACTGCTGTAATGAGCACACACGGCCATAAGGGAAATGCAAAATGGGACAGCTTCAGCAAACAGCGGCACCAGCACAACATGGCAGCCTAACGGTCTTTAATGTATATTAGGCTAATTATCACTTTTTAAAACATAATAAAAATAATTGTTATAAGTAAGAGTACAACATCTAAAGCTCCAGAAGGGGTTAGCGCCCACAGAGCACCCCAAGCTCCCAGAAAATGCCAAGTGTGGGAAGCTAAGGTATCCCGCTGTTCCCTTCCATGCTGGAGAGCATAACGGTGGTGTGTTCTTGTGGTGTATCAGTCAGCTAGGGCTGCCATAACAGAACACCACCCACCATGGCTTAAACAACAGGAACTTTTTTTCTCCTGGTTCTGGAGGCTGGAAGTCTAAGACCAAGGTGCTGGTGGGATTCGTCTCTGCTGAGAACCCTTCTTGGCTCCAGATGGCCACGTTCTTCTACGTCCTCGTGTGGCCTTTCCTCTGTGCACATACATCAAGAGAGCTCTGGTGTTTCTTCCTCTTCTTCCAAGGGCCCCAGTCCTATGGGATCAGGGCTGCATCCTTATGACCTCATTTAATTGCCTCCTTAAAGACCCGTCTCCAAATACAGTCGCATTGGGCACTAGGACTTCAACATCTGGGGAGGCTCATGAGAGATGGCTGGGAGATCGTAGGTACTGACTAGCTTAGAAGAATTGCCCAAATATCATCTGTTTTTAATAAGATTTATTTATTTACTTACCTATTTGAGAGAAAGTGTGTGTGTGAGCAAGGGCAGAGCAGAGGGAGCAAGAATCTCTAGCAGACTCCCAGCTGAGCGCAGAGTCAGACAGAGGACTCAATCTCATGACCTTGAGATCATAACCCGAGTGGAGATCAAGAGTCGGCTGCTTAATCAACGGAATCACCAGGCACCTGCCCACCTCCCCCCCCCCCCCCCGCCCGCCACTGCCACGTATCATCTTAAAGCACCCAGCACGTTCCTCACTCTCAGAGGTCTAGCTTCTGGAGGAAAAGCCAAGTGTTTAGAAGGATTGGAGAACAGCAAATCCTAGAGACATTTCCACACTGAATGAAGGCAAACAGGAACTTAAAGGTGAGTCCCTGAGCCCCTCCCCTTCCAGCACCCCTGCCCATGTCCAAACGCCCCAGGAGCCTGACTAGAGAGGTGATGTCAAGGTGTTGTTACAGCTGTGCGTGTTACACTGATAAAGTGTGCAAATATGCCTTTAACCTCCCCCTCCCCGACCACCAGAACGCAGCTAGGATTTGTACTTATTCCAGGTTGTTTCCATGGGACACCTGGGATCTGCAGCCACGTGTGCCTGCCTTATCCATGACTTCTGGCTTCTGCAACTCTTTTCCTTTTGGACTTTCCTAGGGAATCAGGAGGGAGAGGGGGGTAAATCAAGTGGTATCTTAAGCAATCTATTTTGGGTGAAAAGCAGATAAAATCAGATCAAATATCTACTGAGTTTAGACATCAGAACTCAAGGGGTCTCCCTCTTCTCCCTCCCCACCACCCCACAACCAAGAACAAAGCTCTACTATGGCACTTTCTGTGCTGTTTTATAAGTTTCTTTCCTTATCTGTGGCCATCACAACCCTGTGAGCTTCTTTACAGCAAGAATTGGATCTTGAGTTTTTTTCTAGCATCTTAAATATCTCTACCACCTACAATAGTTCAGGCCATATAGTCAGCATACAACCAAAAATTTACCAAATAAGAATTAAGTAAATTCTTAAAGAGGCAACATTAGCTTTCCTTTAATAGTGTTGGTCAGAAATTGGAAAGCATGATCCAAGACACTTTCCTAACTTCAGATGACCACAGAATAGGTCCTAATGTATTATTAGTACAATAAGCATTATTAGCACCTGTTATATACAAGGCATTATGCTAAATACTGTGAGAGATACAAACAAAAATAAGAAAAGATCCCTGTTTCCAAAGTGCCTAAGGGAAAGGAGAAGAGAGAATATGTGCGTGGGTGTTTGTGCTCCATACAAAACTTCAAAATCACTGCTTAGATGGAACGCTCCCAGGGCTTCTGAGCATCCATGACAACCGTCGGCCTCTGTCCACCAACAGGTGCAGCATGAATAAGCAAAAGTCAGATCTACTTCCTCCTTTTCATCCTTTCTTCCAAATGGAGAAGATTAAAACTCTAGTGTTGAAGATTCGATGCTAAAACTAGGAAAAGCAGGCTTTGATGTGTGTAGGATTGAATACTGGATGAGCGTTACCAGCGTACCCTCCCATGCCCGCCTCCCACGCTTCCGTTTCTCCTTACAGATGCTACACAGGTTTTCACTCATCATGCACCCCTGCTCCACACAGCCCACGGCCCCTGGGAAGGCTGAGTTTTCCCCATGTTCGAAGGCAGTCAAGACTGTGTTTTCCTTCCCCAGCCACGGCGTCTGCTCATTTGATGGGCAGTCACTCAGGGTGCCTATCAGGAGTATGCTTTGGAGCCATAGGATGGAAATGCCCTCTGTCTGTAGGTTGTCCTGCGCCATTCCCAGAAAACAAGGGAACCACCTTCCGGGTGAAGTGTGACCCCAGAAGGCAGAGCTTGACCGGAATCTCAATGGTGTTAATCTGGCGTCTCAACCAACCAACACTGAACCTCACCACCCCTCCACTTCCAGCCTCCTGGGATCGAAACGAGAATCACCTCCAGTGCTTAACCAGTTTGATTGGGCTTCTCTGTTACTTGTAAACCTAGAGTCCCAACTGATATGCACTCTATGGGAGGAAAGTCCCAAGAGATTCATATCATTTTGTATAATTTCCTTCAAAAACCGAGTCTTTGGAAGGACAATGATGCTGAGAAGCCTCCACTTGAGGCTTCTGCACCAGTGAAGGATGGAGAGGACTTGACGTCCAAAGAATTCAGTGACCTGGGACTTATTGTTAGGAGACTTAATCTTGAAAAGTTGAGCTTCAGATTCCTAAGCTGCAAAGTTGGGGTGTGTGATAGGAGGCCTCTACCCAACAATGAAGGTGGTTGGCTTGGATAAAGTAGGAGGTACAAAGGAGATGTTAAGAACCCGGGCCAATATTCACTTAAATGGAATAATGAAAGATAAAACCAACTTGCCCATTTACATAAAACTATTGCTATATTTGGCAGATCATCAATAACTTCAAAAAATGTCCCACGTAAGTCAGAGCTGTGGCCATCAGTACAGGATCACGTCTGACTCCTCAACACAGGGGTAAGGTGCAAGACCTCCCAGCGGAACCGCTTTCAGAAAGGTGGTTGAATGGTCCCCGCCTCCACTACTTCCCCTCCTCTCTGTGTATTTTTTTAAATCACAAATAAATCAAAGTTCAAGGTCACAACTACATTATTCAGTCTGACATCTAAGTAAGGCAGGAAGCAATGAAAACTAGGAATTGTCCTTTTATGGAGGTATGTTTCCACTTGGTAAACATTTTTGGACATGGAAGCCACAGAGTTCATGGAGAAGAATGTAGAAGATGTGAATTTGCTTTGACAGTGTGTTTTCTGTGTTCTTGGCGATCAGTGTCTCTCGTCCTGAATGTTTGATCTTGTTTCACCACTGATGCCGAACGATTAACTCAGAAAGATAAGATGCAAGAATATGATGAGGGCTGTTTTGTCCCCTCCTACATGTGTACATTTCTTTTTGCTTCAAAGGGGATTACAGCACACACGGGAAGGGGCAAATGCGCTCCCTGGCGTCCCAAGTAAGATTACATACAACTAAGTCACAAAGACATTAAAGTAATAAATCTTCCTTTGTGTGGAAACCAAACCAATCACACAGCTGAGATCCCCAGAGAAGGCAGGGTAGGTGGAGGGGAGGGTGAAGGGAGAAAGAAGTTTGATGGAGGACATTAATTTTTTTCCCTTGACCAAAAAAAAAAAAAAAGCCATAAACCTGCTGTTTCCTCTATTGCTCGTTCATTGCTGACCATTAAATTCTATTGCAAAAGTGTGTCCCTTGGGTGAGTCTGCCTCAAAACTAAAAATTGCACGGACAAGATGATGCAAATTCAGAGTCTGAAAGATAAAGTTCCCAAAATGAGATCTCAAATTTATTGATGACAATCTTCTACAAAAGTGAAAATGTAATAGGAAGAGGGAGGAATTTTAATCACTTCATGTGCAGTTTATATCACTTTAAAAAGATGCATGTTTACTTTCAGGTGTTGTCATAGGGAAAAGAGAAAAATCCTCCTTGTGGTAGAAACCTACTCATTTCATATCTTTTTCCTAAAAAAAAAAAAAAAAAGAAGAAGAAGAAGAAGACAGAAAGTAAACAAATCGAGGTAGAAAATTTCAACAACCAAGCCCTGGATATTAACCCCAAATGGAACCATGGCAACATTAAGAGGAAACCATCAGTGCTGAAATACAGGCAGCCTCTCTCCTGGGTCACATAAAACATGTTCCTACAAATCGAGGCAGTGGGGAGAGCAGGACCGTGCACCCCTCAAAGCCAGCACCAGCCTGTCGGGGCTTTGTCAGACCCCAGCTTCATCAGAGGGCGTCCCAACAGCAGGGTAGTCGGGGAAAGCTGTCATCTGCGCAGGTCACCCATGTTCAGTATTTTCTCCCAATTGTTAGCAACTAGAACTTCCGGATAACACATCTCCAGTGTATTCACCTACTCTTCATCATTGCAAATGCATTTTGATGCTAAACAAAATAAAACACAAATACAAAGCCAATTTATTGCTCTCCCTTCCCCCAGGAAGTTCTAAAGGCAAAAATGTTCTCCTGATGATTATTCACTTTCTTTATTCTTTATTTTTATTTTTTATACACAGATAAAGAGAAATTAGGTTTCTAAGTGTATGCTGTGTCAAGAAAAAGAGCTTGTTTAGAACTTTAAAAAAAAAGAAAGGAAAGGAACAATAAACAGCTAGCGTCTGAGACCTTGCCAATATTCAAGATTAAAAGATGTTAGAACCCTGTTTAATAATAGTGAGACACTCAGGTTTTGTGAGTTCAAGTCAAATAATTTGACATTGGCGCTTGGGGGATATTAATATTCACAACATGCCAAGAAATGTGATATGTGGTGTCCCTTGACTGCTTTTAAGGGAACAGATTTTTTAATATATATATTCAGTCACATGTAAGCTAGCTGTGTATTTAAGGCCACAATAAATTAAAATCGGTGCTTTGATACATGAACCACATTCATCTGAGGTTTCTAGGAATTGAATTTAAATCAAATAGTGCATAAAAAGTGGCAGAAGTCCACTCCAAACCTTCTCTCATCAAGCTTTATTTTTACAAAATCAAGTGTGAATATTTACTGTTTTATAAAGTTCAAAGGCTCTTGAATGGACAGAGCCTTTGGATGAACCACTTTATTTACTGCACTCGGTTCTGTGAGAAAATTCTGAGTCTATCCAAGGGATATATTCGTTGGTCAATTAACTGTTTCAGTCTTAAAATTCCATTTAAAGTACAATTTACAGCATCCTAAAGATAGGGCGGCCACGCATGCCAGGTCATGCTGTTTTCTGGGCATCTGTTGGGCCCAGCACTCTCAAAAGTGTACTGGTTTGGAAGAGAAACGTGCAAGTTACTCTAGAATGTCCACCTAATGGGACCCAGACAACAAGAGGGAGAGGAGGTTCACCAGAGGCAAAAAGCTCAGGGTTCACAGAGCAGTCCCCGACGAATGCCCAGGGCCCGCCGGCTGAAGCAGGTGTTTACACGAGCGCAGGAAGAGAGAAGGCTCAGGGAAGGACACAGCTCTGCAGACAGCCTGAGATGTAGCTTCGCTCTACAAGGCTGAGCATTAGAACGAATTTGCAGTTAACGTTGATCCAAGTAGTGCTGCGAATTTAGTCATTGCCAAGCCAAGATGCGGCTACCTGCCATACTTCCATCCACAGAGCCACACACAGAAGAGTCTGTGGCTCAGGCACCCGGTGGCTAAGTCAGTTAAGCATCTGACTCTTGATTTCAGCTCAGGTCATGATCTCAGGGCCGTGAGATGGAGCCCCGCATCGAGCTCTGCACTGGGTGTGGAGCCTACTTAAGATTCTCTCTCTCTGCCTCCGCCCGTCCCCCTTCAAAAAAAAAAAAAAAAAAAAAAGATTCCAGGGCCCCCTGGGAAGTGAGGGCCTCCAACGGCTCTGACCACACGCACTGTGTGCTTGGCCTCACTGAGCCACAGACAAGTTCCAGGCACCCGGACACTCAGGGAACTGAGGGGAAATCATGATGTCCTGGTCAGAGGGATCTGGACAGTATTAGATGAGCATTGTTATGGGAGGACACCTGAAATATCTATTTTGAGGCTTTTTCAAGGGTTGACTTAGAAAGATTTTTCTAAATAATATGTAAATAAAATTGACAGGTGACCTTGTAAATCACATTGACCCTCACGTGTGTACACACTCCGCTCAAGCAGGCTAACTCTCTAAACAGACAGGCGGACACACACACAAAAAGGTCCGTAGCTTCACTTACAGGGAAGAGTAACGGACTTAAAAATAATTGAGGGGAGAATTTACTGAGCTGATGTGAGAAAATCAGATTTCTTCCCTGAAATACATTTACCTTGTATGAGGATGACCAGTTGGCAGGAAGTACCCAGTTCCATTGGAACAGGAAGCCCAAAGAGCTCACCTAGTAAAATGGATACAGCACTTCTCTCTCGACCCAGACAGCTCCAAATCCATCCCCAGCACACGTGTGTAGGAATGCGTGTACACACACACGCACATGCACACACGCACACACGCACACACACTTCCTGGGCTCAAGGGTCCACTACGGTCTTGGCCAAACGTGCACGTGCTCCTCACTAGACACGGGAGTCCTGATGACTCAGGGTAAGTGGGGGCTCTCCGTGGGCAAAGACATTGTGCTAGATTTAAAATTAGGGAAATAACACCTCCAGGATCAGCCCCATAAATATGCTCCTTTCTTGAGTCATTGGGTGAGTCAAGTGCCATCTAAATTCTCCAGTGCAGTTAAAAAATAAGCTGGCCCACCTTCTGTTCTACAAAAGAACTGTAAGTTTCCCCAAATAGAATAGTCTCACCAAGTGAGCCACAGAGCTCCTGTGTGGTTGCAGCTGCGTCTTGAAGTTTGAGAGGAAAGAAGAAAAGCCAAGGATATTCAAAATCAGGTTCCATCCTCGAGTCTCATAAGAATTTAGATGTTTAAACCATTCTAAGTTGACACAAACGGTAGTTCTTCATACACGTAAATACAAAGACATGTCCAGCTCCCCTGATCTGTACCTGTTAAAAAAGAAACTATGGAAACAGAGAAAAGTCTCAATGGGATGACGGAGGGAGCAGCACTGACAGAATATTTCTTGACATCCTTGTTTATAGAAGCACGAAAGCCAGTGTTTCCAGGACATCCGTACCGTCCTCACTCAGTCCTTTAGACCAAGGTGAGGGAGCTGCGGCCGGTGAGGTCCTGTCTCTGCCAAAGCCGCTGGGAAATCAGCTCGGGGGGCTCGGCCGCGGGCCCCGAGTCACGGGCTGGCCACGCTCAGAGTCTGCACCCGTGCGTCCCGCACAGCGGGGAGCAGCTCCCACCGACACACCTCACGGAACCCGCACCCTGGTAACCCCACCCCCAGTTCCCGAGACCAGAAGGGAGCCTGGCAGCCCGACCCCCGCCTCCCCGCCCCAGGGGCCCTGCTCGAGTCCTACAGAGCACACAGGGGGCGGCTCCCTTCCACCTCAAAGGGACGACGGCGGCTGGGACGCAGACGTCTGCGGGACACTCACAAGTCCAAGGGGCGTGTGATGTTATTTTGTAATGTTTTACTGAAATTCCATTTGTATTGTAGTTTCAGAGGTAGAATGCAGTGATTCATCAGTTGCATACAATACCCGGTGCTCATTCCATCATGGGCCCTCCTTAGTGCCCATCCCCCCGTTACCCATCCCCCATCCCCCCTCCCCTCCGCTCCAGCGACCCTCAGCTTCTTCCCTAGAGTTAAAGGTCTCTGATGGGTTGAGACGTGTGATTTTGAACCCCTCCCAGCCTGAGAAAGCTTTCATTCGCCTGCCCTCAGCCTCTGCCTCCTAAACCAGGCCAATGAAGCTCCCCAGGACTCCTCCCCCGCCCCGTAAAGTGCCCCTGGGGGACCTGTGTCCTTCATGGCTGCCTCAGAAAGAAAGGGAGCGTGCTCAGCAGGAACAGAGCTCCTGGGTCAGACCATGGGGGAGCTAGCGTGGGCCAGCGGCCCCAGGAGCCCACACCTGGGCCACTCGCCTGCCCCACTCACCCTGCACCGCGACCACATAGACGCCTCCCTGTCCATGAGGACAGGAGCCGGCGCCGCCCCGCTCCCCGAGCTTGCCCACAGGAGACGGTGCTGGGCTGCTGGCCAGAGGCTGGGATCCACCCCACAGCCTCAGGACATGTCCACGAACATTTCTCCTCCTATGAGCATTCTACCCCTGAAAGGACAAGTGGCCTCCTCGTTCCTCGGCCTCGCCAGGGAGGGTAGCGGCCACCCTAACTCTTGCAAACACTGTACTTGGGACCGTACATATTCACATAAGTGAATAAATTAATGAATAAACAATAACTGACTTTAGCCACCAAACAGAACTGTTCGTGTCAGATGAAATCTAACCAAAGACGGTTTCCCTTAAAATTCTCAGCTAGACTGCTGCCATTTCAGTGGTACATTCGGACCGGGTACCTCCTAAAACACAGGGCGGTTCCTCCATCACGTCACAGGTTACCGTGATGTTGGGAGTGGGTGACGTCTGAGACCGCACTAAGTTCCGGATTTGGACGGTCACCGCGTGTCTAATTATGCCCAGGGGACTGCTCGCCTGCCTCCCAAGCTGAGTGATGCTCCTGTGATGTAGGTTATTAAAGACGCAACGTATTTGTCACTCACACCGGACACCTCAGCTGGTTTCTCCGGGACTCTGCGCCCGAGGGAGAGAGCGAAAACAAAATCGGAACTCTGACCCGTGCTCCAAGGACACTCGGTGAGTGTCCTGATGGGGTCACAGCCCGCCCTGCTCTGAAAGGAGAGTTGCAGCAAGAATTCACGACCTCCGCCGTCCTGAGGAGAGGCTGATTTCATGATTGAAACACCTGTGCTCACATCTGCTGCACGCTGCCCAAGGCTCTGCGCTCCAATACAGTAACCATGGGGAGCAGCGCCCCTCAAGCCGAGCCGGAAAACTGAAGCTGTCCCGGCCGGTCCCCGCCCCATCCCCAGGCCCTATCCCCAAGGCAGTCCTGCAACATCCCCGGTGAGCCCGTCTGCATTACCTTTGCATTTACCTGGCTTCATTGCATGCACTGGCAGCCCGCTACTTTCTAGGAATCCATGAATGACTCCAGAATCCGTCTACACCAAAGAGGGATACATTTTATTTGTGGCACTGTGCAAGGAGTAAATAAAGTGAAGCGCAAGAAATGCTCGAAACCAGTCTACAGCTGCACCGATGGAAGGAGAAGCCCGGAAGACCTGTCTCCCCCACGGAGCTAACCTCCCTCCCAGCCCCTGCCGCCCTAGAGCTGTAGGAAATGCCCTGGGAGAAGGTCACGAAGAAACCAGAGGAAGGGGAACCGTAGGGCGAGCTTCCTGGGAGCGTGCTAGTGGCCCGAGAGGCTGACGACTCAGCGGGGACATGGAGCATTGCTGGATTTTCCCCAGATCTCTCGCCTCATCTCGAGCACACCTCCTTCCTTCACTGCTACTCCTCCAGAGGCATCGGATCCCCTCGCAGCCCCAAATCTGCCCCCTCCCCCGCCCCTGGCCTGGGACTCTCCTGAATTCCAAAGAAGCAGGCGCTTTGATTTCTCAGTTCAAAGCTTACTTCTGTTCGTTGAAAGGAAAAGTCCGACAATGACCCTCACTTGGGCGTTGAGGACGGATAGGCATTTGTGATTTCACAAGACCTACCCGAGGCAAGGGACACTCATCTACCGCAGGCTAGGAACAGTCTTACGAGTCCAGGACTGAGTCTTCGAATGTCAGGCATCCGTCCTGTGGAGAGGGAGGTCAGGGCCAGCTGGAAATCATTCGGGAACGAGCCTGCCTTCCTTGCGTGCAGCTGGTGGGCTGGTGGCTGCCCCAGTCACAGGCGAGCTGAGGTCAGCGTCAGAATGGGTCAGTCCTCAGGGGCTGGTCTTCATTTAGACCAAGGACACACAGACAGAGAACTTGATATTTTAAATGATTATATAGATTCTAGACGTCACTTGGCCAACTTCCTCCAACCACAATGTATACATATACACAAAGACCAGCTGGAAGGTATTTGCCAATAAGAGGAGCCATATAGAAGGAAGACTAATGAATCTTATTCTACGTATTTGATTAAAATCTTGGCTTAGAGAAACTCACACTTGGAAAGAGATACCACTCATTTCGTAAGTAAGGAACCTCCACTTGTGCCCCCCACATCACCCCATACTGACCTATCATACCAAACATACAGCACACACCCCCCAGAAAAACATTTGAGTAGAAACATCATCTCTAGATTTCTTTCAAAATATGTGTATCTACCTAGGAATATTTTTGAGCAATATCATATATCATGGTCTCCACAAAATTTAAAAAAAAGGAAGAACATAGCTTCTCCTCCCTAACCAAGTGAGCCCTGCCCACCCCGCCAAACAAGGAAATCTTCAAACAAGGCAAGAACTCGCGGTCTAACGGAGCGAGCTCGAACGCCGAGAAGCTCTTGCAGCACATAGGTTAAGAGTATGAGAGGCACCCAATCACAGCTCCACGCTGGTCCTGGAGCCTCTGCTTAGGAGACAACAAGCTGGACCCTGCCTGATTCGCAGAACTGCCAACTTGACCCACATGGCCATGCTCTCAGGCAGCTCCTGACTGATAGAGGTGCTCGTGCTGGCCACACGTGACAGATACGTTTTAATGATCCACGACTCAACTCACACGTTCCCCAAGGCAGTCATAAATATCATAAACCATCTCGTTTGTATCACCGTGATTTCCAAGATATCAAACGAACAAAACGTGACTTTTCAAGCCTGACGACCAGATCTTCCTGAGCCTACGCTCCGACCCAGTTCAGCTGCACCGACGCCTGCCTCATCTTGGCACCGGAAGCACTTTGCTCCGGTGTCTACCAGGACGAGAACTGTGTGAGAGCGCCATGTGCCTGATTGATGGGGCATCTTCTGCAGGGCCCAGCACAACACCCTCTGCATGGCAGGCCGACGGAAAATATCTCTTCAAGGCGCTACTGTGACAGGGCCGACTTCAGATTAAAACCCTGGCTTAGCAGGGAGACCACCACCTCACCAAAATGGGGTGGAGTGAGCTCGCGCCGCATCAGCAGGGCCACTCACCTCGGCTCAAGGATGGATAAATCGGTGATCTGATCTCCAAGTGGGAACCTCAACAGGGGACTGACCACAGAGAAGCGGTCACAGTGGAGGCAAGCGCTCCTTGCAGCTGCACCTCCTTGCTGAAATCTGCACTGGACAGCTAGACCCTGGGTCACAGCGATTGGCCACGGAAGGCATGTGTTCAACTTATGAACCATGATGCTTGTCCTTTCTGCAGATCCAGGCCATTTTTTTCTTGCAATGACGGGCTTGAATTTAGAGTCAGGAGTGGTTAAAATCCCAGCATTTTATTCTCTGAAACTTATAAAATAGTGAGTAACCATGGAGTTAGAGTAGTTTCTCTGAGCAAGGGAATCGTCTGGTTGATAGCAAAAATTTGAGCAGGAAATAGGAGAACTGCTTTAGTGTCGATATTGGAGGACATCCCCAAGCCCTTGTGCTTGCAGCAGACTTGAGGGGCCATGGGGCTGCTGACCCTTGCCCATAATTGTGTCAGCTCGGTTCTCCAGAAAATCAGAGCCAGTAGGAGATGATGATAGATAGATAGATAGATAGATAGATAGATAGATAGATAATAGATAGATAGATAGATAATAGATAGATAGATAGATGATAGATAGATAGACATTAGATAGATGATAGATAGATAG
>NW_027397141.1:1855556-1875288 GCF_003265705.2 Callorhinus ursinus
TAGATAGATAGACAGATAGATAGATATTAGATAAATAGATGATAGATAGATAGATGATAGATGATAGATAGATGATAGATAGATATTAGATAGATAGATGATAGATAAATAGATGATAGATAGATGATAGATGATAGATTTATTTATAGATTTTAAGGAATTTTCTGACTTGGTTACAGGGACTGGCAAATCTGAAATTCATACGACAGGCCAGCAGGCTGGAAACTCGGGCAGGATTAACGCAGTTGTCTTGTGGCAGAATTTCTTCTGGGGGCTTGCTCTGGCAACACATACTAAAATTGGAACGATACACCCCAAACTGAGGATGACCTGCAAATTCATGAAGCATTCCACATTAAAAAAAAAAAAAAGAATTTCTTATTCTGGGGAAACCTCATTTTTTGCCCTTAAGGCCTTCAACTGATTGGATGAGGCCCACCCACATTGTTGCAGGGTGTCCCTGGTCTGAAGCCCAGGAGAGGTGAGGTGGGACACATCCTCTCACAATTACCCACAGCTTGAAAAACGCTATTTACCTTTTACAACAAGGAAAGGTGCTTCAACCTACATTAGATTGCAAATTTTTCCCAACATTAAAAAATACTAACAAAAGCCATAAGCACTTTGTCCTAACTCAGGGACACCGACAGCATGGGCAAGGTTATCTGTCCACCTAGCCCCTGTTCTGCCTAAACCACCTGGCACATTAGTTTCTGACTCTCCTTTTGTCCTTCAAAGTTTTGGTCATGGGACATGGGATGGCTTTCTCAGTAACAAGCTCAGAGACAGTAGTACAGTACAGAAGAGACAGTAGTACAGACCAAATGGAACCACATTTCCCTCCCTCTCCTTCTGCTAAGGCTATAAGCCTTTAAAGATGAATTTTCACTGTCATCCAGCCAAGTGTAGACCAGAGGATGTCTCCGAGGGGGTGGAAACATTGGAGGTTCTCAAATCTGAAGCCATGAGTGTCGTGCACTGGAGGCTCCAGAGTTGGGAAGCACGACAGGAGTGCCCGGGAGTTGGACTTCCCAGGGAGCAGAGAACCTTGTGCAGAGGGGTGTACTATGAAGGCACCTACCACAGAGGTCCTCGGGTTCCCCAGAGCAGTGGCTCCAGTGGGAGCAGCATTGGCTATGGGAGGCTGCGGCAGGGGTGCTCCCACTCAAGCAGGCATCCGAGTTCCCAGAATCTTTGCCGAAACACAGGTAATGGGCTGGCTCCTGAGTTTCTGACTCGGGAAGTCCAGGAAAGGAGGAGAACGTGCACTTCCCACGTGTGCCCAGGATGCTGTGGCTGCTGGTCCAGGGACCCCACTCTGGGTGCCCCTGGTGGGTACCCCTCAGATTAGGTCATCACTCACGTCTTTCACATTTGCCATGCCCACCTCCTCTGGCCTGGCACTTGCCCCCATGCATGCCCCGTGCTTTGCTCTCACCTCTCCTTCCTGGGCTCCTTGTGTGTGCTATCTCCTGGAAAGCCTTCCCTGACACCACAAGTCTGGGGGAAGGACCCCTCTTCCATGCTGCCTGAAAATACATGGCTTCTGCTCCCTGGGCAGCAGTCACGTGAGTGGGTCAGCTACTTGCTTGGCCATCAGACCACACCTAGCCAGTCCCTGCAGGGTCCTCTGATTTTGGCAGTGTCTGCCAAGTGTGATGGATTCAACAGATATTGGTTGAATCAATGAGCAGACTCATCTAGCTTGAGGCCATCCCTGAGAAGAGAATAGCTGAGGGTCCCCACCAGACTCGGCTCTGCAGCTTTTCCACACTTGCCCCAGCGTCCCTCCCTATGCTGCCCTTCAAACCTTATGAACCTCACAATTCAGCCAAACGCCCAGCAGTGTAGGTAGGATGACCACCGTCTGAACCGTAACACTTCTGGGACTGAAAAGGACACTCGACACTAATTCAGGGGTATAAGATGCACATTTGGGCTGTCCTAGGAAGAGCAGCACATAGGTGCAGCCCAAGTGCGAATCCTCTTTGTGGGGCTGTTCTCTCGTGCTTCTAAGCCAGTCTACCGAGGGCCCCTTTGAGGCAGGTGTCCATCCTCGGCCCAGTCAGCTGTGGCCAACCTGACAGAGCCACGTAGTATAAAACCTAGCAGTCTATTATTAGGTGAGCACATGGTCAGAAGTCTGGGGACACTTAGCTGGACATAGTGTAACTGGCAGGCATTTGGCCAGGCTGTCCCGTAATAAACACATAGGCTTGCTAATGAAAAGACTGCGGAGACCACGCATATCCCATCCAACAGAAGTCCTTGGAATGTTGGTGTCTGAGCCCGTTTGGCCTGCTATCACAAAATATCACAGACTGGGTGCCTTATAAACAAGAGAAAGTTATATACCACAGTTCTGGAGTCTGGACGTCTGAAGTCACCTGTTTCTCTCTTCTGCAGGGAATGGTCTCCGTTCCCAGATCCTAGCACTTCGATTGGGACCATTCAAATACACCACAAAAAGCAGCCCAGGGACCAAATCATCTTTTATTACCTTGTTTGCCTGGGGAAATCTGTTCCAAATTCCAAACAACAGACTTGAACGTGAACTATGGGACATAACCCATTTGCAAGTTGGAGCTGTCTGGAAAAGAGAGTACTGATCTGACCCCAGTGAAGAAAACAATCTGGTCTAGTTCTTTCTGACAGTGATGGGAATTGTTAGTGTTTTAAATAAGACAGGAACAAGAATGACTACATTTAAGACTTTAGAGGGGAAAATAATGTTTCTTTTTGAGAAACAACAACCATATGTGCAATAATAAATGGTACTTACTGATCGTTCAATGGGAAACAAATGAGGACGGAGAAAGGCAGTGCAGAGTTCCCAAGGAAGACTAATTATGAAAATTTTAAGCGAATGAACTTCAGATCAAAGCCCGGAGTCCTCCGATAAGATCATGTACTCGTTAACGGAACACAATGTCATCAACTTATTTTTAGCTCAGGAACCGGAATACTCTCAGCGTCACATGATCGTAGTGTGACACAGGTGGCCCCAAGCAGGGCAGGTTTTGTTTTTCTCTCCTTGGGAGCAAAGTGTTAGGTCTGTTTGAAAAAAGAATAAGAATTCCTCCTATTTAGCAATGATTTCTTTTTTTTTCCACCTCTGAGACCATATTTTTTTTATTGTATATAAATAGTTGTGTATGATTAAGCAGGTCCTTCTGTGCTTAAAAACATACAGTTCCTTCACATATGTATTCAAATATGAACTAAGAACACAAGTGTCACCACACTGTGTGTTTAAAAAGCCACTTACTAATTTACTATTGTGTTGTAACAAATTACCATCGACTTGGTAATTTGTTAAGCAATACAAATGTATTATGTTACTATTCTGGAGCTCAGACATTCAAAATGGGTCTCCCTGGGCTCAAGTCAAGGTGTGAGCAGGACTGCGGTCCCTCTGGAGGCTCTCGGGGGGCATCTGCTTGCTTGCCTTTTCCGGTGTCTCAAGGCCACCCCCTTCCTTGGCTCACAGCCCCAAACCCATCTTCAGAGCAGCCGTGTGTTGGCAAGCCAGGCCCCTCTCACCCTGCCATCTGCCAATGGCGAAGTTTCTCAGATCTTAAGGAATCCTGCAATTACCTTGGGCCCACTGGATAATCCAGAATGACCTTCCCACCTCAAGGTCCTTAACCTTAATCATACCCACAAAGTCCCTTTGCCATGCAAGGTAGTACCCTCACAGGGTCCAAGGATTAGGGTGTGGACATCTGAGGGGCCGTTATTCTGCCTACCACAGCCACTATAAAATTCCTACTAATCCCCCACCAAGTCTAAAATTCGTATGGGTTTTCTTTCATATTAAGGGATTTTCTTTCATTTTAAGGCAATAGTCAAGTTGCCTATGATCTATACTTTGCGAGGAAAAAGCACACATCTAATCCCACGGTTGCTCTGCATTTAACAGGACAGATTAAGAGTAGTGTTTATCCAGAGAACCTTAGAGTTGACAGGAGCCAAGGAGGCGTGCAATGGCCGCCATGTTACGGACTGTGAAAGTCTGTGCTGGTGTGTGTTCTCCCTCTGCAGTTTCTCACACTGGCTGGGCTTCTCAGCCTTCCCCAAGCACATTCCCACTTCTTGACTCTTAGCCTCCTACTTACGTGGCACAAGCCCTTCTTCGATCCCTTTCATACTACACTTTTTTCCTTTCTCTTTTGGCTCTTTTGCCAATGCCTGACCCCATGGTTTCTGGAAGATGGCGCGTAGTCCCCCTCAGTCTTGGGCATTTCTTTCCCCAGGTGATTACATCCACCACGAATGAGCTACTGTTGACATGAGCAGTGATGGCACAGCCCTCTTGGTCCTTAATTCGTGTTCTTCCTGGATCTCCACACGGAATCTGCATGGGTCCTTCAGCCACATATGTGCCCTGACAGCCTTCAGGCTCTCACTTTTCATGTCCACGTGGGACTTTCTCTCCACTCCTTATCAAAAATTCATTTTAACTTTTGTATTCTCAAGCCTGGCTAGAAATATCATCATCATACACCCAAGATACCAAATATGAGAGCTTTGCTGTCAACCCAGATTCTTCTCTCTCTTAAAACAAACACTTTTAAGTTTTCAAGATCTGCTTATTCTGAGAGATACCTTTCAAATCCCGTCTTTCATTTCCTTGAAAAGACATAAGACATAACAAATGGACACATAGAGAAGCAAAGTACTCATTGCTTCCCAGATAACAGTGGAGGACACCTGTCCGAAGTTTCCCAGGTGGAAGTTCCTTACGATATTATCATGCAACAACTTGCCATATTTACAAAGTTCCACAAAATAAAAGTTCCCAAGATAAATCAATGGGAACATGCCATCAGGATGCCATTTCTACTGCTGTGGTATTTTTATGTTGACAGGAATAATTATTAGAGCACAGAGTGTTTTTAAGTGGGAACTTTGGGAAAATCCATTGTAAATGCAGTTTAGGCACAACTATAGCGTCCTAAGTGGTGTTGCCATTTAATTTCTGCCATCAAAACAGGTGGGGGACGTTGTGAGAAGATCCTGTTGATATTCTGAAGCTTCAGCAGTCATATCTCTGCTTTTGCAAACCACCGTGCATTTTCATAACCACCCAACAATTAACATCATTAGGCACTTAGCATTTTGATCTCTAAGTCATGTTTTGCTCCAGGCACTACCTGAACGTGACATTGTGCATGTCGAGCCTTGGTTCTTCCTCCTCACATTGTGCTGCAACCCTGTCAGAATTTCCATTTGTGTCCCTGGCTCCACCCTTGGTCCCGGGACCCATTGCATGGGTATCAACTTGGTCCCGGGACCCATTGCATGGGTGTGTTCAACAAACAGGTGTTTATAACCTGATGTAAATCGGCCACAGCTGTCTCTTCCACATTGACAAACCCAAGAATGTCTCACTAATTAAGACCGATTTTGACATTCTCTGCGCACATCACCCACAAATTGACAGTTAGTCTTTCATCAGAGCTGTTAGTTATCTTACTGCCCTCATTTCAGTGGAGGGGCTAATCTGATAAAATGCTAATTTTATTCTTTCCTTCACTGTTTTATGTCACTCAAGTGTATCTGGGTAGGTTTTTACGTACACGTGTGAGGATGGAAAACTCCCCCAGCGTTGGCATGTTTTTATAGAAATTACTTTGAAGTCTCTTACAATGTAATTCCCAAGAATTTTAGAAATTATGACTATTTGATGATGTAATAGATTAGTCCTGCCTTCCTAATGACATTTTTCCAATAAGAAAAAAATTTCCAACTATACATTTTATTTTTTTCTGTTTTCTTTTACCTCTTTTGAGATTTATCAGCAACTCCGTTCCACAAAACATTGCAAAGTTAAAGTGGTTTTGAGTGCATTTTATTTCATTTTTTTAATCAGGGCTTTCGTACAATTAGAAATGCTGGGGGGGGGCTTGTTTTTGTTATAGATTCCTTTCCTTTCTCTCCATTCCTTGTTCCTCTCTTCCCAAGGAGAGGAGGGAACAAGTGGTTTTGGGTGCAAGTTGTGGCCATTAATGTCAGGGGTTCCTTTGGTTCTAAGATTTTCAGGGTTGCCGTGACCACACCAGAGATTTTTTTTCTTTTCTTTTCTTTTTTTTTTTTTTTGTGGTGTGACATTTTGTCTTTACCACCTTTGTAAGGTAGTGGGTTAATTTCCAGGTCCAGGGCCAACACCCATCCTGGCACCCCTGCCAGTGGTAGGTGGGGCCACCCAAGCCAACTTGGGCTTGTCTGCCACCCTGGAAATGCCTGTTTTTTTAAATTATACTTCTCCACTAAAGAGCATTCAAATATTAATTCATTTTTATTTAATTATAAAAATAATGCATTCATATGGTTTTAAAAGTACACATTTTTATCTTCCATTTCTCCGGTGCTCTCTATTATAATTTTTTAAACTACACATTTAACTACATTGCTTTAGGCAATATCAACTGAATCACACTTTTTTTTAATAATTGGGCAACTTCTTTTTTTTTTAAAGATTTTATTTATTTGACAGAGAGAGAGATAGCGAGAGCAGGAACAGAAGCAGGGGGAGCGGGAGAGGGAGAAGCAGGCTCCCCGCGGAGCAGGGAGCCCGATGCGGGACTCGATCCCAGGACCCTGGGATCATGACCTGAGCTAAAGGCAGACGCTTAACGACTGAGCCACCCAGGCGCCCTGAATCACACTTTTGATGTCAAATTAGGTTTATATTACTGTATAACAATTACATTCTACTCTGTAACCCTCTATAAATCATCCACAGTTTATCTAAAGGGCTGTCTTAAAACTAAAATACAGCATTTATAATATTAGGATTATAGAAATATTGCCAGTGCAGAAATGAATGGTGCAGTCAGACTCTTGAGCCAGAAATGTCATCATACATCACATCATACATCATGTGAATGCACCATACATCACATGCATACATCATACAAATATCATACACCAATCATGCATCACACCATACATCATACATACATCACATCACATTGTACATCATACATGCACCAGGCATCACACCATACATACATCATACATTACACGCATACATCATAAACTACATCACACATACACCATATATCACATCATATGTCATACATACATCATCCATCACATCATGCATCATGCAAAAACCATACATTGCTTCATACATCACACATACGTCATACACCACATCATGCATGCACCTTGCATCGCACGATACATGCATCATACATCACATGCATACATCATACATCACATCATACATCATACATATAGCATCCATCACATCATGCATATATCATGCATTACACCATACATACACCACACATCACACCATTCATCATTCGTATATCATACAGACATCATACATCACATGCATACATCTTATATCATACATACACCACACATCACACCATACATCATACATACATCATACATCACATGTGTGCATCATACACACACCATGCACCACACCATGTGTGCATCATACATCACATGCCTACATCATGCATCACATCATACACATATCATGCATCATATCATACAACATGAATCACATCATACCTCACGTAACATTGCCAGGGAATGACCCACCCACCAAACATTGGGGGGACTGACGTTAAATTAATTTATGTTCTTAGTTCTTTGGCTGGTTTTTTTTGCTTTTGTTTCTGAGACCGTCTTTCACCTCCTCCTGAGCCAAGTTAAGCCATCACTATTCCTATATTCCAGGTCATGTTCTTTCCTGCACTGTTTTATGTTGCTCAAGTGTATCTGCGTAAGTTTTTACATACACGTGTGAGGATGGAAAACTCCCCCAGCATTGGCATGTGTGAAAGAGTGTTCTTATTTTTATTCTGGGTATTAGCCCAGCATGGAATTCTCAGTTCAAAATCATTTGCCGCAGAGCTGGATAGACAAGCTCCTGCTTCGTGGCCTCTTGGCTTACTGATGTCTCTGCCAAGAATGTTCGTCCTCCAGAAGCCGCGTGCCTACTTCCTTCCATCTTTGGGATCTTTACTCGAAAGTAGCTTCTGAGGGAGGCTTTGCCCGGTCACTTACCTGCACTGCCGTCTCTCTCCCCAGGCAACATCTCTTAAGCCTTTAACGCCATCTAATAGTCGATGTATTTTACTTGTCCATCTGTGCATTGTCGGGCTGAGCTGTCTGTCCAGACACCTGGCACACAGAGAACACTGAATGAATATTTGTTGGATGAATAAGGAAACGGAGAAGCCACTGTCTTGCTTTCTTCCAATATCCCCTAAAGGTAAGACCTCTGGTGTTGCTGTCATCCTTGTCATGTCCTAGGTGACAGTGTGTGTACTTAGATCACTCCGTAAGTATTCAGGCTTAGCTCTTCATCCTCACTCTTCCAAACCACAAGTCATGCATCCAGGATGGCTCGTTGTTCGTAAATTATTCTTCTTAGCTGTTCCCAGCTGAAAACTGAAATCTCTTCCAGCTGAAGGACATCTTTCCCCTTATCTCTCTTTGACCTACCCTTTCCTTCCCTGAACTTCGCTCTCCTCCCTCAAAGTCCTGAATCTATTTCCCACCTCTCAAAACATAGCTCTTAGTTTCCCTACCGTTGTTTGTTGAGCTGAAATCTTAACATTCTTTTCCAGGTCACAGTTGGCTCATTGGCTGAATGCATCCAGACCGCTTTCATTTCAACAAAATCGTATTTAATAAGACCTCTGTTTTGTTGTCCTATAGCTCCTCTTTCAAAGCAACTATTCATGTTTTAGGGAGGAGTTATCCTCTCATTGCTCACTAAACATTAATTAGAAAGTTGTACATTCGGGGCACCTGGGTGGCTCAGTGGCTGAGCGTCTGCCTTCGGCTCAGGTCATGGTCCCAGGGTCCTGGGACCGAGCCCCGCATCGGGCTCCCTGCTCGGCAGGAAGCCTGCCTCTCCCTCTCCCACTCCCCCTGCTTGTGTTCCTGCTCTCGCTGTGTCTCTCTCTGTCAAATAAATAAATAAAATCTTAAAAAAATAAAAATAAAAAAAGAAAGTTTTACGTTCTTTTCTGTTCGTGAAGTGTCTCTGCTTCCTCCACTCCAAAACAGTGGGCTGTTTTGCTTGATGGTCATGACTGCCTTTTGTCAAGCTCTTGAACTCTTGGGCTCGCTGGTGATCCTTGGGGTGTTTGCATGTGTTGCAGGAAGGCCTGTGTGGTCTAGTGCAGACAGCTGGTCTGTGTGGCTTGTGTGGTTGTTTTGTTTCTGCTCCTCCAGGGCACCTGGCTGCTCACTGCGAATCCCGGCAGGTGAGCCCTGCTGACGGACAATGGGAAGGTGGCTCCCCAGGGCCATCCCAAGCCCCCGGTGACTCTGGGTTATGATGGTTCCCTGTATTTCTGTCTTGGAAGGAACTGCTTGTCTTTTTTTAATCTCGTCTCTTCTCTATCTTCCCCAGGGACGGGGCTAACTGTAAGGGCTGCTCTCTGTCCCTGGGTCTTCCCAGGCTTGGGGTCTGCTTTCTCCAGACAGCGGTGGGCCAGCCCCAACTGGGAAGAGCAGCTATGGACCAACTGTGCTAAGCAGTTCTAAACTAATCACCTCTGTTATTCGATATTCAATCCCTACCTTGAAACTTCTCCGAGGATCACCTGGGAGGGCCTGTGCCACCCTCCTGCATGGCCGTGAGCGGCAGGTCCCCATGCCTGATCCCAAATGCTTTCCCTCTTGCAAGAATCCCTCACCATTTCTTGCCTACTGAAGATCTGTCTTATTTCCTAGCGTGCTGTCATGGTTTTCTTCATTTGAAGGAGTATTTTTTTTTCCATCATTTCAACTGGGTATTGATGAGGAGAGAAAGTAGCCAGTTCCTCCTTTTCTGAACACTTATTGGCAGAATAAAACCAGTCTGAGGGCAAATGCCATGGTTACATTGCAGCCATCAAAACCTCAATGCTAAGGGACTCTAAAACCTCACAATTTTCCTTAAATTTTTAACAATTTTATTTTGATATATTTTCAGGATTCCAGACTGTTGGTACATCATGCTCTGCATAACCTAACATCAGACGCTCAGTGATTAAATGACACATGAAGAGGAATTCCCAGTCAGGCTACGCAGTTACAATTAATAACGTCGCTTGACTTTTAGATGAACACTTAATATTTTTGTTTGGAAAAAGAAAACTACACAAAATTGGTTTTGACTTTATTTCTAAATAATGATATTTATCAAGAAGAAATCATAACACATAGTAGAAATATCAAAAGACAGAAGAAGATGGAGAAATGCGCCTCCCACGTGATGCTAAGCTATTTGAGAGCTGAGCTCTACAAATAAGTCAGGCGAAGAACATCAGTTGGGCAGAAGCAAGCAAGTTGCAAGCAAGTTACATCAACAGGCTGTTAAAAGAATGAAAACATGATTTCTATTTCTCAAGTTAAGTATCTGATTTCGTGTATTTTTGACAGGTAAAGCATGTTTACGGGGGTGATTTTACTGCTCTAAAATGTTGCCTCCTCTCTGAAAAACAAACTGAGGGTTCTAGAGGGGAGTGGGGTGGGGGGATGGGTTAGCCTGGTGATGGGTATTAAAGAGGGCACGTTCTGCTGGAGCACTGGGTGTTATGCACAAACAATGAATCATGGAACACTACCTCAAAAACTAATGATGTAATATATGGTGATTAACATAACAGTAAAAAATTTTTTAAAAAATGTTGCCTCCTCTCTCCAAACCTTTCCTCAACCCCAAATTGCTAGTTATTTGCTTCATTTCATCCTATAAAGACAGCCAACAATCCTTCTCCAACCCTAAAGTATTCCTTTATTTTATATGATATTTGCCAATTAAACTAAGAAATTATAAAGCACAAGAGTTGTCCTTTGGACTACTAGTTTAAAAATCATTCATGTGATCGACTGTGGATGCCTCTTTCAATTAAAGTTATATTTAGAAACACACAGACTCCCTTTTACTGCCCTCACAACATCGTGAGGTGTTCAGGGCTTGAGAGTAAGTTTTAGAAATCTCAGATGGGGTCTTCTGTTCAAATCAACAATCTACCTTTTGTGCCCATTCTAAGCGTGAGACGCCAAAAGTAAATCACCTTCCCCTCATCTTCCAAGACATTAACCTTCTGAGGGTCCGTCTTAGCCTAGTAAAATCTACCATCTCTTTGCCCTCCCTGCTTCCAAAAATGGGATAAGTCCCTTGAAAGTAGTGAAAACAAAGGAGAAGAAAAAAAGCCAAGGGATTGTCCCCAAGATGGGACACCATCCAGAGGGACATAAATGAGAAGGAAATCTCTGACGGATATTTCAAATAAAATGTATTGTTTTTGCTGATTGTACAGATTTATCTGTTTTATAGAAACCCAATATTAAAAATATTTTTGTGAAAATCAACAGAAATTGAAGGTATCTGCAACTTCTCGTTATATTGGATTGAAAATCTCAGATTATGTAAAGATAAGTACAAAATTTATAGGATCTTGAGAATACTCTGATGAAAATATTGTCTGACAACATTAAGGACTTCGCAGTCTTTAGTGGAAACTAAACTTTGAGAGCTCCTTGTTCAGAGATGAGAAAGACACAGAGGGGACACTAACGGGGCCCCGTGAACGGCCTAAAATACCAGAGAAAACCCCGCACCACCTCTGTCCCGCCTCCCACACACATGCCCATTACGACAGCACCTGCCTTGTCTTCATCCTGGACAACCAATTCCAGAAGCCAAGTCCAACCCCAGAATTATCGTGGGGAAGAATAAATGGTGCAGAAAAACCCAGGCGCCTCCCAGCCGTCCATGCAGAAAAACCACGAGATCAGGGTCCAATCTTTACACGGACTCAGGTAGGATTCACATCCGTCTGACAGGGCGATTGAGTCCAGGGGCTGTCAGCCACTCTTCATTCTGTGGCTCCTGGCCTCTGGCATGCTTTGACAGAGCTGTTATTATTTCCAAGGGTGATAGGAAGCAAGCACTGGCTCTCGCTAAGCCCCAGAGATTCCAGCAAACCTTTGGGAAGTGCCCGGGGTCCAGGCTTGAAGCCCTAAGTGCCCCGATGCCCAGACGCTAGCCAGGTCGTGGGGAAAGGGAGCTTCCCCGGGGGGCCCTCCCCGCCTCCTAGGCTTTCCCATTCAACCCTGGTCCTTCATAAAACCCCATCGGCAGACCCTTCCCTGGGCCCTTTGCCCCTGCCTGGTCAGGAGAGGAGCCACCAGTGGGCAGTGGCCCTGCCTCTCAGATGCAAAGGGGACTGGGACACGTCTGAACCGTAGGGAGGGCCAACTCTTTAAGAACTGGACAGGAATCCATCTTAAAAAGCATGACCTAGGAACGTGACATGCTTTGCACATGAAGCAGCCAGCAAAGAGACACGGCGGACTCACGTGTGGAGCAAGAACTGCCGGGGCTGAGACGGGGTAGGCGGGCTGACCGCCCTCTGCCAGGACCGAGGGCTCAAGCACACGCAGGGGCCCGAGGCTCAGCCCTGGGAGCCTGCGCCCTGCGCTCGCAACAGCCGCTCGCCCTCCACCCCCATCGCAATGGGTACATACAAGACACTCGAAAGAATACGAGATCGTGCTCCTACTAATGGATTTTTAAAAACAAAACATAGTCTCTTCTCCACTAATAGCTGGTAAGGCTCCCATGGCAGAAGCTGAGTTGAAACCTCAGAAGAATTAGAACTGCGCCTGCTACCGCCCGTCCCCTCCGGATGGGGCCTCGGGACACGTCAGCCACTTGCGTCCATGCCCGTTCTCCCCGCACAGCTGTGTAGCCCTGAGTATCCCCTTCTCCTGACACAAAGGACGAGCGTGTGTCAGAATGCCGGGGAATCTGTCCCTGGGCTTGCAGAGAAATCAGCAAAATGTGGATCCTTCTTAGTCCCTGCTGATGGAGCCCGGTATTTTCTGTTTTGTTTTCCTAAGTATGGTCAGTGCCTAACCGCATTTTTATCATAATATTTTATGGTTTAATTGTGCACCTCCTGAAGGATGTTTTCTCTTTTAAATGTCCGGTGTCACAGAGTTGCAGACCTGATTTTCAGAACTTTCTCCTTTTGTATTTGTCACACAAGTACGTATGTTACCTTGGACAGAAAATAACACTCGTGTGTGTGTGTGTGTGTGCGTGCGTGCAAAGTGTGATAAGGACGCTACACACACTATGCATTTGAAGAGCCGGGGTCTCAGGCAGGTTATAACCAAAGGACGTCAGGACCCTGCATGATCTCACCACAGCCCCATCAGCCCTGGGCCGGATGCCTGCTTCCTGGCCTCCCCACACCCCTTCCACACCCCTGAGGAAGAGCCAGACTACCTTCCTGGGGTCTCCTTCCCCATTCAGTTCTGGCCTAGAGTCAGCCAAAGACAGATCCTAAGTGAGGGGATGAGAGGTCTCCTTCTCTAGGAACATTGCCAGGGACCCTGCCCCGTAGGGCCCCTCCCAAAGATGTGCCCCGGTTATAATAGTTGCAGCTAGAACCCCAGACGTGCACATAAGCAGAGCGAGCAGGGAAGTGATGCGGGACAGGGGTGGAGGTGGGGAAGGAAGTCGCCAAGCCAGGTGCCCAGTTGTTGTCTCAAAGGTAGGCAGTATAATCTTGCTTCACGGATGGAAAGGCTGAGCCCATGCATTCAGTCCAAGGCCACCAGCTAACGAATGTCCGTGCAGAGATTCAAGTCCGTGCTCCCTGACTCCACAAGCTGGGCTCCTTGGCCCCAGGAATCTGCTGCTCTAGAGAAGGGGCCAGTGCGTGTCACTGTCTAGAGGTGAGACAGATTGCTGTAGGATCTCAGGGTGAAATCGTGCTGGGGTGTGCATGGGAAAAGTCATTTGCCCGAAGGACCATAAAGGGAAGAATTTGAGCCTGCAAAGGAGACATTTGTTGCTGTTCGCCAAGAACATCCAAGGCAGCATAGAAGCAACATGTACTAGGTACGAGGTCTGGGGGTCTCTGACATGAAACACTCCACCGCTGCCTGGGGGTGAGCTGCAGAAAGGTCTGAAGCTTTGCCTTGACCTAGTGCCCTGTGAGCGGGAGGGACTGCAGCGTTGGGGACCCCCAGCACGGTGTGGCACTGAGGGGGCAGTCTCAGAGGATCGTGCTCTAGGAGAGCCGGCCGGCTGGCCCGGCGCTGTAGTAAGGTTCACTGTTCCCCAAGTACACCCCCGAATGTGAGCATCCACATGCTCGTATGTTTTTCTCTCTTCAAATCTGTATTTCTTTAATAATGTGAGTCTTCCACCTGTTGAACGCGCTCCTGAGTCATCGCTTACCCTCGGCTGATGCCCCAGAAGTTACTGACTCCTAGCTCTGTAGCTTTTCTGCTCATTCTTCCCCCGACCCCCTAAGGCAGGGGTGGAAACTCCGCTGATGGACTGAACCTGCCTTCCAAGGCAGCGGGCAGGTGCCAACAGGGATGTCTCGAATTGTGAAAAGGCAGCCTGACCTTAAAAGTCCCTGTTGCCAGCATCCCAGAAGACAGAAGATGACGTGACCGGCCGTTATGGGCCCCACTGACCGAGCGTCTGAGGGCGAGGAGGTATCTGTAAGCCCATCAGGTCTTTGCCTCTGCTTGTCCCCCGGTCTGAGCTCCCATACTTCCGTCTGCCTCCATTTCTCGTTTTGTACACTTGACCCTTTCCTTTTATCTGATCGTATTATATAACTACCATATATTTTTATTAATTTTAGCTTGGTCTTGGTTCCCTATTCTTAATTTAAATTTATGATGACTGAAACACTTAATTTGCTTTATAAAAAAGGCAAACAAAAGGAAGTAGCCTTTTATTACAAGCACTAATTGATTTTTCCTGCAGTGTGCTCAGTAACCAAGAAGCTCCTTCGTCTCTGACCTGGGGCCTATGCCAAAGAGGACCTGGCCCATCATCACTTCTGTCTCTGCACAAGGGGACAGAGGGGTGCTTTGTGCAGGAGGAACCCCTGGTAGGACTCCAAGGCACTGGGTTTTCCAGTGAAGGGGAGAGCTGGGGCCATGGCCCAGATAACACGCGGGAGCCCAGGTAACAGGGGTTTGTGAAGAAAATCGAAGGAGCCCCAGAGAATCCTGGTTTCTGATATTGTCATCTAGTAAAAGACACTTCCAAGTTCTGTGTACAAAAACAGTCGTCGCTTCAGGTGGCATTAAAAAAAAAAAAATACAAGCCAACTTAATAAGATTCCCTGAAGCCACTGGCAATGCTGAGAGATTGATAATCAATAGATTTCCTCGTGATTATACATCTTCCAAGAATCTCATTACACATAAACTCATTGACAAAACTCCACAAAGCATTCACCCGGTAACAGTTGCTCCAGTATCTGGCCTCGATTAACAATTTATAACAGTGTTTCCAAAAACCAGCCATTGGTAAACCCCGAAGGAAGGGGGACGAGAACACATCATTTCACTTCAAGCTGTACTTCTCTTCAGCAGGAAACTACAAAACCCTCAAACCATAGTGGTCGGTAACAGGCTGTAGGGTACTTGGTGCCATAAGGGTAAGCATGGGGCAGCTTTCTGAAACATCTTGGGGGAAACTTTTTTTTACATTTTAAAAACCTGGATACATTATGCCATAGAATATACCCTTCCTGCTATAAGATAAAGCACCAGATTTCAAATAAAGTCTGTTTCCCGCAGGGTACTCTGCATAGTGCCTGTGGGGCTCAGGACACCCTCGCCTCGGCTGGGAGGACCCGTGGCAGCTCCACTCTTTCCTCCTTCCCCGTTTCTAACACAAACAGCCATCCTCCTGACCTGACTTCGGCTTCATATGTTTTCTTCCGATTCCTCCTTACCTCTCTCTGCCTCACTGCAGAGCCCCTGGATCTCTGACCCCGAAAGGATCTCGGGAATCAGAGTCTGATGCCGTCACCTGCCGGTAGAGAATTACTCCTGAGTGCCCAAGAGATCAAGTGGCCGGTCCAGGCCACACGGATCGTTAAGGCGGGGAAGTGTCAGCAGCAAAATGTCCCAATCCCCACGCCTCTCAGATGCTTGCTCTCTGGGATTGTTTTCAGAGATGCTCAAATGTTCTACGAACTCAAAAGAAATCCAGGAACTGCACCCACATTTGGAGAACACATCTCAGAGCAATGGGTGTATTTGAGGTAATGTTAATACTGAGCTAGAAAAGCTCGCAGAAACAGAACCTTCACGTGGATAAGCATCCCTCTGCCCGAAGAAGCCTGGGGCAGCTAACCCAACGCCGACCGAGAAGCTGCCCAGGGTAAGGGCCAGAGAGCTTGCCGCGCACAAGCTGTGGGCCGCTTCCGAGGTCAGAGAATACCGCCTGCTTCTTTAGATCCGCCAGAATGGATGCACCGGCTTCCACATTCTCTTTATTCAGCGCTTCATTCCATAAACACAGCCTGGAGGGAGATTGGGTCTTTGGAGGGCAGGGGAGCCCCAGTTTCTGCTCCTTCAGATGGGGTCCCAACAACTTACACCCCACTTTCCCGTTGATGGGATTTCGACACGTGACATTCCCATGCGGGTCACCTCCCCAGGGTGGGACACCGGGCTGTGCAGCCCTCCCCCGTGGCGACCACAGGTACCATGCCCACAGGTACCGGATCGTCGGCAGCAGCACGAGGGCCGACATCCCGACGGCGGACTCTTGCGTGGCTACGTGTGAATGAGCCACCGTGGACTCTGCACACCTCTAGACCTTCCCCCTTGCCGCCCACGCCCCCGAGACCTGCCTGCCCGCGGCCTACATGGGGACTCTCGTTGTGGGACTCCCAAGTGTCGTTTGTGCTTTCCACCAATAACATAGGCTTAGTCCTAAGATGAGACAGTGCAATTTGCCAACGTGTCATGTTGTGTGTGTCCTCGTGGACTTGACGTTTCATTTTTAGAGGCAAACATTGTCTATTACAAAATTTTTTTTATTTGTAACACTGATAATGAGCAGGTTCTAAATATGTGCAAAATCCCTTTAAAACCAATGCAATAACTAAGAAAAGAATGCGAGTAATAGGGGGGAAAAGATCAACAACAATCATGAGTTGTATCTTTAGCTATTCCAAACTGGCTAATTTTTGAAACCTCCTAGGACATCTTACTATTTGGTAGAATTTTCCTTCTCTGGGCAAACACCAGGAGTGTGCAGGCTGGATGTGATGGTAAGAGGTGTGCCTCTGTAAGCGGCTACCCCGCTGCCATCCTGAGTTCCTGCGTCAGTCTGCAGCCCAGCAGCAGGGACACAAGCTCCCGCCGATGCCGGACCAGCCAGGTCTGTTTGAAACGGCCAACAAACCCCAGCCCCACATGATAGTGACCTTTCCCTCCCTCCGGCTCTTTCTCAGAACCTTCCAGCGCACTGGGCCCTGAGAGCTCTCTGGAAGCTCGACAGTGAGCCCGGAGCTCTGGGGAAGAAGGCGTGGCTGGGCTGGACCCAGACAGAAGTGCCTGCCCCTCCTCACCCCGCCCGTCCGCGGGACAGTCACCGCGACTTCGAAGCATCTTGGCTGTGCGGGGTCACCCTCCTTTCGGCTCCGCCCCAGGCTCTGGGGACGGGGGCTGTGTTCAAAGCCGGGCACCGTAGGGCCGACCGCCTCCCCGAAGGGAGGATGGTGTCAGGGCCAGACGCCGTCTGCACCGTGGCTGGGTCCCCGCCAGGCGCGAGGAGAAGGAGAGGACACGCACCTGCACACAGGACCGGGACACCTTCCTGGACTCATCTGCTAGAAGCTCCCCCGCGTCCTGGACAAACAGCAGCCTCAGAGCGGGGGTGCCCAGGGCTGGGAGCCGCGGGGTGTCCTATCCCTCCGCTTTAGGGCGCACGTCCGGTCCCCGGGCACCCGCCTCTCCTCCCGCCCACAC
Source organism: Callorhinus ursinus (assembly GCF_003265705.2). Taxonomy (NCBI): domain Eukaryota; kingdom Metazoa; phylum Chordata; class Mammalia; order Carnivora; family Otariidae; genus Callorhinus; species Callorhinus ursinus. The sequence continues at coordinate 1,873,338 of NW_027397141.1, forward strand.
ACAGGTCACCGTAGACACGACTCATCCCCCAACGTCTTACCGTGGAAGTCCCCAGACCCCAGAAAAATGGACGGCATTGTGCGGCGGACACTCCTATACTCACCGCCCACGGTCAGCCAGTCCCAATTTCTCGCACATTGATCGACCTTTCCCTATCTAACGGTGTGTCCACTTGTTTCAACTTTTATCTATTTCAGAACAAGTCCTGGACGTCAGCACGCTTTGCTCCTAAATGCTTTAACATGCGTATCCTGAATTAGAGCTCAATGTTAGTTTACCGTTCTCTTTTTCAAACCCTCCCTTTTACATTTAGTGATGTATGGGGTGATTTTTTCTTTAGAATTTCACAATACTTCTAAGGAGAGCTGGAAGTGCTCCCGTGAGGAGCGGAAACAGAGCTGGAAACTTCAGTCTATGGCAGGAACCCTTCCTCTTCGGCATTTACAGAAACGAGGGCTGGAACTGAATCAGATGCACTGGATTCAGCTCCTCCTTATTATACGCGAAGGAAAGAAAACAGGATCCAGAAAGTGCAGGAGACTGGCTCAGGGCATAGAAGCAGCTCTGTGTGGCCGGGGGCTCAAGCCGCAGGTCTGGCCCCAGCTCCTTTAAAGCTTTCCTACTGTGTCCCCCCCCCCTCCCCCCCCCCCCCCGTCTGTCTCTCTCTCCTCCCTCCCCTGCCGCCTCTCTCCCTGCCACCCTCCCTTGGTCTCTTTCTGTCTCTCTTTCCCTGTGTCTCTGTCCTTCTCTCCCCCCTCCTCCCCCCTCTCCCACCTCCTGAGTGACCCAGTGTGACTTGCTTCAGGTGCCGGGTGCATGCTACGGGGGGGGGGGGGGGGGGGGGGGCCTGCCCTGTCTGGGACCCTCACACCCTAAGGCCTGGCATCTGACCCCTCCACAGTAACATAAAAACAGGAATCGTACCAAGACGAGGACAGGGAGAATTCCCACAAATAATGGTCTGGTTGTTTGGGCTTTCTTGTTATTTTAACTCGAAGTGATTGGGGGATTTCTGTGCAAATTTAAAATTGGCACTAGAAACAATAAAATCTGAGAAAGTGACTTCACTAGATAGTAATTTTGCTTTAGGAAAACCACAACAGCAACAGAGCTAGGCCCGGTAAAATCTGCTTTCTGCTTTAACCGGCACCATGACAAAGCATCAAGGCGCTAACGAGACCCCGAACAAAGGAGCCGTGGGACAGTGGACCCCGTGTGCGGGCGCCCCGGGACTGGGAGGAAGCCCCCAGCCACACAACGGTGGGTGGATTCTTGGAAGAACCTCCTGCTAAGCCGCGTGAAGGCTCCATCCCTTCTGTCGCTACCCTACTGGACGGCCCCTCTGGGACAAACGTCATGATGCCCAGCGCCAGGCGAGGCAGGGTCTTCCAGCACCTTCCAGGGGGCAAGCTGCACCCGTGGCCCATGCCCCGCAGCGGTGCTTCACGCTCCCACTCCTCCCTGTCTCTCTGGGCACCGGGGGCCGCGGGACTATGGCCTCCCCCTCGGGCACCGCGCGGCTCAGCCTCCTCACCACGTGCCATGGGCAGCTCAGTCACTCGACGCCTCATTCCTCATCACCGCCCCCTTTCCCCCCGCACCTCCTAACTCTGCCGCCATGCTGGAGGCTCGTCAGCGCCCAGCCTGCACCCTGACATCAGGAGCGCCCACACAGAAACCTCCCTCCCGGGGCACCTGGGTGGCTCGGTTGGTTAAGCATCTGACTCTTGATGTTGGCTCAGGCCATGGTCTCAGGGTCATGGGACAGAGCCCCATGTGGGGCTCTGCACTTAGCAGGGAGTCTGTGTGAGATTCTCTCTCTCCCTCTGCCCTCCCCCACTCGATAGATAGATAGATAGATAGATAGATAGATAGATAGATAAGATCTTTTTTAAAAAAGAAAGAAGAAAGAAAGAAAGAAAGAAAGAAAGAAAGAAAGAAAGAAAGAAAG
>NW_027397141.1:1875298-1897540 GCF_003265705.2 Callorhinus ursinus
GAAAGAAAGAAAGAAAGAAAGAAAGAAAGAAAGAAAGAAAGAAAGAAGAAAGAAAGAAAGAAAGAAAGAAACCTCCCTCTCCCCTCATAATCTCCTCCATTACTCCTTGATCTTCAGGGTCCGGGGAACATCTGGTGCGCAAAGCCCGTCCTTCCTTCCTGCCATAGCTCATCTGCAGGCGTGTCTATCCCTGGAGGCCACCAGGCCCACCGCCCACCTCCGGGCCACCCCCCAACACCCCTGTCCTCGGCCGCCCCACCCGCCCTGCAGAATCCCAGAAAGCACGGCCCGGCTGTGTCAGGCACAGCTTCGCGCACATTTCAGGGCCAAAGGCTAATCACTGAAATCCCTGCATTCACCTCCATCTGTCCATCTGTCCCTCTGTCCCTCTAGTCTGTCTGTGTCTTCATCTCTCACATTCTATCATTCACACCATATTTTAAAATGTACTTCTCTTTGGTCTGCCAACTGAGTTATCACCCTCAGCCAGTGATTACCAACAGCACTGCAATGGTGACTAACCACCGACTCAGCCTCCTCAGTAAAATAACCTATCTGGGGACACTAACGATGCGTTTGCCCGACATCTCCAAATTGGCACTACAGACAGCTCTCAGATGACTCAGGTTTTCTGAGGAGAAATTAGATAGAGATCAAACTATTTAGTCTGAAAATAAATGCTATGAAGCTGCTCAATATCTTCAGGCATCGTGAAGCCTTAGAACGTGGTTTCCTTGGAAGACATACAAGGCAATGAGCTTCTGTGTTAGCGGGATGAGAGTGGGAGCGGCTGGGTCGGGCGGAGAAAGGCCAGGGCCCAGACGAATGCGTGGGCGCTCACACTCTCTCTCTTGTGTAATTTTTGGGTTTTATTTCTTCTCGCTGGGTAGTTTTAAAATCACTAAATACACACTCATGTTGTCTATTTTTCCAGACACAAACTAATTAGGGTATTTGGGTGTGTACACGTGTTCCCTCTTTCTACAAACACAAACGGGATTGCATTCTATACTGTTGTGCAACTTGCTTTTTGCCTTTTTTTTTAAGATTTTATTTATTCATTTGAGAGAGAGAGAGAGCACAGAAGGAGAGGGAGAGGGAAAAGCAGGGAGCTTCTCAGCAGGGAGCTGACGACGCGGGGCTTGATCCCAGGACCCTGGGATCAAGACCTGAGCCGAAGGCAGATACTTCACCGTCTGAGCCCCCCAGGCGCCCCTTGCTTTTTGCCTTTAACCACCTCTGTTAGGCACCTTTACAGACCAGCACGCATAACACTCCCTCCTTATGAGATGGTGGAGACTCCCACGTACAAGCATGTCACCTCTTCCTGCATCGCAGCTCCGTTGGACACAACTTCATGATATTTCCATTTCTTACAGAACTCAGGCCCCCATCTTTGCACACTTCTGTGAGTGTGTCCATCGAATCAGTTCCTAGACATGATAATAAGTTCCTGGAGAGGGAATAACTGGGTAAAAGAGCAGTTTATTTTTAACCAGTTTAGAGTGAATATTTGTCTTCAGGCTGATATTTCAGTGAAGCGGAGGTCCTCGCACGCCAACCACCAAAACCACACGCTAAGCAGGTTGCTGGGACATCCTCAGAGAGGCTGATCTGGAAGGTCAGGGCTGTGGCCCCGGACCCCACATCGGAGACCAGGTCCTAGCTCCTGCCGCTGCTGGTGCAGGGACCACGCTTGGCAAGCCACGGAGCTCAACCACCTGCTTGCTTTCCAGAAAAAGGAAGTGGTCTGACCTCTGGGAGCCAGAGTTGGTGTCCTCTCTTCTCTGAATGCACTGGGCTTCCCAGCCCTGCTCCCGGCAGGGTGAGTGGGAAGGCCGGTGGCTGGGGAGGAGCCCACCGCCCGCCGCACCGTGCCCCAGAACTCTAGAATCTCAAGCCCCCCGCCCCGTGCCTGCTCCTTCTCGGAAGCCGTCCTGTGCCTCGCGGATTCCAGAGATATTTAGCAAGCCCTCTGGGAATTCCCCCTCACGCCTTTTTAATGAGGCTCAAGACGGGTCACACCCTCTACCCCCACCACAAACAGTAGCCCTGCCCTCCTTGCACACAGTTCCCATGATACTCTCCCCCTCCACAGCAGGGCAGGAACACTTCACGCAGTGGCCTCTTCAACTTTATATGAAAAGGTAGCACAGCCTGCCAAGGCTGTGGCCACTATGAGATTAGGCGCCGCGATGGAGCAGCTTGTTTGCATTTCCAACATGGCACAACCTACGCAACAGGATAGGAGCCATGGGTGGGAGCGACAAGGACACAGGGCCACTGGGGTGCTTGGTCCCTTGAACACTCACCAAGAGGGTTCAGAGGGAGTCGACCCGAAGTCCCACCAGGCCCAGGGCACAACTACTCATTGTAGACTTACGTGAGAAGAACAAGCCAAACTCAAGGCAAACTCAAGTCCTAGGTCCCGAGGCTCGGCCAGCCTCGGTTCCTTTTTAGGACCCGCCTGCCTGCTCACTGGGACGACCCCTCCTGGGCTTCTTGCTTCAGTGATCTTTGCGGGGCTTTACGTCGAGGACAGCTTGGCGCACGTCAGCCTTGTTCATTTGACTTCTCATGGACATAGCAGATGTTGACTTTCTTTAATTATAAGCCATACCAGAACTGGATTTCCACGTCTCCTCACTCACCGGAAGCTCGTGGCACGCCACTGTCCCACGTGAGAGACGCCACGGCTGAAGTCGGGGGACGTTGGACAATTCCTTCTGAGGAAACCCAGCTCCATTCCAAACCCTGCGCTTTCTACCCATTCTGGGCTTTTCTACCATTTTGTCTCACAGGCTCCCCCTGCTTCTGTTAATGAGTGTGGTTATTTCTACGTGCCGGGTGATGAGTAAGAAATCGGACGCAGGTCACCCCAGGGCCCTGACTCAGGACACAGGTCTTCCCGCTGCGCGTGTGGTCAGACAGGGCGGGGGGGGCTCGCGCACTGGCCTGTGGCTGCAGAGCCGGCAGGCAACGGGGCCAGTGTCCACACTCAGCAGCTTGTCCTTGGAGCCCCATTCACTGCCCACCTGACGTCCTGGAGCTGTGAGCTCTACGGCCAGTACTTCTTGACTCCTTATCGGCTCCTCCCGTTCCGTCCCCATGCAAGGCCAGCTTTAAGAGAGGCTGGTGTTCCTGTTGGTCCATGGACATGGTCTTGTGATGTGGCCAGGGGCTGGCTGTCCCCACGACGGTAGCTGTGGTGCATATTTTACATGCACGGGCAGAAGTGACACAGATGTGAACGCTGCCCAGGTCAAGAAGAAAGCGTGGAAACACGAGGTGTCCCGTGGAATGGTCACGCAAGACAGGAGCGGGTGTGCTCATGCAGGCCGGGGAGCTTCACGGGCGGGGCCCGGCCCTGGGGCGTGGCTGGGGCGGTGTGGGCTCGGCCAGGCGGGTGGCGAGCCTCCATCGCCCAGCCCCACAGGCTCTCCAAGACACCACACTGACCCTGCGGGTGGTCTTCGCCTTCTGGGCGCCGAGGCCTGGACCAGACTGCTGACCACATTCCCGCAGCCCCGGGTGCCGGGTGCCCTGTGGCAGGTGCGCACAGCTGGATGGGGCCGAGGGCCAGCTCCCGGTGACAGAGCGGCTGCCCACAGGAAGGAAGCAGGGCCCTCGGCCCCCGTGAAGAATGCCAGACCTCTGAGAGTCCCTGAGAAACGGGAGCTGAGCGGACCCCAACACAGGATTGAGGTGAGCGGACCCCAACATGGGACTGAGGTGCGCAAGCAGCGGGAGACCAGGGGAGATGCTGGGCTGCCCTTCGGGGGGCTTCCAGCCGGCTCAGGCATGTCGTCGGGGCCTGAGGGTGCAGGCTGGTGGGCAGCCCCCCAAGCTGTGCGTCTTTCATTTACACCATGGATTGCAAGTTCTGGAACATCAGGATTGTTGGGGAGCAGCTCAGTTATAAGCCCCAGTGATGCATAATCCCCAGGCCTCACAATCTTGTTGACTCCGCCATGTCCCAGCCCTGGTGCCCACGGGTGTGGCCTCGTTTGGAAACTGGGTCTTTCAGACACCAGCACATTCAGAGCAGGGCGTACTGGGGTAGAGGGGCCCTACCGCGGGGAGAAGGCCATGTGAGCAGAGCACAGACCCAGTGAGGCGGTGGCCACAAGCCAGGGAGGACCGAGGCCGCCGGTAGCCCCCGGGAGTGGAAGAGGAGCCCCCACACCTTCAGAGGGCATGCATCCCCGCCGAACCTTGACTTCGGGCTTCCTGCCTCCGGGGACCACCTGAGACAACCAGCTTCTCTTGTCCCAGGGCCGCCCCACTTGTGGCGAGCGCTGCGGCAGCCCTGGGAAACAGAAAGCATTGTAACCCCGTTGTCCAACTGCAGACAGCGGGGCCCAGCACACCAGTCACCCCCCGCCAAGGCCTTGCCCCCACCTCTCCAGGCCACCCGGGCCTCACTCGCATTGCGTCTCCAGGGCCTGCACCTGGCCCTGCACTGAGGGGTCACCTGATCCCGGGCCGGCAGCCACCCAAGAAGAGGCTGTAGGAATTGGGATCCGGAGGCCCGCGGTCACATGCTTCGGATGTTTGCAGGTCCAGAGGGCGGCGCCGAGCGCCCTGACGGACTCGTTGGCATTTCTGGCATCCTCTCCGTGGATGCCGGGTGAGTCACCAAAGAGGCGTCCCCCCAGTGAATGTCAGGGGCAGGCCTGGGGGCGGGGCAGCATGCCTCAGCACTGCCGGGTCCCCTCATACAGACCTGGCGTGGGGCTGGCGGCTGACAGCTCCAGTCAGCACCTCCGGTCACCCTGACACGCTGGAGCCCTCTGGCCTGGGGATGGCTCGGGGAGGCGAAGCGCACTCCCCTGTTGCTGAATATGCTCAGGGCTCATGAACGAGCTGCTGACCAACCGTTGAGACTGACCCACAGCCGGCCAGAGCCACCAATTTCCCCGACCTTCAGAGCGACCGGCACGGGGCCGTCTACGGGCGTGCCGACAGGGGTGCGGGCTGTGCCCCCGTGCACGTGTGTCTGGGGTGGGCACGCGTGTGTGAGCGTGTGCCCGCGAGGGTGGCTCCTAGACAACGGAGGCGTAGTTCGCACGGTCCTGGCGTCCGGCATGGGTGCTGCCCGGCCGGGGAGGGCCTCCTCTGGCCACAGCCTTCTCGCCGTGTGCACACACTGTGGAAGGGACCCTGGGGCTCTTCGGGGTCCCCTTCATAGGAACGCTAATCCTATCATGGGGGCCTTGCCCTCATGACCCCATCTGACCTGAATCACCTCCCAAAGGCCCACCTCCCAGTATCGTCCCATGGAGGGTGGGGATTTCAGCATGGGAACGTTCAGAGGACACAAGCATTCGGACCATAACGGTGTGCGCGCGGGCGCGCGTGTGCACACTTGTGTGTGTGCAAACGCGCATGTCCTTCTCTGTGTGTGCCTCTGTGAGTATTTCTCCGTGTGCGTGTGAATGTTCTGTGTGCGCAGGTCTCTGGGTGCGTGTCTCCCCGCGTCTGCGTGCACACGCATGTGGAGCGTGGGAGCTGGGCCGAGGCCGCGGCCTGCAGGAGGAGCGGCCGGAGGGGCGCCGAGGCCGACGGAGGCCAGGCCTTCCCTCTGCGGAGCGGCCTCCGGCGGGGTGGGGGGGAAGGGCACTGGTGTGCGAGGCCTCGGCCCGCTTTTCGCGGAGTGTGCTGCCACCTAGCGGGAGGGCGGCGGCAGGCCGTCCTGCAGAAAGACTGTCTGGGCCCCTGCCCCGTGCGGCCGGTGTAGCCGCGGGGGGTCTTGTCCCTGCACCCGGACGAGGAAGGGTGCGCGGGGCGGGAGCCGGAGGCCGCGCTCAGAAGCCCCGCTGGGTTCCTGGTCCCCGGGCAGTCGCTGGGTGGGGGCTCGCTGCCTCCCGCGTTCCGGGGGCGGGGTGGTGGGGCTGCCTCCCGGCTCTGTGGCTTCTGGCGGCCACACTGGGCCTTCCTGGGAGACGGATCCTCCTGCAGCTGTGCCCCCAGCAGCGAGAATGGAGCCCGTGCTCCGGCGGTTCTGTCCGCAGCGGCCGCGTCGCCTCACCGCGCCCACACCGCACCCCGGACCTCACCAGAGCCCTCGCGGGAACTGGGAAGCCCACTAAGGGCCTCCCCAGAAGTCTGCGGGGGCCCCTCAGGGCCTTGGGCTCTGCCAGAGCCAACCTCGCTCTTCCGTCTTCCTCTGAGTCCAAGAAAATGGCACTGTGTCGTTTCTAAGTCAGTTACTTCAAAAAGCACGCTCCTCCCTGCCTCCTCAGGGTGCTTCCGCCACGGACGGATGGCCTATCGCTATTGTCACAAGATCGAGCTGCGCGGGTACCTCCCCACACACCGCGGTGCAGGGGTCCGGAGTAGGCAGGCGGCGCCCTCAGGCGAGCGAGCGCCGTGCCGTCGTGCGGGAACACCGCGAGTGGGGAGCCACCCTCGGGGACGGCCCCGCCTTGGACCCGTGCGCTGGCGCCAGCCCTCCAGCCCTGCACCTTCGTCTGTGGAGGTACCCGGCCGCCCCCGAGGCCCGCAGCCGCGTCCTCCAGAGGGATGCCCCCAGGGACACAGGAAGGGGCTGCAGGCTCAACCCCAGCGCAGCACACCCGGGCCCCACGCCCTGACGTCTAAGCACCTAAGACTTTCTGAACATCGCACCCATCCACGCACCACGCTTTCAGCGCCGACCCTGAGGTCAGGCCTTCTCACGTCACTAACCTAAACAAACACGGCAAAGGCCACGGGAAGGGAAAAAGGCACAAGGTGTTTGGACTCTTCAGACTGATGGGAAAAATCAGGTGAGAACGGACACTTGCCAACCCCGGGTCTTTCTTGGGCTGGCCCGCCCAGGGAAAAGAAACATCGCCCTAAGAGGCATTGACGAGACAGAGCACTTTGCAGATAAAGTAAGTCAAGCCCTCTCTACATTCTTTTCCAAGTGATGGACTCAGACCACAGGGTTTGGGATGTGCTATTAACAAGCTAACGGGCCAGACTAGTCAGGGGGGTGTGTGTCCTGTGGGTGCGCACTCTCCCACCTTCTCTGACTGCTACCAGAGCCGCCATTCCCATAGAAACACGGCATGTTGTTCTCCTTAGAACCCCTGGCATCTCCCGAACTCCTAAACCTGCGGGCCTTCACGGGCCGTACTAGCTTTCCATTGCTGATGGCACATGGCCACAAAACTCACCGCTTCAAACAACAAACACGGACCATCTCACGGTGTCCAGGGCGGGAATTCAAGAAGAGGTGAGCTGGGTGTTTCCGAAAGCAGGTTTTATTTTTATTCAGGTGTGGTGAAGCCCGCAGATCAGGTTAAACAACCACTGCTGGAAAGTTATACTCAGAGACCCCCGCGAGGACAGCCGTCCCACGCCTGCCGTGCGGGGCCACAGAGGAAGTGCCAGGAAGAGGCTCTCCCCAACACCGAGCCTGCCAGCTCGCCGATCTCAGACCTCCCAGCCTCCAGACCTGCGAGAATGACATTCTGTTGCTTATAAGCCCATCGGGGACATTCTGTTGCCCGAATGGACTGACATTTGCACCCTCCAGGAACTCTCCAAGGTCAGCAAGGCCCCCAATGTCAAAACATCAGAAAAGGCAGAAAACGCACAGTATGATTAATACGGGGTGTTTCTGGCTCATGGCTTGAGAGAGGGGAGAACCCGCCTTTAACACTGTTCCCACAGCAGGTGGCTGGAGGGCTCGGGGCCTCGTTATGCGTTCTGTCCATAGGGCCGCCTGGGTGTCTGTACGGCATGTGCCTGGCTCCCTCAGCGTGCGTGAGCCCAGAGCAACAACCAGCCACCTTGGGGACTTCTGATGACCTTGTCTCTGAAATCACACACCATCCCCTCCACCTTTTTCTCCGTGTTAGAGGCACACCCCCGAGTCCTGCCCACCCTCAGGCGCAGGGTAACTGGGCTCCACTTCCTGAAGGGAGGAGAAAGAATCCGTGGATGTATTTTAGAACCACCACGGGGGCTGTGGGCCAGGCTCTATTTCCATGCCCCCCTGCCCAAGACCCTCGGCCCCATCCCTCGCTTTTTAATCAAAGGCTCACATCAGAAGCACCCAGGAAGGTTGCTTTCGATCCAGATGCCCAGGATGCACTGTCTGACCGTGAATCCTGCCCTGGGGCCACGCTGAGGTCTGCCCCTGCCCCCGCGGGCCGCGTGCGGGCCATCACCACGGGCTTCTTGAGTAGCTTTCTTGGTCGGCCATGCCCTCTGTCCGCATCATCTCGGGAAGGCTTTATTCCCATCCCCAGCCAGCTTCAATGCCACCTGCTCTGGGAACCGCTCCCAGAGCCCTTGTCTGGCACGAGGAACTGCTCCCTTTCCGTGTCCCAGGGTCCCCCCAGACATACCTCCCATGAGGCTTGGAGCACGTGATGATAATATCAGAGAGGGTGTGCTTTTCTTTATAGCTAGACCAGGAGCTGCTCAAAAGGAGAAGTGGACACATTTACACTAGCGTCTGCAGCATCTGTCCCCTGGGGGACGGTCACCTTATTCTGGCTAAATGAATGACCAAGGGAAAAGCAAGTGGTCAGTCTCTGGAGGCATCTCTAGGAGACGTTTGGGGAAAGGGCAGGTTTCCCTCCCAAGTATGGGCTGTATCCTTGGAACGTCCAACTTCCTGCAACCGTGGGCTTCTGTCAAGACCACATCTGAACTCTCCTGGCACTGGCCTGTTCTGATTCCGGGTGTTTGTCCCTTGCCCTGTGATGAGCCAGTCCATTTCTCTCAGGAATATGACCCTCTGTGTCTTCCAGCTTGACAGGCCGCCTCCAGGCCTGCGCCAGCGTTCCCTGGATGATCCATCCTTAGGAAGCATCTTACGTTGTTGTCTTGTCTCACGTGCTCATCTCTCAACTGTTCATCCACTCCTGAGAGCAGGACTGTGCGTTCCGCCCATCTGGTCTTTGGTGCCTTGACACCAAGCATTCAGCAACTGTGTGTGTGAGCTGATGGACGTTTCCAGCATGTTCACCTCTTAGAGCAACACATTCTATCTGCTGTGCAAACATTGATTCCAACTTCATAAACTTCTTGCTGTTTTTCAAGAAAAGCAGAGATGCGGGATGTCCTAAGTGTGGCGGCTAAAGTCCTGCTATATTTGGAATGGCGGCACCTCATGAACCTCATGAGTTGTGGGTGCCATTAGGGACGGTGCCGGAGCCCAGGAGAGCCCGGGTCCCAGCTTACGTGTCTCTTTGAAGAAGGACCCGTGTTTTATGTCTGTCCCCCCCAGTCAGTCACATCACACTCTGAGTCAGGCAGAGCAGAATTCTTCCTTTGGTCACAAATGAATTGAGGCCCCTCCTTAGGCCATAATTGGACCCTTTCTTTCCGTCACTCCATCGTGGCCTCTATTTGGCCTGAGGAAAAGCAGTCAAAAGGAAGATATTTGCACCGTCTACACGTACGGGGAGGACATCATAGCAAATCGTGAGGAGTAAGTGTGCTCTGTGCTCTGCAGGGCATGACCAGTACCAAAAATACACAGGAAGAGCAAGGCTGGCCAACAGAAGAAAAACATTCAAGAAACACGATTTGACTAGTGACGAACTAGGCTGCCTTGTACCAAAGGAAGGTGCTGAAGTGTTCAGCATTTAAGTAGATGCTACCCCGCAGATCATCCATCAGAAGACCTACAGATGCAGCCGAGGATCTGCAACTGGATCTGATCTAAATTCTCAAATTCGTGCAAATGGCAGAGTGCATGGAACCTTATAGGATACCGCGGAGTGTTGACATAGTACACGTAATGTACACGTAATCTACACCAGCGTGAAATATGCCCACATGTACGTGCTGGTGCGTGCCTACACATCGCAGGAACATGCACGTCTGTGATGAGCAAAGTTGTGGGAAGTGCTGTGTTGCTGGAAAAGAAGAAGCAGGCACCAAAGACTTAAGGGAAAATGGAGAAACTTTTTAATGAAACATTTCTGTCCATCTCCTTTTTTCCTTCATGTGTTTTCCTGCCATTACTTGATGGCTGCCAGCCAAAAAGCCTCCCACGGGGCCCAGCTGAAGGGCTCTTGGAGCAGGCACATGCTTCATCTCATCCATCACTTAAATTCTACAGTTTTATGGTTTGATTCCTTTCTAAAATGTGTCCACAGCCCACCTACGGGCAAAAACATCTTCCTGCAAAGCCGGGAACTAATCATCTCCTCCGTGGCTCCGGCAATGATGCACACGTATGTAGATACTCACTTCACGTATGACTGAGGGCCCATCACTAGAGATCTAATGAGATGAAACAGAGTTACTTCAGTGGAAATGTGTAAGCTGAAGTTTCCACCTTTCCAGAGTGCCCAATTCTGGCTCTGACGTCCTGCTGGACACGTCCCGGAGTTCAAGCAAATGTCGAGGTCCCGCCCCAGGTGGAACAGAAGCTCTCTTTGAGCGGTCCCTCTGCTCTATTCCTGAATCCACAGGATCCCGTGGCACTTACTTATAAATGTGTTTGTGGGGAACTTTTCAAAGTCTACGGTGGTTAGTGATTCATAGTCGCATGAACAATATTTTTGGTGTATAGTTTACCAAAGTGAACACGAGGAATTCATTTCTTTACAGGTCATACAAGCTGCATCCACTGTCCCACTGCTCAAATAGTTGAATAATTCATCACCCCCCCCAGAAAAAAACAAAAACAGACAATGCAACACTGTTAGCATGCTGAAATCGTTTCCTTCTGGGAAATGGGGATCCAGGTAGGTGAACGGCATCAAGTTTCTGAGAGCCGCCGTCCCAGGGCTACACCCAACTTCCGCAACGAAACTTAGCGAACACGGCCCTAGCTTCTTGTTCTCCATGGCTCCGTGGAAATGCGGGGAAAGATAGACAGCCGTGAAGAGTGGTTTTACCACTTTGGAACTGACCAGCCCCCTTTCAAATTCATATCCCACGCCCGTGTGTAAGGCTTGCACAAGCGCCCAGCCATGCTCAGCGATGCCCTGTGGTGGTGTGGGCACGCTGCACTGCGCGTTCTCTTGCTTTGCCATAAGCAGCAAGCCAGGTCTGCGGGCTCTGTGCTGGACAGAGCAGTGACCCCTGAAAGATGTCCATGGGCTCGTCCCAGGAACTCCTGCATATCTTCCCTTTCCTACCAAAGGACTACAAAGATTTAAAGACGGAGTTAAGGTGTTATCCCGCATGGACCCAAGATAAAGCCATAAGGGTCCTTAAAAGTGGGAGCAGGAGACAGGAGAGTCAGAGGGAGACATGACCACAGAGACAGCGTCAGCGTGGAGAGATGGGGAAGGACCCCGACCAGCCCTTGCTCACGTGGGAGACAAAGGAAGGGTCACGGCCCAGGAACGTGGCAGCCTCTGGACACTGGAACAGGCAAGGGCGCCAATTCTCCACCGGAGCCTCCAGGAGGAAGCAGCCCAGCCGACACCTTGATCTCCGATCAGACTCCCAGCCTGCAGAGCTGTAAGAACAAACGTGTGCTCCAGCCGCTGCGTGGGCGGTGATCGGTTCCAGCATCAAGAGCCAGCCTTACCCCTGCTGAATACGTTTTCTCGAGATCCTAGGTAGACAAACGGCTCACAAGAGAGGGAGGAAAACACAGGGAAAGACCAAACACTTTGACAAGCTTTACCTCAAATTTTTACATGAAGGGAATTTGCCGCAAATTAATTCCTTTTCCTTCCACTTTCTCCCTGGCTAGCAGAGGTCATCTGTGTGCTGGTGTTCATGTATTCACTCAGTTAGTAACCATTCATTTAAAGTGTTGTTTGTATACTAAGCTAGAATCAAAGGAAATTTTTTAAAAACAAAAAAAAAATTTTTTTTAATCTTTACCCTTCCTCAGGCAGTTGAAGAGGGAATGTGGCGTACGTGGTGAGCGCTGCAGGGGCACGTGGTGGGTGCTCTCGGGGAGATGAGCAAGGGTGCAGCGGGCGTGGACTGAGAGCCCGACAACTTAGAAGGCTTGGTTGGGAATGAGCGCTGTAGAGCAGGGTGAGTGTTCGGGCTGGCGGGCAGGCGACAGTCCCCAGGTGGAGAGAGAACAGGAAGAGAGTGACAGAGGCCTGAGGGGCCCAGCTAGGTGCCTCAGGGCGCAGCAGTGTCTGCAACGTTTGGGGTTCTTGTAGGAAAGTTCCTATGAAGCGTCTAACACGTTTTCCAGTTGAGGAAAGGAAAAACTTTAAAGAGGGGAAAAATGCTTTTTGTGTGTGAACACAAGTAAAAGGCCATTTTTATGAGAATGAACTGAATTCTTTAAAAAAAATCTTGCTGAGGTGGGGCACCTGGGTGGTACAGTTGGCTCAACCGCCAACCCTTGATTTCAGCTCAGGTCGTGATCTCAGGGTCCTGGGATCAAGCCCCGAGTCAGGCTCCGTGCTCACCGGGGAGTCTGCTTCAGATTCTCTGTCTCTGTCTCGCTCTCAAATAAATAAATAAATAAATCTTTAAAAAAATTTTTTTTGCTGAGGTGACAGCTCGGCCTAGGCCCATTGCTAGTGAAGTTCGGGACTCAGAGTCAAGACACAGTAGTCTTGACTGCCTCCACCCCAACACATGTTCGTGAAAGAATTCAGCTTAAATAGAATACGAAGAAAAACAGCACAGCCGGGCAGTCCATGGTGAAGACGAGAAGGAAGGGGAAGGGCGTCCGTACCCACCCAGCCCCACGGACAAGCAGGAGGGGAGAGGGAGCTCTCCGGGGCTGTTAACACCTGTGATTGCTTCCCGCCCGGCCGCCTCCCTGGTCCCACTTGCCTGAACATCAGGGAAAAACTAGGCACCCCCCAAAGTAGGATAAAGTAGGATGTGAAAAAATCCAACAATTGGTCATATACTCTAAGGTCAACATTTCCCCCACCGTGTCGTTCCCCAACACATTCAGCACTGCCCCCAACATGACGCTGTATTACAGCAGAGAAAAAGCACCAGTGAGCCCGGGCGTCCCGCGGACCTGCCATACAGCCTGGGCAAGCCTGAGCCCTCTGCCCCCGAGGAGGAGAGGGCGTCCCGCAGGGTTGGGGGCCAGCGTCGGTGACCACAGGGCCTGCCCTTGCCAAGCGCCATCGTGTGCTACTGCTCGCCATTTATTGCCCCCTGCCCTGATGAGGTCCTACCCCAAGGTGCCGAGTACATGATTTGTTTAAAAATCTAAGTAGATGAAAGGCAGCAGTGGGTTCCCAAATGCTTTAATAACAGGCTCTCAAAAAAAAAAATGTTTTAACGTCCTGATGAGGCAGCACTGCCAATTTCCATGCTGTACATCAGTCCACGGCCGACTTCGCGAGCTGGTGTGAGCCAGCTCCGGCACATTACTGCCTAAGGATTCAAAGACGAATAAGGCAACCGTACACGTCTCAGAAGAAAACAGAAGGCACTCCTCTACAGTCTTGTGACAGAGAAGAACTTTCAATGATTCAATATACAGAAGCCATTAAAGAAAGATGAGAAACTTGAATTTACATCAAAAATTCTACATACCAAAATTAAAATTAAATTTCAAATTTTAAGACCATAAGAAAAAAACAAAGTTAAACAAATAAAAGTATTTGCAGTGTTATCACAGAATGTCTCAAAATCACTTTAATAAGACCAACCACCCAATAGAACACTTACAAAATGACATGAACCATAGTTTCAAGAAAAAGAAACATCAAAGAATCCTTTACTATATTAAAAGATGCTCAACCTCACCCATAGTAAGAGAAACAAAAATAGGTGTGTTGACCTACAGGCGTTTCTGTACAACAATACACTGTGTTGCAAAGGCTGGGGAGAAGTCACCTGCGCACATGGCTGGTGGGGACGGAGGCCAGACCTCAGGGAGGGAACATGACAACGTCCATCAGAAGGCAAAGCGCTGATATTCTGACTCGGCCACAGTTCCTGGGAGGCTACCCTGGAGATACACTTTCACTGGCTTATTTATGGCGGGGTTTTGGTGACAGTAAACTGTTAGCCCATAAACGGGGGACTGGTTAAGTGGAGTGCGATTCAGCCATGTCACGGAGCGCAGGCAACTATGAGAAAGGATAAGGAGTTCCCTGCGTGGTGGTGTTTAAAGATCTCCAAGGCAGATCAAATTAATAATTTTTTTTAAAAGCAACATACAGAAGTA
Organism: Callorhinus ursinus; assembly: GCF_003265705.2. Lineage (NCBI taxonomy): Eukaryota > Metazoa > Chordata > Mammalia > Carnivora > Otariidae > Callorhinus > Callorhinus ursinus. The sequence goes on from NW_027397141.1 coordinate 1,889,376, forward strand.
GGCATATTACACAAAATTTGTCAGAGGGGAAAATTAAAATGTATATTTTTAATTTCTTGTTCTGCCCACTAATAAGCGCTGGAAGCATATAAGCAGTTACTGATCGTGTTTTGGGGGCAGCGCAGTGGACGCGAGGGGAGGGAAATGGTGCGGGAGAGATTTCTCAATGTTTCTCTTTACAGATATTTGTAAACCAGGTGAATATGTTGCTTATTCAAAAATGTATATTAAATGTTTTTTAACCACAGGCTAAACAACTTTCTCTGGATCTCAGCGGGTGAGTTCCAGACCCGGTATGCACGGTATGCACGCACCCTGACCCACGCAATGTATGTGAAGACGGAAATAACGCTTTGTAGCTAAGTGCCAGTTCCTTCCTGTTCCTTCCCTCAAGATACTAAGTCGCAAGCAGAGGTCAGTGTCTGTGGGGCTCGCGATACATCCGGGGGCCCTGGGCAGGGCAGTTTGCCCATCAGATACTCCACGATTCTATTACGTTGCAAGCCCATTGCATGGAGGCATCTACTGAGGCATAGAAAGGTGGAGACACTGGCTCAAGTTCACACACTTGGTCAGTGTGGAGCAAGTGTTCAGATCCGACTCCAGGTCACTCACTCCTGGGCCAAGGTGTCCACGGGCTGCCGCTGGGCCCCGCCTTCCCCCAGGGCACATGGTTGCCCCAAGGGACCCCAGCCCACGTGGCAGTGAGATGCAGCACCGTGGGAGCTCGGAGCATTTTGAGGAGAAGCCAGGGTTTGGCGATGCAGAAGCAGGCATCAGCCCCACCCAGCTCCTCTGAGAGGCTCTGGGTGACGAGGTGTGAGGCCGTGTCTGCGAATAGCAGCGGAAGCCCATCCAGCGGGGGCAGCTCGCCCCAGGAGGCTGCTGCCAGGCCGCACTCCGTGGAAAGGGCTCCTGTCTTCTCACGCGCTCGTGCGCACAACCAGTCTCTGCCGCCCCCGCGGTGAGCGTCTCCAGCCTCTAAGTTCTCCTTCTGCACAGCCAGCTCTGTTCTGGAGCCTGGCTGGCACCAGCAGTGGGGTGCAGGCTCCGGGGGGGCAGGGGCAGCCCCTCTTCCTTCTCAGTCCCCACAGCCTCGTGCAGAGTGGAGGGTGGAGTCAGGGGGCAGGGCTGGAGCTCACGGAGAAGGGGACCGAGGGAACCCTCTGCATGACGGAACCTTCCGTGTCTTGACAACATTGGGGAGATACTGGCGTCTGCACTTGTCAAAACTCATCGTGAAGCTTAATGTCTGTAAGATGTGCCTCCAGAAAGTCGTTGAATCATTTTGTGATTGCTTCCATCGCATCCTTCACAAACTGGAGGCATGGTATCCTGGGCAGTCAGAAAACAACACAAAACAGAGACGTCAGAGCGATCGCAAACAGCCCAAGTACCAGCTCTGCTCGGAGACGCAGGCTGTGTGACGTCGGAGAGACGCTCAACCTCTCTGAGGCCATGTTCTCTCTGTCACACGGGGTAACGGCCTACCAAGCAGGGGGAGTGTGTTCCGTAAACCACGCATTCGACTCCTAGGGCTGATGTAACGAAGCAGCACAAACCGGGGGGGGGGGGGGGGCTTAAGACAAAAGGAATGTACAGTCCCGCGGTTTGGGGGCAAGGTGTCTGGGGCCGCGCTCTCTGACACTCAGGGGAGAACCCTCCCCCACCCCACCCCCGCCCCTGGCAGCGGTCCTTGGCGCTCCGTCTGGCAGCCTCAGGACTCCGTTCTCCCTGCGTGTCCCCGTCTTCACAGGGTGTGTCAACCCCAGGCATACTGGACTCGGGCCACCCTCCTCCAGCACGACCCTGTCTTATCCAGTGACATCTGCAGCAACCTTATTTCCAAATAAGGTCGCACCCACGGGCAACCAGATGGAGGATGTAAATATCTCATTGGGAGCTGCTGTTCAACCCTTAACAGAACAGAATAAGGGCCTGGAAGTTCTGTGTCGTCTGGTTCAGATAAGAATCTTCAAGGATGAGTCCTTAAAATATTCTTGCACTAATCTATAATGCTAATTTCAAAGAAGATACAAACTGGGGGCGGTATCTGATGAGAAGCCTTCCCTCGTGCCCTTGGGCAGGACACGGATGCTGATTTCCCCCACAGAAGCAGAAAAGAGTAACTGAACTGTGAGCCTGGATCGAATTCCCAGCAGAGAGCAGAGACCCAGGTGAGGCTAAGTCACACGGGTTCCAGGAAGCCAGCGGCCGCCCAGCCTGACGGGGGACATCCCAGCAGAGCATGCTTCCAGGGGCTGTCCGGACTCCTGGGAGACCACATTTTCTAAGAAGGCTGAAAGCTGAGAGTAAACTAGACTGGTCACAAAGACTCTGCAGGAAGCTGGCCTCCAACACCCACGCCAGCCCATCCTGGGGGCACACAGTTGGGTCTTAGGGAAAAAAAAAAAAAAAAGGTCAGTAGAAACTGCAAGAGCTCTTCCAGGAAAGAGTTGGTAAAGCCAGGGCCTGAATGGGGGCCTCGGAGGGGAGCCCTTGGCTCCAGGACCTGCGTGGATCCCAGCTGTGTAGACTCTCTGACAAAGGGCTGAGGATTTCGGGTCTGCGGGATTTCTCAGCATCAGCAGATTCCCCTCAGCGAACAGCGATTGGCAAAACCCATAAACGCGCAACCCCACTTCTGGGAAAGCCCCTGTGGGGGTGGGAGGCACGCCTCTGGTGCCAGTCACGGCCAGCGATTTCAGAACATTTAGAACCTCGGCCCCACACGTTCTCCTGACGCCCCCAGGCCCTCTCTCTGTGGACAGAAGTTACCGACCACGGGGCTGGATTCTGCGGGAGGCTGGTGTCCTGACCCCGCACTGTGCCTCACCTAGCCTGCTGTCACTAGCCCCGGGGACGCGAACACCCTGCCCGACTTTGTCGATTATGAGAGTGCTTTGCTTTGTGAGTTCTGAAACACTGGCTTCCCAAAGCAGTTCTGAAACACAACTCATCTGTATAGTGTCTTTGTGCGGTGTTGACATCTTACACGCATGTGCCTGCAGATTCCCCAACATGAGAATAAGGCTTGCAAGGAGGAACACCTGTGTCCCCTGGCAAGCACCTGTTTTGCACTGAAAGGGACGGCCCATGGCCTGATGGCTTTACAGGACCATGATATGCACACAACGGAGTCCATTAGTTTCCCCCAGGAGATTCAGGACTGGCCGTCCAGTCCCTGTGCACGAAAGTTCGTGAGGTCTGTGATCACAAGGACTGCCTCCCAGGAAACTGAAAACGGTTCCAGTTCGGAGGTTTCGCTGGGAATGGACTTTGCCTCCCATCATTCAGGAAAATGTCTTTTGTTGTGCAGATGGAGGCCGATTGCTGCAGAGAATGTGGGTCTGACAAAGGCCCGGTGGCCAGCTCCCAGGCCCCCCCCACTTCTGGAAGTGGCTCTCAGTGCAGATTAATGACGGGGTGCCAAGGAGCAGTGCGGTCCACCCATCTTGTCGAGGACCTGAGTTAATCTTCTTAAACCTTTTTACAATAGCGGGGCCAATCACCCAAATGATGCTGTCAATTTGCTTTTAAAACCCCACTTCAAAGAGAGAGATCCAATGGGGATCGTTGAAAGGGACAGTGATGTGGGGAGGTTACTAGGATTCCTCCGGATGATTAATATTAATAGGGCACATACCACCCAAATGACACTAGCCCAGTGCATCGCAAGGGCTCCTCTGGGGGGAGCTCCCCAAGAACGATGCAGCGTGTGCATGCTCTTTTCACCAGGCTCAGAGAGGAAAATGATTCGCCAGGAGCTGAGCCTGGGCTCCCGGCCTCCTTGGGACAGCAGTCTTCTCTGGGGGCCACAGTCTCTGCAGCCCGTGCCCTGCTGTTCTCAAGCCCGGCCCCTGAGTGCTGAAGCCCTTTGTGTCATTGCAGGCGGCCCTCCATATGGGACAGGCTCATCCAGGCCTGCTCACTGTGCACCCAAAGACCCTGAATTTGTCTGTGTGTGCTGCGTCATAAAAGGAGCTCTAAAAATCAGAGGCTTCTTCATCCTTGTTTATCATGCTCACGGGCCCATGGGCGACTGGAGTGGTTCTGCTTTGCAGTGGGTCAGCTGGGGCGCATTCAGCTGGCTCCACGAGGCGTCAGCCTCCCTGACTTGTAGCTACTCTTCTCCGGGCCAAGGTCAGAAGAGCAAGAGAAGGGGACAGAAGCACACAGTGCCCCCCTGCAGCCTCGACGTGGCACGGGGCCAATCTCAGCACCAGCGGGGGCCCACCCCTGCTGCACAGTCCCATGATGATGGGTCTAGTCCAGGGAGGGCGTGAGGACTTGGGAGCAGCCATGGAACCCGCCCCAGACCCTCTACCCCTTACAACAGGACCACTAAACACATGGGGACATAAATCCAGCAGACAGGTCTCCACAGAAGTAAGCCTGAGAACCTCAGACAATGGTGGGGGTGCTTAGCCTTAAAGACACTTGCCTCGCTAAGCCAACCGCCCCCCTTCCAGAGCTTGGCACCTTGACTCAGCCCCATCAAAACACTCAGACGCCGCTGTCTTCATCCTAGAACGCCTGTGCTGGCCCCATTGCCTGACTGCGTAACACCCCAAAATGAGGGACTGATGAACTCCCTCCAGATGCCGCGTTCCCTGGGGGCACGCTCGGTGGGTCTCTGGCCCTGGGCACCTGCCCCGGCCCCTAGAAGTCTAGAACGCGAAGCCGAGGTGTTTCTTACGTCGGCACGCTGTGGCCTGAACTTTCGACCCGGACTGCCACCCCCGACACCCTGCACTCCTGGACGCACGGAGAGATCTCCTCTCCATTGAAAACAAACACAAACACCCAAACGCGACTAAAGCCGTAGTCACCCCAGAAAGTCTTGCTTTGACTGTTCTCCCCAGTCATTTTGACAATAAAACACAGAAAGCACTGGAACACGTACATAATGACAGTGTGCTTTCTTCTTTTTTTCTTTGTTTCCTTTCTTTTTTCTCCCTTACAAAAGCATCTACTTGTTCGGACCGGGAGTCACAAGGCGGGAATGGGTCACGTCTGATTCACAAAAGTGGTTAAGCCTTTAAACATCTCCACGGAAAACCAGCCTGGCCTTTCAGATTCGCCACAAGGCAGGAGCCTCTGTGACAGGATGGGTGTGAATTATGTGCCCAAGCTCCAGAGGCGCCAGCCCTGGGTTCGAGAACCCCCTCACATTTCCTCATGCCTTCAACAGATGTGACTGGAGGAGGGGCTCGGGCTGGTGTGGTGGGGGCGGCACTCACCCCTCTTAATTAGGACAGCTCACTAGCATCCCTCATGGAGGGAGAGGTTCCCTCAGGGGCCCCTCTCCCCATCAGCCTGCTCCTTCCCGGGTGTTCAAATCCATCAACAGAGCCGGACGAGAATAGAAACCCTGCAGAGACTCTCTCTCGTTTTGCTGGGACACTTCAGCATATTCTCACGGAGCTTTCAAAGGAACGCAATTATCTGATCATTCTTGGAAGCAATTAAAATGTGGAAGGGCACATCCTGCTTCAGCCCCGAGTCTGTCTTTGCCGATCACGTGAGCGATCATTACAACATAAACAAACCACACAGCCCTCCCCGGATGGGCTGTGCCCTGCACGGAGCAGAAGGGTGGTTAGTACAAGACACAGCTCCCTCCTGCTGTCGTACCTGTCCGGAGGGGATTTTTCTTTCTTTTTTTTTTTTTACCTTTATTTTTTTTTTCCATGCAGAATGTGCCCTCTTTAATACCCATCACCAGGCTAACCCATCCCCCTACCCTCCTCCCCTCTAGAACCCTCAGTTTGTTTTTCAGAGTCCATCGTCTCTCCTGGTTCGTCTCCCCCTCTGACTTACTCCCCTTCATTCTTCCTCTCCTGCTATCTTCTTCTTTTTCTTTTTTCTTAAAATATGTTGCGTTATTTGTTTCAGAAGTACAGATCTGTGATTCAACAGTCTTACACAATTCACAGCGCTCACCGTAGCACATATCTTCCCCAATGTCTATTACCCAGCCACCCCATCCCTCCCACCCCCGACCACTCCAGCAACCCTCAGTATGTTCCTGAGATTAAGAATTCCTCATATCAGTGAGGTCATATGATACATGTCTTTCTCTGATTGACTTATTTCACTCAGCATAACACCCTCCAGTTCCATCCACGTCGTTGCAAATGGCAAGATCTCATTCCTTTTGATGGCTGCATAATATTCCATTGTGTATATATACCACTTCTTCTTTATCCATTCATCTGTCGATGGGCATCTTGGCTCTTTCCACAGTTTGGCTATTGTGGACATTGCTGCTATAAACATTGGGGTGCACGTACCCCTTCGGGTCCCTACATTTGTATCTTTGGGGTAAATACCCAGTAGTGCAATTGCTGGATCGAATCGTAGCTCTAATTTCAACTTTTTGAGGAACCTCCATATTGTTTTCCAGAGTGGTTGCACCAGCTTGCATTCCCACCAACAGTGTAGGAGGGGTCCCCTTTCTCCACATCCCCGCCAACATCTGTCGTTCCCTGACTTGTTAATTTTAGCCATTCTGATGGGTGTGAGGTGGTATCTCATTGAGGTTTTGATTTGGATTTCCCTGATGCCGAGTGATGTTGAGCACTTTTTCATGTGCCTGTTGGCCATTTTGATGTCTTCTTTGGAAAAATGTCTGTTCATGTCTTCTGCCCATTTCTTGATTGGATTATTTGTTCTTTGGGTGTTGAGTTTGATAAGTTCTTTAGAGATTTTGGATACTAGCCCTTTATCTGAGATGTCATTTGCAAATATTTTCTCCCATTCTGTCGGTTGTCTTTTGGTTTTGTGGACTGTTTCTTTTGCTGTGCAAAAGCTTTTTATCTTGATGAAATCCCAATAGTTCATTTTTGCCCTCGCTTCCCTTGCCTTTGGTGATGTTTCTAGGAAGAAGTTGCTGTGGCTGAGGTCAAAGAGGTTGCTGCCTGTGTTCTCCTTTAGGATTTTGATGGACTCCTGTCTCACGTTTAGGTCTTTCAACCATTTGGAGTCTATTTTTGTGTGTGGTGTAAGGAAATGGTCCAGTTTCATTCTTCTGCATGTGGCTGTCCAATTTTCCCAACACCATTTGTTGAAGAGACTGTCTTTTTTCCATTGGACATTCTTTCCTGCTTTGTCAAAGATGAGTTGACCATAGAGTTGAGGGTCCATTTCTGGGCTCTCGATTCTGTTCCATTGATCTATGTGTCTGTTTTTGTGCCAGTACCATACTGTCTTGATGATGACAGTTTTGTAATAGAGCTGGAAGTCCGGAATTGTGATGCCTCCAGCTTTGCTTTTCTTTTTCAACATTCCTCTGGCTATTCGGGGTCTCTTCTGGTTCCATACAAATTTTAGGATGATTTGTTCCATTTCTTTGAAAAAAGTGGATGGTATTTTGATGGGGATTGCATTGAATGTGTAGATTGCTCTAGGTAGCGTTGACATCTTCACAATGTTGGTTCTTCCAATCCATGAGCATGGAACGTTTTTCCATTTCTTTGTGTCTTCTTCAATTTCTTTCCTGAGTATTTTATAGTTTTCTGAATACAGATCCTTTGCCTCTTTGGTTAAATTTATTCCTAGGTATCTTATGGTTTTGGGTGCCATTGTGAATGGGATTGACTCCTTGATTTGTCTCTCTTCTGTCTTGTTGTTGGTGTATAGGAATGCCACTGATTTCTGTGCATTGATTTTATAGCCTGCTACTTTACTGAATTCCTGTATGAGTTCTAGCAGTCTTGGGGTGGAGTCTTTTGGGTTGTCCACATACAGTATCATATCATCTGCAAAGAGTGAGAGTTTGACTTCCTCTTTGCCGATGTGGATGCCTTTGATTTCTTTTTGTTGTCTGATTGCTGTGGCTAGGACTTCTATACTATGTTGAAGAGCAGTGGTGAGAGTGGACATCCCTGCCGCGTTCCTGACCTTAGGGGAAAAGCTCTCAGCTTTTCCCCATTGAGAATGATATTCGCTGTAGGTTTTTCGTAGATGGCTTTTATGATATTGAGGTATGTACCCTCTATCCCTATACTCTGAAGAGTTTTGATCAAGAAAGGATGCTGTACTTTGTCAAATGCTTTTTCTGCATCTATTGAGAGGATCATATGATTCTTGTTCTTTCTTTTGTTAATGTATTGTATCACGTTGATTGATTTGCGGATGTTGAACCAGCCTTGCAGCCCAGG
>NW_027397141.1:1902540-1921335 GCF_003265705.2 Callorhinus ursinus
CCTACCTTCCAGTAAGTGGTCGCTTCTCTGTTCAGAGAGTTGTTGCTACTCTCCTATTCGATCTCCTGTTGAGTTCGTAGGTGTTCAGAATGGTTTGATCCCTATTCAGCTGAATTCCTGAGACCAGACGAAATCCAGGTCTCCTACTCCTCCGCCATCTTGCTCCGCCCCCCAACCCTGAGGGGATTTTTCAAGATGCAATCCTAGTTGCAAGTCGTGGAGCAGGGCAGACCACCCACTCGGGATTATTCCCAAGTCTGGGGAGCACAGGGAGGTAGAGAAGCTAAAACAAGAGCAGGGGATTCAGGGGTCCCCTGAAGCGGTCCTCAGTTCTGGTGATGGTGGACACCCCTGAATATGGGAGGTGAGCTCCCTTGGAGCTGCTCCCAGCATCATGGGGTCTCTCTAGTATAGAAAGCTCCCTCCCTAAAAGGGAAAGAGGAAAGCTGGAGTCCTAACAGTCCAAGTTGTGGGTCCTTGCAGGAAGCCCAGGAATAAGGCAGATTCGTCACCTACGTCCAAGAACGTCATGGCCTCGTGCGAAGAGGCAGATACTCAGATCCTCAGCATAGAGGTTTGGTGATGGTCTCAGGTCAACCTCTTGGCCCCTCCAGAGAGGTGATTCGGAGACCACCATCTACCTCACCCAGTTGTGGTAAGGCTTACATGAGATGATGTAGGCAAAACCCGTAATACACTCCCGGCACTCAGTACATGATAGCCATCGACTATATCGTGAATCTGAGAGCTTCCCTACCAACGTGGGAGGTTGAGGTATTCACAACTGTCACTCAAGACAGAGCAGAAAGTGTGCCTGGGTGGCTCAGTCGGTGAAGCGTCTGTCTTCAGCTCAGGTCATGATCTCAGGGTCCTGGGATCGAGCCCCGCATCAGGCTCCCTGCTCATCAGAGAGCCTGCTTCTCCTCCCTCTGCCCCTCCCCCTGCTCATGCTCAGGCTCTCTCTCTCTCTCAAATAAATAAATAAAATCTTTTTTAAAAAAAAAAAGAGCGGAAAGAAATCTAGGCTACTTGTTGAAACCATTTGTTTGGTCATAGGGAAAAATGCAACCTGTCCTCGGTCCACAGGTCCTTAAATATTATTTCAACAGGCGGCTAACATTTTGGTTTGGGGAGTGAGGGGGTTTTGTTTGGCTTACCTTTGTTCATCCAGATCGCCTTTAAAGAAGAGGATGGGGAAACAGACCTCCCTAAGAGAAGTGTTTCTCAAGGCCAGCGTCCCAAGAAGGGCCAGAAACCATCACCAGCTGCCCCACCAGGGAAGCCCCTCGGGTTCCTGTCACTGTCCACTGAGTGCACCGTGGGCTTTCTGGACCTCTCGCCACGGAGCCGGGGCGGGGAGGCGGGGGTTTGCCTTGTTCTCTTCTGAAACACTGGTCGTCCGAGCACCAGCTTTAAATAGAAGCTGTCCGTCCCAGGGCAGGCTCCTCTTCTTCAGAACCAAACTGCTCCAAATCATAGACCCTTTTCTAAGACAGTAAAAAAAATCACAGGCAAGCTCTTGATTGAACTATTTCCCTCCCCCTGAAATAACTGGATCCTTAGCTTCAGCAGATGGGAATGACGCTGGGATCAGGTGGCCACAACAAAGCCCTCTCTAGCTTACCCTGTGGACACGCTGCCTTCAGTTCAGCCCTAGGGTAAGGCAAAACCTCCTGACCTTTCAATTAAAGGCAAATAAAAGGCAGTCGCTCTGCTGTCAAATCGTCAATAATACACAGAACAATTATCTGGAAGGTTTCGAATTCTGATGAGCAGAAAGGCTGTTTTGCAAAATGTGTTGCAGAAAGTAGTATAATTATAACTCAGACTTGTGTGGCACTCAGCCCAAAGTCACCCCCAAACCTAATGCGGTGTTGTTCTAACAACAGCCCCCTCCAGCGAAGGACAGCCCGCAAGGAAGTGCACGCGTTAGATTCGTTTCCTGCTCACTTAAATATAAACTTGCCAACATCTGAGAGCAGCCTAGAGTCCTTCCCAAAGATAAAAACAAACTCACCATGTCGGCAGGCCACAGCTTTGACATTTCTAAAATCGTTAGAGTGAAAAATAAACTCAAGCCATAGCAGGAACTAGTGTTAGAAATCCTTTGAGAAAGATGCCTCGCAGAGTGAGCTCGAGCCCATTGCTCCAATAAGAGCATTTTATTTGGGCATCATTGTGGCTTGGATTGTGTCCCCGAAACATGACAGGTTGCAGTCCTAACCCCAGCCCCTGAGAATGTGACCTTATTTGGAAACAGGGTCGTTGCGGATGTGATTAGTTAAGATGAGGTCACGCTATCGGGTGGCCCCAGTCCCATATGCCTGGTGTCCTCCTAAGAACAGGAGAGCATCATGTGACAACGGAAGCCGAGGTTGGAGCAACGCTTCTAGAAGCTAAGGAAGGCCACGGATGGACAGCCACCACCAGGGCTGGGAAGAGGTAAGGAAGGAGGACCCCACCCAGAGCCTCCAAGGGGGCGCAGCCCTGCAGACACCTTGATTTCAGACTTCTGGCCTCCAGCGCGGTGAGACAATAAATTCCCATTGTTTTCAGCCCGAGGGAACCAAGACAGGCACATACATGACATTGGTATCATGGAAGGTTTGGTCTCCAGGCACAGACGTGAACCGGCTCTCAGACATTTGCCATGCGCACTCCTGAGCGGGCGGGGCTGGCGGTGGGGAGGTGCTCTGGCTTCCGCTGTCCCTGCAGTGGCTCCTTCTACAGCATCCTCGGCACCTCGGTGCATCCCTGCTGCCTTCCTTCCAGGCCTTGACCACGGTGGGCCGGTGCGGTTGAGCACTGCGTCTCCGCATACCTGGGCGCTCCGAGTCCCCAGCCGACCAGGACTTCCGTTCAGTGGACGCGGTCTCTGCCCTTCCCGTGTTCGTTTCCCCAGACGTCAGCGCGATGAAGACTGGACCTCGCTCTGCCCTCCTTCCCACCAACACTCCCCTGGGGCGGTTCGGCTGCACCTTGCAAGTGTCTTCAGGCCTGCGCCCCTACAACAGCACGTCCAGGGAGCAGCGCCTCAGCGAGAGGGAATGGCCCCACCGTCCACGGCTCTCTGCTCCTTCCGAAGACCTCTCGTGTTTGCTTCTTCCCACTTGTACTGAATGCTGTCCAGCACGCACGCAGGTAGGTGCGTCCCTTCCTTAATTAGACATATTCCTACTCTGCCACTTTCTAATTAGGGATCTGGCTGAAGCCAGCTTTGGCCCATCTATGCTCAGTCTTAACCACTTAACCAGGTGCTATGTATGTAACAAGTGATGTGTGTATAAGTGAAAGCAACCGGTTAAGAGGATGTTCCAAGAAGCATTAAGGTGCATGCGCGCGCACACACACACACACTCTCCCTCTCTCCACTGAAGATAATTTAAAACTGGGGACACAGAGAGGCACTTAAAAATTACATTGCAACGGGGGCGCCTGGGTGGCTCAGTCGTTGAGCGTCTGCCTTCGGCTCAGGTCACGATCCCAGGGTCCTGGGGTCGAGCCCCGCATCAAGCTCCCTGCTCAGCGGGGAGCCTGCTTCTCCCTCTCGCACTCCCCCTGCTTGTGTTCCCTCTCTCGCTGTGTCTCTCTCTGTCAAATAAATAAATAAAATCTTTAAAAAAGAAATTACATTGCAGGGTAACTGTAGTAGAAAATTGATAACAAATCCTTTATTTCATTTTCTCTGGAACTTTGAAGTCAAATTCATGGCCCACCTTGGGGACCTGTATGGAACTGGGGGTGTCTTAGCTCAGGCTGCCATACGGAAGGACCACGGTCTGGGGCTTCAAGAACAGACATCTGTTTCTCACACTTCTGGGGCTGGCGGTCCGAGATCAGGGTGCCCACACAGTCGGGTTCTGATAAGAGCCTCCTGCCTGGCCTCACTGTGTCCCCACACAGCCTCTCCACAAACTCTGCACATTCTCTCTCTTCTTCTCCTTAGAAGGCACCTACCCTATCAGATTAGGATCCACCCCATGACCTCATTTAATCCAGTTACCTCCTCAAACCCCATCTCCATCTGTAATCCCACGGCGGGGGTGGGGGGCGGGGGAGGTTAGGGCTTTGACATAGGAACTGGGGGGGGACACAAGTCAGCCCGCAGCAGGGGAGACCTAGTGTTTCATGCAAATCATAACTGTAGCCTTTAAAAACCACCCGACTGTGGCTTGTTCCTGACCGCCCCCCTGGCCGTCTTCACTTCAGGCTTTGGTCTCAAACGTGTATCAGTCAAGGCCCTGCAGGACCCAGGGGGCACAGGCAGGCAGCTGACATAGAGGAGGATTTGACCAAGAAACTGGTGGCCAAGATGAGGCTGGATCAAGTGAGCCTCCAGCCTTGGTGCTGGGGGGCAGGGGAGGGACGGTACCCAAGGTCCCAGAGTCAGGAGCTACAGCCTTCAGAAGATCAACACAGCACCCCCACCCACCCCCCCTGCCCCCTCCCCTGCCCCTGGGGCTCCCATCTCCTGTGAGACCAGCTCCGATGGGCCTCCTGGGCACGGAGCAAGGGGGGAGGGGGCCCGGGTCGCAGGGGCAAACAAAGGAATCCTGCTGAACGAGCCTCTAAAACACTCCTCCTGTCCTCTGCAGAATGAGATGACGTCTAGCAAACCAGAATGTACCAGGGACTCACAGGTGGGCTTTTCACTTACTTTGGGATTTTTGAGCATCTCAGGAAAGCCTACAGTCCATCACCCTGAAGACCACTCCATGAGCCGCAGGCCTCCGGGAAACAGGGAAGAATTCCATCTGCTGAAAGCCATCACAGTGTCCGTGGGCCAGACGCGGGCTCCCAGGGTCGGGGGGACCAGCCAAGAAGGAGCAGGCGAAGGAGTGGCCCCTTCAGGCCTCGTGGGACAGACAGCTGAGAGCCATCACCTGGAGCAAGGCCGCGTGGTGCCCCCCAACAGCAGGCAGGCTGCTAATCACACACAGGAAGAGATGGGTGTGGGGAACAGAGGGACGCCCGCTTATACCCACAATCCTGCCAATCACTCGGGGCCCAGAAGGGTGTCCCCTCCGTCCCACTGCTGGCGTGACCTTGACATTGCTGATCTGCCTTCCAGATGCTGTGCTTGGTAAGGGGTCATTCACACTGGGTGTCACCCCTTCGCTCAATTGCTCTGCTTTTCAAAAGATGAGTCCTCCGTTCAGAAAAAAGGCAACAGGCAAGGGGCCTCTCTGTGAGGGGGACTGGAGACCCAACTGGGCCGCCCCCCAGGCCCTCCTGGACCCCAGACTTACACCGCATTTGCGGCTGGACCAGCAGGGCCTGGGGGAGCCGGCCTGCAGGGAGGGCCGCGTCCATGCAGAGACTCCAGAGCGGTGAGTCTGCCCAGCGCCCAGAACGGACGGCGTCTTCAGTGGAGGCGGACACCCTGTGGGTGCCTCTTCATTTCCGCCCTGTTGCAAAGCTCGCAGGAAGATGGCTTTTAAAGCAGGCACCATGATGGTGAGGACCCCAGCAGCACACATTGAACGGATCTCTGCCGAGTGTCCTGATGGCCCAGAAGGCTGCTCTCCCAGCGCTCCGCGGGAATGCCTCGTTTCCTCTTCTTCGTGTTTCCAAAAGGTTCAATAATGTGTTAGTCAAGGAGAGGGGAGTTGGAGGGAAAGCTAGCCAAAACAGAATTTTAAATAATGGGGAAAACTTTTAGGGACTAGGAACTTCATTTTATGTCCAGGAACTCAGGTATTTATGATGTCAATAAGACTCTGCAAAAAGATGAGGATCAAATAATGCGGTTTCTGGGTAGGATCCCATCATCGGCCTTTGACATCACACTGCGTACGGATCTCATGGCAAACAACAAAAACGCCCGCGCACCCCTTCTGTGCCCACACTCACCCCTGCGCTGCGTGACTCTGTCCACCCTCCTCCTGGCTGCTATTCCAAACCGCCACGGACCGGCTTCTACCTCACAAGCGTGTGTTTCTCGGAGTTCTGGAGGCTGGAAGTCCAAGGTCAAGGCGGCAGTAGCCCAGGGGTCTGGCGAGGGCCCTCCTCCTGCATGAGGGGCCGCATGAGGGAGCAGCGTGGGCAAGCCCAGCCCACACTGCCCGCCCTCGGACGCGCCAGCTGATACACAGGTGTACGTCATGTTTGGGCAGCTTGTTATTCGCCACAGCTAACTGATACACACATCTGTCCCGTGCTGGTCTCGGCGACGGAGCAGAAAGGTCAAATGATAGACACAAAGTCTGAACACTGGCATGAAATACTACACGCAGAATTCGGCTCTTTGCTTTCCTGTGACCGTGCAGCGTGCCCGGACACTCAGGGATGGGTCACAAGTTGCGGTTGGATCTCGGAGATCGGTAAGGATGGGTCTTACTCTGCAAATGAGTTTCAATATGATTGAAAAGCAGGCTATTTGAAATCGCCTTATTGATTTTTTAGAAGCAATAAGCTCCTTTTCCTATACAATTGTGGTCAATTAAAACAACTGTCCCATTGGGAAAGAATGGGGGAAACACACATGGGGCAGGAGGATCTATCATTGAAACAACTAAAGTGACAGGAAACGTAACAGAGGGTTCTGTATTTGGTAAGCGTGTTTGGGTTTTTTTTTTAAGATTTTATTTATTTATTTGAGAGAGCCAGAGAGCTTGAGAGAATGGGTGGGGGAGGGGCAGAGGGAACAGACTCCCGGCAGAGCAGGGAGCCCGATGCGGGACTCGATCCCAGGACTCCGGGATCATGACCCGAGCTGAAGGCAGTTGCTTCACCGCCTGAGCCACCCAGGCGCCCCTGGTAAGGGTTCTGTGTTGGAGGTTCAGGTTTCTGTCCTGGGCTCTTGCCATTACCATGCTCCTGCATGAACCCGGGAAGGAGCGTGAACAGACCAGCCTGGGGAGGAGTCTTGTATTTTGAGAGAGACTTCCCTTTTACTACAATTTGTCTAAGACAACTGGGAAAACTGAAAGGCCACGGAGGTTTATTGTCCTTTTCCCATAAAACTGAAATTATAAGGCAGGACATTAAGGGATTTTAAAATGGAGGGTGGCTATGTTGATTATGTTTGACTTCTATCACACACAGCTCCCGAATGCTACCTGATAGAGCATGCCTTCACCTGTAGAACTCACTAGAGCCCTGACCGTGTGTGCTGGCCTACCTAGGAGGTTATTTCGTGGTGACGAAGGCTGGCCCTGGGACGCGCATCTGAGCCATCCGGGGCTCCCACGGCAGCGAGAGGACTGCACGCACATGCACTTCTCTTTATAGCCGGTTTGCTAGCAACGGCGGAGTGAAGAGAAATGGATCACGGAATGTGCTGGAAAGGTTTAGGATCGTCTTGATTCTTCTCTAAACCCACAGATGGATGGGAGGTGAGGATCAGCTGCGGCCCGGGGAAGCACCAAGGAAAGACCCAGGAGGTGCCCGAGCACCTGCCATTTTCTATTCTAAGCACTTCACACCGACCAGCCAACTTCTCCCCAACCCTACGGATGAAATCCTGCAGATCAGGAAACAAGCCAGGGTGAGTAGTGATGGTCAAGAATTCAAACCCAGGCGTCTAGTCTCAAAGCCTGTACATTCCTCCTGGACACAACGTACAATAAAGATGCTCACAATGAAATAAAAGTCCAACGTTTCCAAGTGAACTGTTCGGAGACTGTAGGTGAGAAGTTTTCTGTTTCCTCCAGATGGCCCAAATGGTGCCTGGGCATCCATAGTAGCTTGGGCCGACACGGGACCTTCAGGTTCCCTCCAGCGACAAAGGGACATCCATCCTGCAGGATAAACACGGTCCTCCTGCACGGTCGGGTGCCCACCTGCTCTACGGCGCCCCTGCTCGGTGGCCGTCCTTTCTTCCAGTGGTCCTTCCACCTGGCTCCGTGGAATTCAGAGTCCATGAACTCAGATAGGAAAAGACCACACGTTTATTTTTTACCAACCTCTCCTAAAACACAGCATTTCTCTCAGTTATGACTATCATCCGCAAACCACTAGGATTAGCAGGATCTGTGACTTGGTCACCAAAAGAAAATACAGATATTATCATGATGCAGTCCAGTAACTTCAGATATTATGAAACGTCATCTGTGTTCATCAGTACTTTAAGATGTAATTATACCAGACTCTAGATCATTTGTTTCATGTACTTATAAAGAAGTGCTTGGGGGCACCTGAGTGGCTCAGTCGGTTAAGCCTCGGACTGTTGATTTCAGCTCAGGTCGTGATGTCAGGGTCGTGGGATCGAGCCCTGCGGAGGGCTCCGTGCTCAGTGGGGGGTCTGCTTGCCCCTCTACCTCCTCCTCCCCTCTGCTCCTCCCCAGCCCATGCTAGCTCATGGCCCTGCAAGTGCGAGCTCTCTCTCTAAAACAAATAAATCTTTAAAAAAGTACGTGTATTACTATATTCAAATTTTTTAAATATTTTGATAAGTGCATTTGATATCACAAGTTCTGCTATATACACTTTTTAATACATTTTTTCTGGGAAGAGCTCCATGGGCTTCGTCGGACTGACAAGGGTCCGTAGCACAGAAAGCAAACGACAAACAAGAACTGGGGTGGGATCACCCGAAGAGCCGCAGACGGGTCTCCCGGCCTCCCTCCTGCGCCCCTGGTCCTGGTCCTCCGGAGATGGGGACCAGGCAGGGTGACGGCGGCCCACAGCCTTCCGCTCAGCCCTGCTTGGGCTCCGTGCCTTCGGAGGCCCCCAGGCTGGCTCACAAGGGGCCGTGAAAGAGTTCCCGAAGCTGTCTCTCCTCCACCCTGGAGAACCAACGCTGGCGCCCCGGATGCGACCCTCTTTGGAAAAGGCCCGAACAACTCAAGTCAGATGGCTTGCCTCAGGCCCCTGGACGGAGCTCACAGCTCCAGCAGCCTGTGGGTGTGCAGGTCGCATCCCGCAGCTCCCGCCCCGGTCCCCCCGTGCCTCCTTCCCCCACCAGGGCACAACACGGCCCGCGCCCGCTCTGGGGGGCACCCACCAAGGCCGGACAGTCCGGCCTGGTGTCCTGGGTGGGGGGCAGGCCCCCCAAGAGGAGGGGCAAGCACAGCACCCCCCAGACTGATGGGTCACCCTCTTCAGTTCTCCTCCTCCTCCTGGCAGGGGTGCGGGGGGTGCCAGGGCTAGGGGCGCAGCAGGTGGGGGCTGCTGTTTCAACCAGATGGGAACCTACCCCCCTCTGCCCCCTGAACTGTGGGCAGCCATCCTCAGACTATGTGAGGCGGGAAGCCTCCTTCCTTGTTGAGGGTTCCAGCTCCCACTGAGGGCGGCGGAAAGCCCCGGTCCCTCAGCATCCCGCTGCGGCAGAGCCAGACTAGCTGCTCCTCGGGGGCGCCGTCAGCTTCACTGCTTCTGGAGGTGAGGCTTCTCCTCACAAACCCCCAGCTTCGGGAAGGGCTCGCAGTGCAAGCAACGTGAGCTCCTGAGTTGTTAGCAATGGGTGTGTTTCACTGTACGTTCACTATTCCAGTGCACACTCACAGTTCACTCTGCATGTTTGCAGTAATTCTCCATCCACTTTCTCTTACTCAGTTGCATTAAAAACATGAACGGACCTGACCAGGGTCTAGTTGGCACCTGGCGATTTGCTCCCGAGTCACCTCCTTAAACACAGAAGAAAAAGGCGCAGTGTTGCCACAAAGGGGAGCAGACCCCTGTGCCCCTGGGGAGGAGCCTCACAGAGGGGAGGGGACCCCTATGTCCCTGGAGGAGCCCCGCAGAGGGGAGCGGACCTCTGTGCCTGGAGGAGCCCTGCAGAAGGGAGAGGAACCCTGTGCCCCTGGGAGTAGATCCATAGAGGGGAGCAGGCTCCTGTGCCCCCTGGGAGGAGCCCCGCAGAGGGGAGCGGACCGCTGGGCCCCCCGGGAGGAGGGCCGGGCACCACCTGCAGTTGGCACGGGGCATTTCCCCCGCGTGGGAAGAGCTGTGCTGTGCGCGCACAGGCCGCTTGGCTGAAGCTGCTGAGCCCGCCGGCCGAGGCCGCTCCAAGAGCCGGCTGCAGCATTTTCACCTTCGCATCAGAGAAATAAATATCCCTGAAGGCAGAGCGCCTTGGTACCTTCTGTGTGAAACCTGCCCGGAGCAGCAAGGAAAGGAAATCATGTGGGAAAGTTTTCTGCTCAAAGCAAGCCAGGAGGACCGGCTGGGGCAGGGGAAGAGGGACGCAGAACCGAACGCAGACCCGGATCTCCAGAGTCACCTGCGGCTCTGCTTCGAAGTCGAAGGCTAGAAAAGGCTTTTCCTGACGGCGGCTGGGTGACTCAGGTTCACGGTGACTCAGCGCGGCTCCTGGTGGCTGGGGAGGGGTGGAGAGGGAGGCCAGCCCCATCCGTCCTGCAGCGGCAGGCAGCCGGGAGGCAGGCAGCCGGGAGGCGGAGGCGGGTCCTGGGAATGCGCAGCTATTTCGGGCCAGGAAAGGGGACGGGAGCTCAGAAGTACAAACAGGGCGTTAATGAGAGGAAACATGCCCCACATGGAGCGTGGGAATGATTCAGAACTGCCAGGACCAACCTCTCGGCACACAGCTCCCGCTGGGGCGGCAGGCAGGGGCGGCCAAAGCCCTGCTGCAGGGGTGCGGCAAGCCAGCTCTGTGGGAGCTTGTCAAGGTGACCCTGTCCCCCAGCCCGCAGGCGCGGGCGCTGCTGCTGGTCGGGCTGCACCCCGGGAGCCCCACCTAGAGAGAAAATGTTGTTTTTAACTAATAAATTACAAATAAATGTGAAATACTTGAGTAGCAGGGAAACGGTGCCCTTGAGGCTGCATGACCAGGTGTGGGGGGGCGGGCAGGATGCTGAGCGGGCATGTCTGCGAGCTGGGAGCAGTGCTCAGGGAGGAACCCAGGGGCGTCCTCTATCCGTCCCACCTCTAGGGGCAGGCGTCCACCTGCGCCAAGGTATAAGGACAACCTAAAGACAGTTCAATGATGGACCCAAGAGGAAAAGGTCCCAGGATCAGAATCATTTCAAAAATTGTTCTGAGAAGAGCTGACTGGATGGCGAGTGACAAATGCAAAGTTTTAAATGCAGGAATGGTGGGTGCCTGGGTGGCTCAGTTGGTTAAGCGACTGCCTTCGGCTCAGGTCATGATCCTGGAGTCCCGGGATCGAGTCCCACATCGGGCTCCCTGCTCAGTGGGGGGGGTCTGCTTCTCCCTCTGACTCTCTTCCCTCTCGTGCTCTCTCTCTCAAATAAATAAAATCTTAAAAAATGAAAAAATAAATAAATGCAGCAATGGACCATGTCTGTGTCTGTACCCAGAGAGCTGGGAGAAGCCGTGGCCAGGGCAGGAGGAGAAAGCCCTTTAGGGCAGCCCCAAGAAAGATAGAGCATAAACAAGAAAATCTGTATTCCGAAAGTTAGGCTTCGGAAGTATTTCTCCCTTGATAACTTTAAGAGATAGTCTCAGATCTCTGGCGTGAGCCGGTGTGGTTTGCAAGTGAGAGAGGAGGGGCTCGAGGTCTGAAAGTTCACTTGTCATCCTTCAGGGCCCTAATTATTGACTATTTCCTGCACCAGAGCTTACCTTCCAGGTGATCTGAACTTGTAAGGGGAGATGGGTTGTACTGTTTTGTCTCCTCCAGGGGGGTCAGGAGAGGACGTGGAGAGTAGGGGTGCTAAATAAATGCTAGGTTACCTCCATGGGATGCATCATTTCCATTTGTGAAACCCACAGGGGACAGAGTGGAATCAGACAGACATAACTCACATGGTGGGAAGGATGAGGCGCTTCTTACAGTGCGCCTTGAAAACATCTCAGATCTAGAATAACAAGGGTTGAAGAGGCTGGCTGGATCCTACCTCTAAAGGGTAGGATGTTCACAAAGTCCCAAATACCTAAAAGTGGCTCCAGGAGGCACCTTTCATTCTGCAGAGCAATCATCTTAGATCTAATGAAACTAAGCTTTTTTCACCGTGTGGGGATTAAGTTTAGGGAAAATTGTCATCCAAGTGGAAATGATATTGAACCTAGAAGTGTCCTCAAAATGATTTAGACAAATGTGCAAGAGGAAGATGCGGAGAGAGGGAGGAAACGGTCTCTGGCCTGCACTCGAGGCAGGAGGGTGTGCTAGGACCCTGCGCCCGGGCCTCACTCGGGGGCAGGACGAGGGAAGATCCCCGTCTGCATTCCCCTGGACACAGTTCTCCTTTACTCTCATCTCTCACTTCACCTTCAAGGCACATTCTCAAGTAGGCAACTCTCACGATGCCCATTTGTCATCTGACCCTCACCCCATGCCCATGACTATAGTTTTTAGATCTATGACATCATTTTACATACCTGAACAGCTACAGGTTTCTTCCAGAATGATTTTTTAATAGATATTATTCATGTCTATTTATCCTGTTCCTAACCTGGTAGCTGGGAAACAGTGAGCACACAGTATATGAATGATGTAGAAGGGGAAGGACGGATGGACAGACGGAAGGAAGGGTGAGTGGAAGGGTGGATGGATGGATACAGCAAAACACGCTTTTCCTCTTCCTATGAATTCCTCCCAGTCTATGATTCTACAAAATAAAAATGACATAGATTTTGCAGATCTCTGAGAGGTTATATACCTGCCCAAGGTCATGAGTTTGTAGAATCTGAACTTCTATCTGTCTAGTTCCATGACTACAACAGAATGACCCTTGGATCAAACACACATTATGGAGGACAAACCCAGTATCTGAGCCCTAGGACATGAGAGGTCCCATGTGAAGATGACGGTCCCCAAATGAGTCTAAGCCAGTGGGTACTATTGGAAGCATGGTTAGTTATACCCAAGAAGTGTCTGGGAAGAGCTGGCACATATCTATTCACACAGAAAAGCCCCTGTGTAATAATTAACTAAATCAATGACTCACAATGCGTTCAAGCACTAGAAATGAGAGTGGAAAAATGTTAGAATCAAGCCAAGTCAAATATTTGTTCCTCTTCTGTCACCATCATACTCACCCCCCTCAAAACTAGCGTGCCACACTTCTGAACGGCAGTCGTGCTGATACTCATTCCAGGCAAGTCTGCGGACGCACACCCTGGCCCGTCTGTCCCACCTGGGAGCAGCTACCAGAGGAAGGGTAGCAGACAGACTGGTGAAGCAAACCAGGTCTGGACAGACCACCAAACCAGTGGGGGAGTTGATTATATTTCTCCTTTGTTCCTTCAGCCCACGTATGGCTACGGTCACAGGAAGTGTGCACAGAGTGAGGCAAGTAAAGACCATTGTTTTTTAGACAAACAATCAAAAAGAGGAACCTCCGAAAACTGGAAAGTAATGGGGAGGTCACAAAGAGGATAGGTCTCGACAAGAAGCCTGCAAAGTTGTGTATAAATGCTTGGACTCATCTCGGTTCTGTGCAGACAAAGCTCTGACTCTAAGGAACATGCCAACAATACTGAGAACCGACCATACCACCAACACCCCAAGAGGCACAGGGTGGCATTGGTGCAGGACAGATCCGAGTGGCATTGCAGAAACAGATCTGACCCTGGAACCACAGACCATGGGAGCTAAGCTGGAACCTGGAATCTTGAACCTGACCAGATCAATGTCCTGCCAAAAATAGCACTATTTCCCACTGGAGAAAGATATAAACCCACAGGTTCAAAAGATTCTGAGAACCCAATCCATGCTAAGACATGTCATAATCAATAATATGAAAATTGAAGACAATGGGAAATCTTAAAAGTAGCCAGAGAACAACACATTATTTATAGGGGAGTAATGATTGAAATGGCTGAGTATTGGGCGCCTGGGTGGCTCAGTTGGTTAAGCGACTGCCTTCGGCTCAGGTCATGATCCTGGAGTCCCGGGATCGAGTCCCGCATCGGTCTCCCTGCTCAGCGGGGAGTCTGCTTCTCCCTCTGACCCTCCCCCTTCTCATGCGCTCTCTCTCTCTCTCAAATAAATAAATAAAACATCTTTAAAAAAAAAGAAAGAAAGAAAGAAATGGCTGAGGATTTAGTACACCATGACCAAGTGTTCTGTGTCCTGGAAATGTGAGACTGGCCCAACCTTTGATCATCACTGCTATCTACAATATTAACAGTCTAAAGAAGAAACCTCCCATAACCATAACAGTTGATGCAGAAAAAGCATTTGACAAAATTTAACATCCACTCGTGATAAAAACTCTCGAGTATGAAGGCATCTCTATAAAACCTACAGTTAATATTATACTTAATGGTGAAAGACTGAATGCTTTTTTTCCTTAGGGCAAAAACAAGGGAAGTACGTCCATGCTTACCACTCCTATTCAACACTGAGCTGAAGTGCTAGCCAGGGCAAAAAAAACAAGGAAAAAAAAACAAAGTGGGCACTAGAGTATGGAAAGGAAAGAACAGAACTGTCCCTACTCATAGAAAACATGATTGTCTATGTAGAAAATCCTGACAAGGCTATAAAAAATCCTCCTGGAACTATGAAGTAAACTTGGGAATGTCACAGGATCCAAATCAATCTACACAAAAAAATCAATCATATTTCTATACATTAGGTATTTACAATTAGAAAACAAAAATTTAAAAATAATTCTACCTACAATGGCTCTAAAAAATAAATACACAGGCACAAATCTAACCAAAATGTATGCAATCTGTATGCTTAAAACTATAAAATGATAATTAAAACATCAACGAAGATCTAAATCAATGAAAAGGTATACAGTGTTGTTGAAATGTAAGATTCAGTATAGTAAAATTGATAATTCTTCCCAAATAGATGAAGAGATTTAATAAAATTCCAATCAAAATCCCAAAAGGATTTTCCCATAGCCAAATCTCAAATTTATATAGAAAAACAAAGAAATTACACTAGTAAAACAATTTTGAAAAGGAAGCAAAAACAATTTTGAAAAGGAAGCACAAAGTAGGAGGAATCACACCAACTAATGTGAAGACTCACTTTAAAGCTAAATTAATCAAGCTTTGCTTTAAAGCTGAATTTAATCAATTAAAGCTTAATCACTGCCTTGATGAAGGCAGTCACAGAGATCAATGAAACAAAATAGAGTCCAAGAAATAGGACCACACAAAGCATTGGCAATTACTTTTGATAAAGATGTAAAATCAATTAAATGAGGAATTAAATGAAGAAATGGTAGCCTTTTTCAATAACTGAACAATTGGCTATCTATGTCAGGCACCTGGGTGGCTCAGTCATTAAGCGTCTGCCTTTGGCTCAGGTCATGATCCCAGGGTCCTGGGATCGAGCCCCACATCGGGCTCCCTGTTCCCTGGGAAGCCTGCTTCTCCCTCTCGCACTCCCCCTGCTTGTGTTCCCTCTCTTGCTGTGTCTCTCTCTGTCAAATAAATAGATAAAATCTTAAAAAAAAATAAAACTTACATGTCACCTAAAAAATAAGACAGAATGGATCATAGAACACATGTATCTATGGCCAAATGATTTTTGACAAAAGTGGGAAAAGATAGTTTCTTTAGTAAGTGGTGTAAGACAACTGGGTATACACATGTAAAAGAGTGGAGTTGGTCCCCAACCTCATGCTGGGTACAAAAATTAACTCAAAGTGGACCAATGACCTAATATAAGAGCTAAAATCATAAAATGCTTACAGAACATACGGGTAAATGTTCATAGCCTTGGATTTGGCAATGCATTCTTTGATATGACACGAGCATGAGCAACAAAAGAAAAATACATTGTAAATAATCAAAATGGTAAAACTTTGTGCATCAAAGGACATTATCAAGAAAGTAAAAATACAGCCCACAGGATGGAAGAATATATTTGGAAATCATGTATGCGAGAAGGGTCTAGTATACAGAGCAAAGAATGCTTACCAAAAAAGTTTTTTTCAACGGGCAAAGGACTTGAATCTCTTTCTTCAAAGAAGATATATAGATGGTCAATAAGCACATGAAAAGACACACAACATGATTAGGAATTAGGGAAATGCAAATCAAAACCACAATGAGATACCACCTCACATCCAGGAGAATGTCTATAACAAAACACAGAATATAGTAAGGGCTGGGGAGGATGTGAGATTGGAGACATGGCATATTGTTGGTGGGGGTAGAGAATGGTCCAGCTTCTGCGGAAAATAATGTCTCCTCAAAAAGTTAGAGTAACCATAGGACTCATCAATGCCACTCCTCGATACATACTCCAAAGAAGTGAGAGCAGGGACTTAAGTGCACGTGCACACATGTTCAGAGCAGTACTATTCACAGTAGCCAGAAGTCCCAGCAGCCCAAACACCCAGCGGATAAGCAAACTATGTGTATCCATCCAATGGAAAAACTTCGGCCATAAAAATTAAGTACTGACAGGTACTCCACTGTGGATGAACGTCAGAAACATTAGGCCGGGTGGGAGAAACCAGACAGAGCAGTCACTCATTGAATTACCCCATTGCATGAAATCCAGAGTAGGAAAATCCATAGTCAAAAAGCAGACCAGGGGTGGCCAGGGGTTGGGAGTCACTGCTGAATGGGCTCTGGATTTGGGATGATGAAAATACATCTCCTTTGGGAGATGAAGTTAATTCACATTGTAAATGTACTAAATGCCACTGAATTGTTGACTGTATGGTGGTGAGTTTCAAGCTGTGTGAATTTCATCAATTGAAAAAATTTAAAAGTGGATCACAGATCTAAATGTAGTCAGTAAAACCATAAAGCTTTTAAAAGAAAACAGGAGAGGAGCGGCTGGGTGGCTCAGTCGTTAAGCGTCTGCCTTCGGCTCAGGTCATGATCCCAGGGTCCTGGGATCGAGCCCCACATCGGGCTCCCTGCTCCCTGGGAAGCCTGCTTCTCCCTCTCCCACTCCCCCTGTTTGTGTTCCCTCTCTTGCTGTGTCTTTCTCTGCCAAATAAATAAAATCTTAAAAAAAAAAAAAACAGGAGAAAAATATTTGTGACCAAGGGGTAATCAAAAAGTTCTTAAATGTAACACCAAAAGCATGTTTCACAGAAAAGATACTGATAAACTGGGAACCATCAACGTGAAAAAGTCTAGCTCGGTTCAAGATACTGTTAAGAAGATGAATTTGCAAATCACTTATCCAGCAGGTGACTTGTAAGCAGACTATCAAAGAACTTTCAAAACTCAACAGTATGAAAAGAAACAATGTTTTAAATGAGCAAAACTTCACAGATACTTCAAAGAAGAGGAGACGTTGATGGCCAAAAAAATGCATGAAGATGGTCAACATCATTTGTGAAAGGTAAATTGAAAGCATGGCTAAATGCCACTACAGGTTACAATGACTCACAAAAAAATACTGACAATTCCAAATGTCGGGGAGAATGTGGTGCATCTGGAGCTCTTGTGCATTGCTGGAGGGAATGCAAAATGGTACAGCTCTTCGGGAAAATGGCCAGTTTTCATACTGCCAAACATTCCATTACCCTATGACCCAGCAGTCCTAGCCCTGGGTGTTTGCCCTGAAGAAATGAAAACATGTTCACACAAAAACCTGAACATGAATGTTCAGTCTCTGTTCACAATCACCAAAAACTGGAAATAGCCCAAAAGCCCTTCTACAGGTGAACGGAGTGCAGGACATTTGTATAGTCCCACCCAGCAAGAAAAGGCGATAAACCCCTGACGCACACAATAATTCCGAAGGACTGTCAAATGCATCACGTTGAACGGAGGACAGTTTCAAAGGTTACACACTTTGTGATTCCGTTCTTGAAAAGACAAGTCAGAGAGATGGAGTTTGGTAGTCAGGCGCCAGGCTGGGGTGGGGGTGAGACCTCCAGGGAGCGAGGGCTCGAGGGGGTATCTCAGTGCACTCCAGCCCCCGCGGACTACGTGAACCTATGTGTGTGTTACAATTCATAGAACTGCCCATCACCTAAAACCTGCTCAAATAACAGATCTAAAATGCACAGGATCTGAACGTTGGGATTCAAGGTGTCATCATCTTCTTTGCACTTTCCAGATATACCAACCTGTATCGAGTAACTAATGATTTATAATAAATCAGTTTTATACATAGAAACAAAAGGCTCCCAAATGGCTGCCATATGGAGGTGCTCCACGCCTGTGACTTCGGTAGGAGTCAAGCCTGATGATTCAGTGTTCTCTCCTCCTATCCACTCCTATATAATAAGGAAGGCAAATGAACCCTTTTCCTCAGTTTTATCACAGATGGGTGGTGGGTGGGGTGGCCGACACTAGACCTTGAGTGAGGTTTCCTGATCAAGCATGTGAGGTCACGTTCACCCATTGCCTCATTCCGTCCTGTCAGGTGCAATAACCAAGAACATCACAATATTTAGAACTTCTTCCTGAATATGCAGTGTCACACTCATTCCCCAGGGATCATGTTTTGATCAAGTGTAAACTGAAACTGAGATCACGAGGGAGAAAGAATCTGCCATCTTCTTTCCTTCCTTAAGTCAGACTTGGCCTCCAACCCGCCACCCTCTACCCATCCATCACATAGCCATAATCTCAATTCTATCCTCTGCCTCCCCATTGAATCTGCTTTTTATTCTTAATATTGTATTTATTTATTTGAGAGAGAGAGAGAGCACAAGCAGGGTGAGGGGCAGAGGGAGAAGCAGGCTCCCCACCGAGCGGAGAGCCTGTGCAGGACTCAATCCCAGGACCCTGGGATCATGACCTGAGCCGAAGGCAGACGCTTAACAAACTGAGCCACCCAGGCGCCCCAAATATGCTTTTAATGACTGGATGTGTACGTTATTCATCTGTTTATCTATGTTGTTCATCTGTTTATCTTGTATCTAACCAGGATTTGAAAAGTGGCAAATCGTTGGTATACATACAATGGATGGATGGATAATGGATGGATGGAGGGATGGAGGGAGGGATGGAGGGATGGATGGAGGGATGCAGGGATGGAGGGATGGATGG
>NW_027397141.1:1931335-1954806 GCF_003265705.2 Callorhinus ursinus
GGATGGATGGAGGGATGGATGGAGGGATGGATGAAGGGATGGATGGAGGGATGGATGGATGAAGGGATGGATGGAGGGATGGATAGGTGATGGATGATGGTTGCCTGGATGGTTGGAGGGGAGGGAGGGAGGGAGGAAGGGCAGAAGAAGACGACCAATCATTTTTCTTTGCAGTAATTTCTGTAAGTGATGCCAGTCTGGCTCTCTCATTTGGAAGAACTGCAAAATAAATAGGATCTAAGGTAGGCAAAGCTTACAAATTTATTAGTGGCTCATGCAGTAATTTTTAATGTTTCTGTGGCAATAGTAGCAACAAATTAATAAAAGCTTAATTTTTATACAAATAGTTTTATTACAAATTTGAATTTTTAAGAAATACACATTGAGAGAAATTACATAAAAGGCCTTAGTAGTCTTAAACGTTTTGGAGACTTTGGGTGAAATGTCATTTCGGGCATAGTGGTCAGTTCTGCTCTCCTGCAATCCACCCGTTCCCTGCTGACATGCGCACAGTGCTCCCGGGAACAAGGAAGCCACACGGAGCGCTTCCACGTGGGTTACTGACACTAAGATCCTACAGAGCTGTTTTCCGCACCAGGCTGCAGAATGAGGAATACGAATGAAACGAAGGCCTTTTACGGTTGCTGGTTTTGAAGTCAAGTCATTCAGTTGTGATTAGTGCTTAAAACCCTGAAGATACTTAATACAGAAAAAAAAAAAAACAATAAAGCCCAAAGTACATGCTTCACTGTAATAAACACCGCGCTCATGAACCTGGGTTTGGCTTTGGCTGATACACGAGTTTTGGTTTGGAGGTGAACAGTGAGAACGGATATTTCCATCCAACACCCGAGTGTTCAAAAATCTATGTGAAAGGACAACACAGTCTTTTCGAGGAAGAAACTATGTAAGCTTTATTTTAACAGTGGAAATGAAACGAAAACTTGACCTAATTGCTGACATCTATATAAATTACTAAAATATATATATATTTAATTTCTGCCTACTTTTGGACCATCTTTATTCCACAGGAAATTCGTGATTTCTGCAAAAGCAGCTGCATAGTACCACACAGAGCAGAAAGACCTAAATTTATATTTGGGGTTGGAAGATCCGGCTGCCGAGCCCACATTCCACGTGCAGCTCCGAAACACCGTGGTTACGTGATGGCTGTTTGTACAGACCCAGCTCGACAGTGACACAAACAGACATCCCATCCGGGGCTGACAAGGCATCTGCTATAATACAAGAGTGGAAACGGGCATTCGAACAGAACGGAAGGCCCCGCACACCTCCTAGCACCCTTTGGTTTCCTGATGGAGTTCTCAAGTTACACATCAGTGCACTGGATTGTAGGACAGACTTAGACTTTTATTTCATCACAAGTGCCACTTGGTATGTCACTATGACAGCTTATCATGGTCTTTGTTTCTCCTTCAGCAAGTAGAGGTCACCGAAGCAGGGTGTGTTAGTTACGCAAGTTCCTATAAGGCACTTTACGGTTTTCATACTGGACAGTGAGGTACACAGGATATATTTCTAGGGTTCGTTGCTGTTAAAAAAAAGAAGGGGAAGAGGAGGGAGTAGCACCATGTTGTACGTTAGCAGAGGGCCAGGCTTCATTACGTTCTTCTCATACAGACTTGGCAGCGACTGACGTGTGTGCGCAGCTCCCCGGCCTTCAAGGTGGACGGCGTGGGCTTCCTATGGGACGACACAGAAACCGGCCTTCGGCGCTGCGGCTCAGCGAGGCGGGCTGCTTCCCAGGGCCTCCCCCCGACCTGGGGAGATCTCCGAGGGGTCGGATGGGAGGGGCCCCAGCCTGGGACAAGTGGCGACCCCGGCTCAGCCTGACCGAGCGGACAAGGTGCTGGGTGTCACTTTACAGGGGGGAGCGAGGCATGTGATCATGTGCACCCCCCATCCCTGGCCGTGAGGTTGGCGGCAGCCCAAGTGCACGCCGGGGAGGGCATGGAAACAGCCACCCCACATGTGCTTGGCTCCGAAGTCTGAGGCACGCCCACTGGGCCACCCTGCCTCCTCGGCCTGTCATTTCCCCTCTCCGTGCTCTCTCCTCAACCAGATCATAAACTCCCCCAGCGGGAGAAGATTCTCTGCAACCCTTCACACACAGAGTAAGTGCTCATTAAATACTGGCTGAATGTGTAATGAACAATGAATCTGGGGTCATTAACTAGACCTTGAAATCCTCCTATAAGCTTTTGCTGGATTAGATGCAGGTAGTCTGATCGGAGGCCGGAGGGGGAGACATTTAGTGCCCCAAATGGTAGAAATTCTACCTTAATTTGAGAGTTAGAAGGGTGAAGTCTGAACTGAAGTTGGCACTAACCAAATTCTATTCAAATTAAAGTAGCCATATAATAAAAGTAACATCCTAAAATTAGGCTGCTGATTTTAGCAACTTCTGTGAAAATCTTATTGCCCCCAAATTAGTTATTTGAAATAATGGGATCTTATCTAATTTTTGTTTTAGTTCATTGTGCCGGGCTGCTGGTTCAAAAAAAGAAAAAAAACAAAAACAAACCAAAAAACCAACCCTATAATGGAAGCCCCAGGACCTGATCCCCCCAAGTGCTCAATTAGGTAGCTGGTGGTTAAGTTCTATCCCGAGAGTTGACGTCAAGTTTCCAGTTGCCTGAAAAGTCTCATGTAAGCTACCCACTAAGTACCTGGTACTTTTTTGGTGCTTAAAATATTATGAGTCGAGAGAGTGTTGCTTTGCCTTTCATAATCTAACTTAGAAAGAGACGGGCTCCCAGAAGAGTTCTGGCAAATTCTCCCTGAGAAGGCAAAGATGGAGAGGCGCGTCTCCGGGGGGAGCAAACGGTAACTGCTGGGGCTCAGGGGTCCCTGCGCCTGTCCCAACAGGGGCTGCAGGAAGGACAGAGGGCCGGGTGCGCGCTCCTCTCCAGCCCGACTGCACCGGGTCGGCTGCACCGTCACCCAGGCCAGCAGCCACCCGGGGCAATCGCCTCAACGGTGAAGTCGGAAGGGGAAAGAAGGGAAGGGTCTTCCCTATCGATTTCAGTGCATTTGGGCTGAACTTAATTTTTATTTTCATGGGTCTAACAAACAGTCTGGTCACGTCCCCCAGACTTCACGCAATGCACACACTAGAGTTGGCATCGCAACTGCTATGAGGGCAAACGCTCTTTCCTCCCTCACTGACCGGTAACACGTATTTTCAAATGCTGTTTGAGGAGCCAGCTGCTCTGACTACATCGCAGCGAATCCACCTACGAAATGGAAAATGGCCTTTTTTCTCTCATAGTCCTTCAGCCAACGGAAGAACTGAACCTGTCACCTGAGATCTGCCCCTGAAGTGCATCTCGGTTCTCTGTCCACGCGGAACAGAGTCGAGTCCTCCTTACTGCCTACAGAAGACTCATTCCCACTCCGTGTCTGAGAAGCCTCTTTAAGACTTTGTGCCCGAGGGAGCACGCACAGGGGCCCTCCCGACTTACTTGAACATCTCGCTCCTCTCGATGGTGGCAAGCCAAAAGCTGTAAGCGTTCGCATAGTAGTTGCAGGTCCCACGGCCGTGGCACTCGATGAATGGCGCGCTCCTAAACTCTTCCAGACAAGACCCGGGGGACGCAAGGGCTTGGCCCGAACCTTCAGCACCGGCACTGGTGTGCTGCGGGGCAGATGCGAGCCGTGAGTCAGGGCCCTGCCCACCGCCCACACGGGGCCTCGCCGGGGAGGAGCCAGGGTAGCCCCGCGGGGAAGCCGCGGGCAGGTCACAGAGAAACACACTCGCTACTTTAAACCGGGGCACAAAAGTCGTGTAAGTAGCTACGAGAGGATCCCAAGCCGGTGTCATGTTTCCTACTGTAACGGGTGTTTCAGGGGTGGGAACACCGGGGACCTGTGTCAGTGTGACCCACAGCTGTGGGATGGAGAGCAGCATCTCCTCACAGGAAGGGCGTGAGCCCCCACACCCCCGGGCACTGGCCAGCCCCCGGCCCCCCGCACCCCGAGGCTTCTGCTTCAGGCTCAGGCGAGCTGCTTGACCGTGCACCCATCTCCTCTCCTCCTGGGGAGGCGCTCTGACTCGGGGAAAGCTCTTTGTGCTGACGCCGCCACCCCGTCCCAGAGCAGCAACCCAAGAGGCAGGCGGCAGGCTCAGGCCAGGCACTGGAATGGCCGCCACAGGCAGCGGAGCAGGCCAGGTCCCTGGGGAGGCTTTGGTCGGGAGGAGAGGCCGGCACCAGGTGAGCCCAAGAACGGAGGGGTGGGGCGCGGAGGGAGGAAGCAGGGGCGCGAGTGGGCGGCTCTGCCAGGGGTGCGGGGAGTTGCCCCAGACGCTCACCATCACGAAGGAATAGCCAATCCAGAGGGAGGACCAGCCGCTGGGGCACTGCGGGATCTGAATGGTCTGGCTGTGCACGGCCATCACCATGGCTGGCGCCTCACACACTGCACACCTGGAAGGTACAGGGCACAGACTCTGAGCACGGCCGCGGGGACAGCACAGGATGAAGCCTGTGCTTATCCGTTCTTCCTGCCCGTGTTCTCACCCACCCTCTGCGCTCACATGTTCTGAGCCAGTGTCATGCTCACGACACACTGCAGCGTGGAGCCCTCTCACTGATTTTATAAGCCCCCCTCAGTGCTAGAAAATCCACAACCAACACTTGTTGAACCAACTGCTTTGTGGGAAGGGGGAAATCACAAGGCCAGGTTGTAACTGCGGCCGTCTGCCAGAGGGGCTAGGGGACCGTGGACGGGTGTTTTCTCCTTTGTTCTCCTTTGTGCATTCCAGTGTTTTCCGACTTTTCAAGAGGGAGCGTGGATTTCAGCAAACACAACTAACACTTGCGCCACGGGAGTCAGTGAAACCCAAGTGCTACCACTTTTGGAATTCAGCGATTTGTTTTCAGCTGAGAATTATCTTCAACGGAAGAAATATGTGGTGACAGAGTAGCCAGCAAACACTGCATCTGGGGCTGGACGTCCCCGTGAGCCGGCTTCGGACTGACTGGCAGGCAGCAGAGCCGTGGCAAGACCCTGTCCCCCACATGGGGGGGGGGGGGGGGGGGCCGCTGGCGGGACACTGCCGCGGGAGGACCTCCCACAGAACCTGCTCCAGGACGGGCACCCCCCGAGCCAGCCGGCCGACACCCAGCAACAAACTACAGCAACACACGCTCTTCTGACTCAGATCCTGCCCGGTTCAGGGAACCCTTTGATGGCAGAATATTGTTTTGTAAAAGAAAAGAAAAATTAAACACCAGCAGTCACATAATTACATTCAAGTCACAAAATGAACAGTGTTAGCAATGCTGATAAATGACTATAAATGGTGTTAATAATTACACCTAGTTATGCTGGAACATTTGCATGAAAATGGATGGGGAGCCGGTAGAGGCCTAAATTAGTTGTTCGACTTTCTGTGGATGTGCGTGTGTATGTACGCACATGTGAGGGCGCAATTTTCTATTTGATTCACACCAGTGCAGATGAATTAAAGGGCTCAGTTAAACAACAGTTACTGAAATTGGCCTTATACATCTGCCACCCTCTGTCTACCAGACACAGAAACCAGAAATAAAGCGTGGCAGCCGGTGCTTGATGTCAGGCTCTCTCTGGGCTGGGGGCTCGTCGAGACGGTGCTCCTGACACCTCCCCATCATGGACATGGACGGGAAGAGCCAGATGGCCCCCTGAAATTCAGACGGTCAACCCCCCATGTTATTCCTGAAAAGGCTGAGGCCCCAGAGAGCCGAGAGAGAGCCAGAGCTCGAGCGTGGCTCCCCTGCTCAACTAAGGTGTTGCCCCTAGGACAATGAAACAATCAGCAGCTCCGCGAAGACTCATGTCTGCCGAAAGCCAGAAACGTCTGCCCTGTTCTCAGGGTGAAGGGAGAGAAGTTGCCAGCTTTTCTGCGTCAGGGGAAGATTTTGTGTTATCAACTCTAAAAGTGAAGCTTTCGGAGCCCCCCCAAGTAACCTGGAAGTCCTGAGACCTCGTGCAACTGCAACAGCGGAGTGATAGTAACCATGGAAACCCGCAAACTCAGAGACCAGAAGTGGGCAGCACTGTTCCAAAGGGAGGGAGCGACAGACAGTGTGGCTTTGGGAGCAGCGGGCTCGGGGGCATGACTGGTAAGGTCCCTGCACACTGAGCTGCTGGGGGTCAGGCAACAGAAACATGTAAAAAGCCGAAACGCACACCGCTGACATTGACACAGCTCATGCTTCCAGGTTGGGGGGGTCTTACTGAAAGCAAGTAAGGGGTCCATGGGGAATAGCAAATCTCAGACACAGGCTTCTCATGGACCTGATTTTGGAATATTGCAAACACATGCCACAGCCCTTTCCTCAACCAAATCAAGATCAAAGGGTAGTTTTATCAAGGTGGTAAATAACAAACAAACATGAATAATCATTTTCTACCTGTTATCCAAGGGAAGCTGAACAAAAACACAAAGGTGGTTAGTTTTCCTTCGGGTGCAGCTGGCATGGTTCTGCGCCAGGACAGTCTCCGCAGAGAAAGTCTCAGACGCTCAGTGACACGCGTAAATAACGGTTTGGAAAGGTGCCACTCAAAGGTGTAATGAACCACTTTTCCCATTTTAAGACCCATAAAAGTGAGTTTTCTTACAGCTCGAAAGAAACATTAAAGAAAGTTATCAGGCGATAGTTTAATGTAAATCCATCGAAAACCTATGGTTTTCCTGTTTATCAGGGCATCTCCCAGCTCTTTGGCTCTGGGTCCTCCTCTGTGGTACCTGTCTCTCCGGGGACCTGCACCCCTGCATGCGCACGTGGATCCAGAGGGGCTAGAGCCCCAGACCGGCCTCAGGGCTCCCAGGACCAGCTCTGGCACACACTTCCTGCTCCCTCTGCCCTCTGGCCCCAGGACCCTGCCATCTCTTTCTTCCTCGTCAAAAGCTGCTTGGTTCTTTAGAGGGAATGTAGAAAAGGTAGTGAGTCCTCACTCTCACTTCCCTGGGGCAAACCCGTCTGCCTTATTATTCTATCCATCCCTTATTATCTTAGTGCGTTAGAAAGTACAACTATAGAATAGCTTCTTAGATGAATTCATACCACTGCCGCTTTTCTACTTCTGAGTAGAGTGAAGGAATCAGCTTTTAATTGGAAGGAATGAAGCAAAAATAGGACAATCGTGTATTTCTCAGTCATAATAATTTCAATTTCCCCTTTTACTTCCTACCAGGCAGACCTGAAAACATACTCCAGACATTAATTAGCATGGAAAGCACTTAATTTGGGAAGCTGCTTGGTCAAACACATGAATTGTCAGTGGGACTTCATCCTAAGGGAGCAGAAGTTGGTGGGGGTGGGAGAGTATGAAAAAAATCTTAATATGTATACATTTTTATGTATACAGTAAATCTGTATCATCTTTTTGTGTATAAAGCACAGACAATATGCCTGCATTACAACTTCACAGAGACCACCTCACACCCATGTGTGAGTTCCACTGTGCACTCAGAAGTGGTTAAGATGATTCATTTTATGTGATGTCTATTTTACTACAATTAAAAATAATAAAAAAAATTTTTAATTTCATGGGGGTGGGGTGATTCAGAAGAAAAAAACCTGAAAAGCCTCCTCAAGGAGAGAATTATTTGATAGAACAAAACTGAGAATGCTGTCCCTGTGGCTGCCGAGGACTGCAGGGGCACGGCTTCATGGGAGGGAGGGCGGCCACCCCCGTGACTCACACGGAACAGGAATTCTGCCCCAAAGCCAGGCATCAGTCACCTCTCCAAGGCACTGCCCTGGCATTTTGAAGAGGAGAGCTAACTTTGCTATCAAACGATTTTACGGCTGACTTGGGTTACAAAAGTCTGACATTACAATCAATAAACTGAATGGCAATACGTCGAATGTTGGGGGGGGGATGAAAAAAACAGTAACAACCTCTGCCTAGACTACGAGAGATCTTTCTTCTTCAATTCTACATCCACTCTGACGAATGCCCGACTCACCTGCTAATAAACGGTCTGATATTGTCCCCAGCGATGGGCGCCATGGACATGGGCATGGGCTCAGGCGTGGACAACCAGTAGGAGTAGTCATTTCGGGAGGCGAAGTTACACACATTGTTGATGTTGCAGAAAAGGAAGGGCATCGTACTGAACTTGCGCAGGCAGCTGCCAGCCGTGCCTAGAGCCATGGGGAGAGACAGCGTCAAGGGCTAGCTTTATAATCAGTCTGCCTCCATGCAAAGTAACCATCAAAATGGAAAAAAGCATGTTTTACCTTATAAATAGAAAGGAAGTAAATACACGCACAGACTAGTGTGATTGTAAATGAGCACTAAATTACGTTAAAGTTATCAAGGTAAAAGGAAAACTACAAAGAATTACATAGGATATTTTGATTAAAGGAGAGAAATCTTTTATAAAACTGAATTCCAAGAGAAATTTAACAGGTGGCTCCTTGTACGATGGACAGTAACCACCTGGACAATGTCTTTAACAACCGTTTTGCCGAAAATGCAGAGATTCCCTTTCTAGGGCTGCTTCTTGTTTCTGAGCTCCATACCAGTTAGAGGTGTGTGTCATTAAGCTGGTCATTGTTTAGAAAGAGCACCAGTAAAACGGCCCTATTTCAAGAATCTCAAAGCTAACTGTGAAGTATATATTCCAGAAATCTTGATCTACTTGATAACGTGAAGAAGAGATTGAAAGTTGTATGAACTGAAAAGGTTTTACATTTTCTTGGCTTCTCTTAGTAACATGGTAGCTGCTGAACTTGGTGGTTCACTTGGTAAGGCGGGAGGGAAGCGGCATCAGGTGCCCTTTGCACTGACTGTGTCTTTGTGGCGCCCTGAACCAGGACCAGAGCTGAGTACAGCTCTGGCAGCCGCCACAACTCTGTGTCACATGAATACACGTGTCCCCAGCGTCTCACCCAAGTCCTGGCCGTGGGCCCGTTCGTTGCCTTGCACATAGAGCAAGGAGTACCCGTGGTAAAGAATTTTGGTCCCAGGAGGACACTGTGGGTCATCCGTTGTTTGACTGTGCCTGGTCACAAGGAAGCCGTGATCAACAGACGGGGTGCCTGGGGGACCCATGGATCCTGGCAACCCATCAGGGCCTGGCGGGCCGGGAAACCCTCGCGGACCTGGAAGACAGAAGAGAAATGAGCTTCCCTGGCTGCAGACAGGCTCCCCTGAAAGACTTCGAGGACGACTAAGTACAGCAACCCACCTCTGTCCTGCCCCAGCTTCTCCTTTCTACAGACCACCGAGATGTTTTATAAACACAGTGCTGGGTGCAGAGCAGATGCTCAGAAAATTGAATCCAATGGGTAAACGAAATACGTGAAAAGGAATATACGAGGAGGTAGAATAAATGACATGATTCCACGTGTGTCACTCAGACAACATTTGGGGCTCCTCTAAGGGAGAAGGATCACAGAATTATTAGAACAAAACCTCCCTTTAAGGTGGCTTCCCTTCCACGGCAGCCCACCCAGCACGGCGCATGGAAATGGGGTGGTAAGGGCTGGGTGCTGGTGGCGAGTGCTATCGTCCCCCGGGTCACTGTGCTCGCTGCCCGCGAAGCTGCTCACAGACCTCCTGCTGGGCTGGGCCCCTGGCCCCTCCAGTCGATGCCTCGGGCCTCAGCATCTCAGTCATTATGGGGCCGCTGAGTTTTGCCTTCCTCGGGGAGCAGACCCACTGCATCCCGAGCCAGACAGCGGCCTTGTGGCCAACACTGGCATTATGATCTACTCCCTCTCGTCTGTTGCCGACATGGAATTTCTGTAGCTACAGCCCGCTCCCCCCACCTCAGAAGGCCACAGGCTGTCCCTGCTGGCCATCTTTCAACAACACTGGAAACCGTGTGCTGCTTCAACATCTGTCTCTCCACACAGAAAAAATGATGACAGCCCTTTAGCTCCTCTGTAAGACCTTATTTCCTCTAAACAAATTAAAAAAAAAAACAAAAACAAAACCCAAACACAAAACGAGACTTCTTTGGAAATCTGCCAAGTAACGTTTTCAATTCCACTGTGCACGTTTCCACACACTTCGAACCCAAGGATGCAGGTGGAGGGCGACTGGGTCAGGAGGAAACCTACCAGGAGGGCCGAAGGGTCCTGTCTCTCCTTTCTGGCCAGGCGCGCCGTCAAAACCAGGAACACCGGGCGGTCCAGGTAAGCCCACGGATCCTGTCACACCTGCAGGAAAGGGCAAGGAATTCACGACCTGGTCCTGGAGCACCGCAGGCTGTGGCTTCTTCTTCCCTTTTGGAGTGTGTTTTTAGCCGCCTGGCCGGCCACCCTAAGACCCTCAGCTGCAGTGAGAAAGTTCTGCCGGAAGCCAGGAGCCCCTCCCGCAATGCCTTCTTCACACCCCCCGGGGGGGTAGCCAAACCCGCATTTGCAGGCGGCGCACTCCACCATTTGACCCGGAGCGCCCCGGCTGCTCGCTCCTGTTGTCTGGAGCACGGTGTGGGGAAAGGCAGCTTCTGGGGGGAGAGGGAGGGCTGTGACACATTTTTGTGTTCTCAAGCGTCTCACCCAGGCCACATTCCCAAGCCTCAAGTGAATCTTATGCAACAGATGTACCCACGTGGACAGGCTTTTGTTTTCCTGTGCACCCTTTACTTGCAGACAGTTCAAACTTAAATTTTCACGGATGCCTCCTCCCAACTGTAGCGTTTTCTTTCTCCTTACTGCCCACCCACCCTCACCGGTAGCTCTTGCCATAGGGAGCGTTCATAAAGTTCTGGGTCAGGTGTCTGGGAACCCCGGGCATGAACTGCCAGCTGGCTGGGGCCTCTGGGCCACTGTCAGAGCCCATTCTCGAGGTTCTAGACCGACGCCTCCCACCATCCCTTATCTTCTCGCTGGAAAAGGTGATCTCTGTGTCTGCAGCCCATGGGTTCCCCAGCGAGCACAGATGTGTTGAACTGTACATTCCTCTAGCTCCTCCTGTATTTTGTCCTGGCTTTTTCAGTCCCCTCGAAAACTTCATTAGGTTTTGATTCCATTGAAGGAAAGTAAGAAAGTCATATTCAAATATGTGTCTATACAGTCACCACCCAGAGGCCCCGGTTTGAGACACACGCGTGAGGAGGAAAGCCCACCTGTTCCCCCCGACCCCCACACCTCCCCTTCGTAGCTCGGCTACTCTTACCTTGCTGTCCTTTGGGGCCTGGAGGCCCCGGGAGCCCCTTCAGACCTACGGGACCCTCAGGACCAGGAAGCCCTGGCTCCCCTTTGATGACATCGTAGGGTCCCGGGGGGCCCGGGGGGCCAGGAAGGCCTGTGGAAATCAGAGATGCCACTGATCAATTCCACTGTCAATGCTCCCGGGAGAAGAGCCCAATGTGAAAACCAATCCAAACACAACGTTTCTCAGTATCAAAAATATAAGTCATGTGCATACTTCTACTATTTAACCTAAAATCCTGAATCCTCAGGCTGGGGGCCATTAGTATAAACTGGCCGCTCGGTTTTGGAATCCCCAACAACCACCATGCGGCCCTCGCCTGTACAGGCCCAGCAGGTGAAGCTCCGTCCCTCCCAGGGAGCCCACCTGCACCCAGAGCGCTGCAATGTATGCAATTAGAAGGGTTCTTCCTATAGTCTCTGAAATCGGCTGTAGGTATATTACAAGCATGGGCCTTCATTTTCCAATGACACATAAACTTAACCCTTCTGCATGGCAGCCCCTCAAAGATGAGGAGCAGCTCCAGAGCCCACAGAGGCTCTGAGTCAGCCCCAGCCCCCAGTCCTCTCCTGCCCTCCACACATCTTCCCCGTTTCTTTTGTTCCTGACATTGCACTGCTCAGTCTCTCTCTTGAAGCATGATTTTGAAAATTAAACATGGCCCTGGAGATGTGGTCAGCCCAGCAGAAGCTAGAACGGGATGCTGGTTTTCCCCCCGAAACTGCCTTGGGGTGTGGGAGCCGCCGAGGAGAAGCCGAGGAAGAGTCTTCCCTGTGCAGAGCTCCTTGCCCCCCGGCCCCCATGCAGCCTGTCCATGCAAGACCGAGCCCCTCCCTAGGACAGCTGAGTCCTTGGGCTGCTTGCCTCCGGAGCCTGTGGGCTGTGAATCTTGAGTCTGTCCTACTCTCTCCTCTGGACTTACCTCCTAGATTTAATGAGCCTGACTTTCAAGACACGTCATAAAAATGTCCTGACAAGCTACCAAAGAGTTTTTAATCAACTGTTTCCTAACGATACTCAAGCCCTCACGTCTGCAAAACCAAACTCCCCAATTCTGTGCGTTCAAAGCATCAGCAAGGCCCCGCCGGCACAGCAAAAGCTCCTACCTTTACTTCCAGGGAAGCCCTGGTCACCTTGATCCCCCTTCACTCCCTGCAGGCCAGGGAGGCCTTTCTGACCTGGAGGAAAGAAGAACATTGTCTGCACAGAAATTTCCAACGCAGGTACACATACCTGCACATGTGCACACGCATGTGCCCACTGCATGTGTGTCCGCATACACACATACCTAGGTGCGTGAGTACCCATGTATACATGCATACACACACACAGTGAACATATATTTCCAGTTTGTTCTCAGGGAAGAAAAGAACATTACTTCTGGTCAGCTATATAAAACTTTTCATGAAACTCTTCTTTCTAGAACCGAGAAGTCACATTTTTCCAAACCTACAACAAACTACAAAATGATCACAAATAGTGGAGGGGCACAAGATCCTATTTTTGGCCATAATCTGGTGCACGCATGTCCCCAAATAGACCCCAAGATGCCTGCAGACTGAGAACTTGTTTTATTCACCTGGCATTCATATGTATCAGATTCAGCAGTAAAACTCACAGTGCCTGGGAGCTGAGAGGCACCCAATAAATGTTCACTTAATATGTTAATAAATTAATGAAGGCCCCAAATCTATGATTTCTTGCTGATAATACAAATGATCGAGATGCAAATGATCCGCTGATTCTTAATAAGAACATGCAGAGTGTCTTTATACAGCCATTCATAGAGTGATAGAAATCAGGCTGCCATAGCACAAAACAGCATGTTCAACTGGGAGAACAGTGTCTTGCACCGTAATCAGGCCGGCCTATCAACGTGAAAGGGCCAGTGGTCAGGTTCTTCCTCCAAGCAGCACCTTCTTTATGGTCTTACCTTGAAATCCTGGCACTCCTGGAGGCCCCATGTCACCCTTAGAGCCCGTGATCCCTGGCGAGCCACCAATCCCCTAGACACACAAGGAGAATGTCAGCCAGGAAATTCTCAGGAGGTGGTAAGTCTCTCAAGTGACCTGCTAGTCAGGGGGCTAGGGCAGGCCCTCAGCGTTCTGCGAGGGAGCTCTGTGAACAAACAGTGCCCTGTGCTTTCTTAAGTGACGGAAAAAGAAAGACAAGATCTCTATTCGCGTCTACACGAGGGAGCTGGAAGTTGGAACACTTGCTTCCTTCACGGTGCCTCCTCCCTTGGTCCATCTACACAGGCAGTTCCCAGAGCAGGTGCACGCCATGCGTCCTGCCATCCCCAGCCCACAGCACGGTGCCGTGGACAGACCTGGGCCTTCCTGAGCGCGCGTCACCATGACCTATCAACCTCTCAGCACCAAACTACCATATGGAAACTTTCCCCCAAACACTCAAGCATAATGCATTTTCTTTAGAATTAGCTTGATACCTTATCTGAAAAGGGATTTTAAATATGGAGAGAAGGAAACACATAACCAAAGGAGGACTGTTTTTCTTTATAAATATGGCATCACTCATGTATTTTAAACATATTATCTCATTTTCTGGCTATCTCAAAATAGTTGCTTCTCACACTTCTCAGTATAAATAAGTCGTACGGTTTCTCACGTGTTATTTGTTTCTTTGCTTATTTAAAAAAGGGTCACAATGAAAACACGCAGAAACACAGATATGCGTACACACATCAACGGGTACGTGGACACAGCCAGCCACTCAGGGCACCAGAAATAGGGAGTGCACCTCTCTTACTGAAGCCTGCGGTTTGCATCGAGGGTGTGCCCAGATTTCTAGCCCAGGCACTGAGCTGCAATCCCCAGCAACGGGGATTGCACTTCGCTGGAGCGTGTCTTGTAAAACTAGGTACAAAGAATGTTGTACTTGTAAAGCTACTGTGACGTCAGGCAAGGTGGCAGACGACCAGCAACAAGCGGCAGCCCCTCCAGAGAGGATGCAAGAGTGCAACACCCATGCACACACGCGCACGGCTCTGCGGCCCTGTTCACACACAAGACGGGCACACGGACAACTCACAGGCAGGCCTTGGAATCCTGGCTCTCCCTTGGGCCCTGGAGTTCCAGGAGCCCCCGGCCAGCCCGGGTTTCCTTTGTCACCTTTGAGTCCGTCAAGCCCAGGGAGCCCTGGAGGCCCCACAGGTCCCGGAAGCCCTAATGGGAGACGCGAAAGTCGCACATTTGGGGTTAGAGGGTGATTTTATGGACAGGTGGGCTTGG
Source organism: Callorhinus ursinus (assembly GCF_003265705.2). NCBI lineage: Eukaryota > Metazoa > Chordata > Mammalia > Carnivora > Otariidae > Callorhinus > Callorhinus ursinus. Next base: position 1,945,768 of record NW_027397141.1, read on the forward strand.
CATCTCCACCCAACTGCCCCCCGCCCCAGGCAACAATGTAGGGCGCTGTGGGAGCCTGCGGAAATCCCACCCGTCTTAGAAGGGAGAATCCGCTCGATGGCACCCCAACCGCAGCAAACGACCCCGCCACGCAGCCGCCCTGGGGCGGGGGTGGGGCGTGCCAGGATGCCACCGGGTGTCAAGCCAGCACGGGCGACATCTGCGCCCCAGTCTCTCCCAGCAATGTCTAGTCTACCTCTAATCACTCGTCACATCTACTGAAGTCCTTGACAGAGAGGACCTGGGGGGGAGGGGAGTAACCCAGCAGAGGCCGAACAAGGGTCCCCAAATATCTGAAGCAGTTCTGGGCTGCAGTCAATGCTGCAAACTTCTAAGTAAAGAACTCCACTGAGGACCGAAGTACTCCCATCACGGTCACACCTGCGCGTGTCTGCGCCTTCTGGGGTCGGCGCCGGCTCTGACCCTGGTGAGACATCCTTACCTGGCAGGCCAGGTTGGCCCTGCGGACCCCGGTCTCCTTTGGGCCCCTCCACGGCATGGCCTGGGGTCCCAGGCAAGCCCGGCTGCCCTTGTGGCCCCGGGGGACCCATGAATCCTTGCTCTCCTTTGGATCCGGGGATGCCTGGACTCCCGGCTTGTCCCGGGAAACCCACGTCGCCCTTTGAACCTAAACAACAACAACAGTTTGAGATGCTGGCGAAAGGCAGGGAGAAGAGAAACCATGGCACAGGGACGAGGAGGGAGTGGCTTCCGGAAGGCATCGGGGGACAACAGAGCTATGTGCCCTCTCCCTGCTCTACCAAGGAACACACTAGACTGCAACCATGGTCGACCTGGAAAAGAGTCAGCTTAGAATACAAGAGCCCAGCTGTCATTCTTGATGCTTTTAACATTTTTTAAAAGATCTTATTTACTTACTGAAGCCCACACAAGTGAGCAAGGGGCTCAAAGGCAGGGAGCCCGACGTGGGACTCGATCCCAAGACCCCGGGACCATGACCTAAGCCGAAGGCAGATGCTTAACTGACTGAGCCTCCCAGGCACCTCTCTTTAACACTTTTTAAAGGAAGTGTTTTGCCGCAAAGCCACTGGAATGCAAGCTCAGAGGCGTCTGCAAGCAAGAGCACCGCTAACTGAAGAGCTTGTTAAGCCACACCACGGAACCCTACTCAGCAGCAAGAAACAGGAGGGAACGCCTGGTACAAGCCGCCACACCAGTGACTCTCAAACTAATTATGCTGTGCAAACAAAGTCTGACTAAAAAGAGTAAAATACAGAGGATTCTGTCGATATAGAACTCTAGAAAATGCAAGCTAATCCACAGTGCCAGAAGACAGACCAGTGGGTGGTGAGGGGGTGGCGCTGGGGGCAGGAAGGGCAAGCTGGGGATGACAAAGCAGCCCAGAAGACTTTTGAGGGAATGGATGTGTTCACTGTCCTGAATGTGGGGGTACTTCTGCACGTGTGTACATGTACCAAGACCTACCAAATGGCACCCTCTACATCTGTGTAGTTTATGTATGTCAATGAGAAAAACACGGTAATAAACTGTTTTTAAAGTTTTTTTAAGGTAAGAATTTATAGGGGGAAAAAATCCCTGCATGTGTAGCCTCCACCATATTACTTCAAACTTGCTAATTAAATACCAAAATTCTAGGATGATTTCAAGGTTCTTAAGAAAAAGTAAGAAGGGAATGAAACAGAGTCATCGCCAAAACTGACAGCAGGCCCCTCCTTGTGATTCTTGTCTTGATGTCTCAGAAGACAACGAATCGAAGCACAGTGCACCAGATGGTGGTTTGTCGGGGGCCAGGAGCAGGCACGGACGAGACGGACGAGACTGACCCAGAGCCGGCATCTGTCACCCCTGCCCACGGCCTCCTCGCAATCGCGAGACCCGCTCTGTTTCGCAAATGTTACCTTTCTCTCCTTTGGCCCCTGGAAACCCTGGGAATCCTCTTCCGGGCAGACCTGTAAGTTAAGGGTAAGAAGTCACGTCCACATTTCCTAAAACAGTTGGTCTGCAGGTCCAGCACTAAACACCATCAACTCTGTGTGCCAATACCATATGCTCTTTATAGGATACGTGGAAATCAGTTCATCACACGTGTGCGAGAAAAATCCCACTCCCACGGTTGTGCTGAGAGGCCCTGGACTGGGTATGGATCATTTAGCACTTTTCTTTAGTACCTGTCAGCACAGAACCGTTACGGCATTTAGTAGAAAGGACCCGTACAAGCAAGCACGTATTTTCTCCTCCCGTCTAGAGACTAACAAACCGGCTTTTCTCAGACGACCATCCAGCTAACGGCCGTTCTAGGGGGAGGCAGAGAGAGTCAGAGACGTTCCAGACAGTAAGCACTGGGAAGGCCACACACGTGAGCAAGGGGCTCGAAGGAAGATGAAAGTGGGGGAAAAGAGATGTGAAGGCATTTCATGAATTATTGTTATAAGAAAATGAACGCACGCAATATACACGTAAGGTGTACAGAATGAAACAGTGAACTTTAGCAGGAGGTCAGCCCTGGCCGCAGGAAACCCCCGGGATGCCCCTCTCCAGCGACATTCCCCACGTGGGTCCCCAGTTCGGGGTCACCCTCTTGCTACACATGCGTACTACCGTGTACGCGATTCCCACTGTTGGAGCTGGCAGCCCGTGAGTGACGGGAGCAGATGTGGGGGACCGGCAATGTCCCCAGGACCACCTCTCTAGAGGGGGACATGCCAGGCTCAGGAGGGAAGAGTCTGGGCTGTTTCTGGGTGGCTCTCTCACACGCCGCTGGGAGCTCAGGGCAGGAGCCCGTGCCTGCTGCTGGGAGAAATGCACGCCCCCTGCTCCTCTTCTTAGCCAGGCCCCTCCCCTGGTCCACACCAGTGTTCAAACAGTACGGACGCGCGGGGAAGGGGCCACTTTGTGCCCAGCCCCAGTCACTTAGCACGGTCCAGAAGTCTGAGACCTGTTGACCCCCAGGGGAGCAGCTCGTCCTGAAAGGGAGCAGAAGCTGAGCATACCTGCTTCACCCTTCTCTCCCGCCGACCCCGGGATTCCGTCACTGCCGGGCTCCCCTTTCTGGCCGGCTGGGCCCGTGGGGCCAGGAGTCCCAGGAAGACCTCAGAGAGAAGAGTCACATCAGTCAGTCAGGCATGGACGCTCTCATGGCACCTGCTCTGCACGCAAGACCCTCGTGTGACCTTCCTCCAGGGAGCCGTTACCCCAGCGCGCCTGGCGTGCCCGAGACACGTACATCAAACTGCCACACTGCCACACAAACCGATTCTAGAACCTCTAGAACCAACTGGACCTAGCTGAACAGCCAGCTCTGCGACCTTGGTTCTAGCTCCTAACTGGTGGCCAGACCTCAGAAGGACCCCATGAGCCCCCTACATTCAGTTCGTCCATCTGAAACGAGGAGGGCTGGGTCACCCGGGGACATTCTGGGGTCCACGATGTGCCACCTTGAGGGAGGGAAACTCCCAGCCTCGATGGCCCCTGTGTGCATTCAAAAAAGTGGTCTCTACCTGCTTCTCCTTTGATGCCGGGAATGCCATCCGATCCCGGGAGACCTTTGTCACCTTTTTCTCCCGGCAATCCGGGGCTTCCTGATGGGAGACGAAAGACACCAGAATGCCATCGGTTTGAGTTTTCCCGTCACCTTCCAACCCAAGCTCGGGAGGAGGCCCAGCTCACCTACCTGGATAGCCGACACTCCCTGGCGAGCCTTTGGGGCCCGGGGAGCCGGGGACCCCTGGGGTACCAGCGCTGCCTTTCTCTCCTTTCTCTCCGGGACTGCCCGGAAAGCCTGCGACCCCTTGATCTCCCTGTGAGTAGACATTGAGCCCATACATTTTACATCTGTCCCCGGACAAAGGTCTGGGGGCCCTTTCTGGATAACAGTACACATTTTGGTGCCATTAACGTTACACTGGAGAATCCCATTTCCAGCTTTCTAACGAAGAGTCAAAGTCCAGGTCCGAAAAACGAGCACAAACGGGAAGCCCGGAACAAAGGAGCCAATTATCTGTTCCTACTCTCCATGCCCCTCTTCACCCTTCCTTTCCAGCCCGTGAGGGCTTGCTGCCCTGCCTCTCCGACAGCCTCCAGACCCTTCCCAAGGAAGGGGTGGTGGACAGAAGGCAGGAGGCACAACTTGGAGTAAGTCGGGGGACACTGTTCTGTGTTACGAGTAAGTTAATGTGCTGAGCTGCTCAGATGGCGGGCAGGGGGGGTTTCCAAGTGGGGGGCTCTTACCTTGTCCCCAGGACGGCCCGGAATTCCAATGCCAGGGAGGCCCACCTGCCCTTTCTCTCCTTTGGCTCCTTTCTCCCCGGGTAAGCCAGGGACGCCCTGTGGGCCGGGGATCCCAGGCACACCTTTTTCTCCAGGTGTTCCTATAAAGCAGACAACTGAAACTTGCATGTGTGCTTAGCAGGTGCTAATATTCAAAATAAAAAAGCGCTCTGACGGCCTGCAAGGAGGAGGTAAAAGAACATGTTTCCCATCAATCTCTTAGTTACACAGGCAGGTGCCAGTTGCCCACAGCACGTTAGTGCCACACTAGGAAGCGCCTGTCCTGTCTTCTAGGGACCATCATTTCAGAGAGAGACAGAAGAAATACATGAACTCCTTAGCATATTTGCTTTGGCAGCAGTATAACAAAGGGCGTTTGTGTTCTTTATTCTACAATCAATGCACATTACCCCAAAGAATCAGAAGGGTCCTGAGGCAGGCCATCATAAGAGTAAGCGCATACCTGCTTTCATAACGTATGCTGGTACCCAGACCTCCTTACAGACAGGTGTAAACAGCGAGCTAGATGTCTCTATGTCGAACGGGGGTGATCAGGTGCCTTGTGAAGGCGGAGGGGGGGCCAGAGAGGCCGGCCTCCTGCCTCGGCTCTCCCTACCCAGCGGGTTCCAAGAGGCACTAGCCACGGACCCACCTGAGGCCCGCGCTCTCTGCCTCTCACCTGCTCCCTCACGGGAGCGAATGCAGCAGGCGGGGTTGGGGCCAGCTCAGGCCCGCGGTAGAGCAACCAGAGGGCTCTTCCAGGTGGCCGCCAAGGGGCGCCAGTGGCTGGCCCAGACTGCACGGGGGACACGGCGGCCAGGTGGACAGGCACCTGGAGGTGATCGAAAGGTGACAGCAGACAGCCCGTATTTTATTTTATTGAATTGTGATTTTCTTTCTTTTTTTTAGCAGTGGTCGCTGTGTCAGCCAAATGCCACTGATCCTGAGGCAGGAGACCATACAGAACTGAAGATGTGCCCTGGGGTAAAAGACTGGATCATGCCCTCGGGGCGATGCACACCCTCCAACAGGCCTGTCCCACCAGCACTGGCGCATTCTTTTCTTTAGAAAGGAGACATCTTATCTGAATCCAAGGTACCTGGCAGGCCCATTCCACCAACCGATCCCTTGGGTCCAGGGAGTCCTGGAGCGCCCGGGGTTCCTCCTATGCCTGGGTCACCTTTAGGTCCTAGGGTGACAGAGAAAAGCCCAGCAGGTTAATGCCAACGAACAGTGCTTAGCACAAGCTCCCGCCGTGCGGTGGACTTGAACTTCACTGCATACCTGGCTGCCCAGGATGCCCCGCCTGCCCGTCCTTTCCAGGTACTCCCGGGGTTCCAGGGTCTCCCCGGGATCCTTTATCACCAGTTGGTCCAGTCTGTCCTGCACATCACAGAAAAAGAGTGGTGATGACCCACGTCTGCTTAAAAGGCAAACTGTTGCAGAAACACAGGTTGGGCTGATGTTACTGGCGCGAGCTACAGAACCGGTCAGACATGCAGCTCTACACCCGCCAGACCCCTCACCCAGTCACCTTTCTCTCCTTGGTCTCCCTTCTGACCCTTCATGCTGCCCATGTCCACCTTATCCATGGAGCCAGGCATGCCAGGGAGACCCACGTCTCCTTTGTCCCCCTTGAAGCCAGGGTCTCCCCTGGGCCCCGAGGAGCCCGGGAAGCCGTGGTCCCCTGCAGAGGAAAGACAAGCACCGGTGAAGTGTGGCCAAGGCCTCTCGGAGGCAGCGACACGCTGTGGCACTCCTTCTGCTAAAGGAGGGAGGAAGAACTCGCGGCCTGTCCACAAGCAGCACTAGGTAGCAGGGCGTGGCGAGTGTCTGAGCTACCAGAAGAATCTGGCCCCAGGAAATAAGAAGTAAAGCCATTTTTTACAATTGAGTATTCGCTAACGACCCTACTATATTTGTGACTCTGCTTATTATCGGCTTAAATACTTTACACTTTCCCTCTTTCCTAAGGACCTTCATCATATCTGTTCATGGTGCCCCTCAATCTGATACAAAACAATAAAATGGGAATTTTCTTGTTCTACTAAACAAATGACCATTTCCATGTCTCACAAAGTCAATTTGTTAAAAAAAGAAAAAAAACATATTTTGGACCAATTTCAAACAACAAGGTAAGAAATAAAAATGAAGACTTAAAAATTTGCCCAGTTTGCTAATTTGATTCTAAGGCCTCAGTTCCTATGACCTTGCAGGACCACAGACCCCACCAATCCTATAAAAACAAACCAACTCCAACATCCCAATAAGGAACAGCCGAAAACCTGTCTCTTGTTTGGTTTTGGGCAGGGCACAGCCCCTGCTCCCACATGCACCGCCCACCAGGAGTTCCCACCGGAGGCGGGGGGGGTCTCCCCAACCCTTGCCTGAACTTCTTGACTTCTTTCCTCTGCCTCTTGCAAGGAAATAGGACCTGCAACCTCTCAAGAGTTTCCAAGGAACACGGAGACATGGACACAAGACAGGCTCTGCTAGAGCTGCCCACTCCCTACCTTTCTCTCCTGGTAATCCTGGCAGGCCCGCTGGTCCCGGTGAGCCAGGCTGCCCCGGGGTCCCCATGACGCCCATCTCTCCCTTGGGACCTGTGGCCAGATGGAAGGACAGTGAATGCTGACTGCAGATACTATGGGTCATGGACAGACAGGGGGCCGGAGTTCACAAATCATTTACCTGGAAACCCAGGCACCCCAGGTGTGCCCTGCTGTCCGGGGAGACCAGGGAGCCCCGACTGTCCCGTCAGGCCAGGCAGCCCTTGGGACCCTTTATCTCCTTTGGGACCTGGCATGTCCAGGCCTGGAAATCCGGGAAAGCCCTTCTCTCCTTTCACTCCGGGAGGGCCTGAAGGGGGCGAAGAGCGAGAGCAGTTAGCCAGATCTGCAGGGAGCCCTGTGGGGCAGCCCCCGGGCCTAGCCGGAGCTTTCTGCAGGAGGCACATGAGCGCGTGTGCCGTGCTGGGGGCCGGGATGCTCCCACCATCCCAGGTGGCGGCGTCTAGAGCCATGGGGCAATCCTGCGGGGACAAGGCCCGGAGACCAAGCCCTCCCCTCTGCCACTGGCGGGCAGCAGCCTCCGCTGACATCAGCCCCAGGCATGTCTGCAGTGTTCACACCCCACGCCAGCTGCTTCTCCAGCTGTGTTCAGGGACTGTCTTGTCAGCCCAGCAGCACTGTCTCACTTCCGGACGGGTCACTAAAGGCAAAGGCAGCTCCTAGCTATGGGCCAGTTTACGGGACCCACAACTTACTAACCTCCCCCACCCCACAGGAAAATAAAATGGAGATGCCAGTCGTTTTAAGTCAATGAAAATATCACTGAATATACATCTCTGGAGGGTAAACCAAGCTCAGTGCGAGGAAAAGAAAGACACCTACAACCCTTCCTTTAAGTGAACATCGGACTGGTTTCCACAAAGCAGAATCGCCCTTTCCCCCTTTTATTCACAAGGGAGCACTAATCCCCACTTCATGCAGACTCCTGACGGCCCGTCCCCTCCATCAGCATGCTTTGGGGAAGCAGTAATTGTGGAAGAATGTCCCATCACCTGAGGATCCTGGTGGTCCCTGTCCTCCAGGGGGGCCCATCGCTCCAGGGGGGCCAATTCCAGGAGCTCCCGGAGCTCCTTTGGGACCTTGTAATCCAGGCGGCCCTGGGTCACCTGGATGGGAAGAAATTGTAAATAAACTGCATACAGACCATAGCACATTTCAAAGCACACACTACCCACCCACACGATAAACCACAACACAATACCATAAGGTCCAGCCTCCTGTGATTTCCATCATTCATTCAACACACATTTACAGAGCTCCTGACAGGGGCTCTGCGTACATCAAATAAACAGGCCCCAGCCCCCTGCCACCGTCTAGACTTGTCTGTAAGAAGTCATCTCGGGGGCTCGGGTGGCTCAGTTGGTTAAGTGTCTGACTCTGGACTTCGGCTCAGGTCATGATCTCACCGTTGTCAGATCGAGCCCCACACTGGGCTCCCCGCTCAGTGAGGAGTCTGCTTGAGATTCTCCCTCTCCCTCTGCTCCTCCCCCTGCTCATGCTCTTTGTCTCACTCTCTAAATGAATAAATAAAAATCTTTTTGTTTTTGTTGTTTTTTAAGATTTTATTTATTTATTTGACAGAGAGAAACACAGCGAGAGAGGGAACACAAGCAGGGGGAATGGGAAAGGGAGAAGCAGGCTTCCCACCGAGCAGGGTACCCAACGCGGGGCTCGATCCCAGGACCCTGGGATCATGACCTGAGCCGAAGGCAGATGCTTAACGACTGAGGTGCCCCAATAAATAAAAATCTTAAAAAAAAAAAGTTACCTCTGATTCCCTGAAGGCCTGGGGGGCCGACAGCACCATGCTCTCCAGGAACACCTGGTCCCCCGATGTTCCCCTTTTCTCCAGGTGTGCCGGGAACGCCGGGAAGACCTGGCAATCCTTTGAGCCCTGGCAGACCAATGCCCGGCTCTCCCTGGAAATTTCCGAAGCACAGAGAAGCCAGTTCACCAGCACAGCCCATGAATTCATCAAACCCAGGGCACAGGTGCAGACAGTAAGGACCAAGCTACCTGCCCATGTGCACCTGCCCAATACCCACAGCTGCTACCTGCCCATGTGCACCTGCCCAATACCCACAGCCTCTACCTGCCCATGTGCAACTGCCCAATACCCACAGCCGCTACCTGCCCAATACCCACAGCCTCTACCTGCCCGTGTGCACCTGCCCAATACCCA
>NW_027397141.1:1954816-1971614 GCF_003265705.2 Callorhinus ursinus
GTGTGCACCTGCCCAATACCCACAGCCTCTACCTGCCCGTGTGCACCTGCCCAATAAGCACAGCCGCTCCCTGCCTTCCCAATAAAAAGGAAACAGGCCAGGCTAGCCTGTCATTGGCAAAGTGAAACTACTGCCCTTGGTCCTTTCTCCCATTTCACACGATGCCTTCTAGCAATTTCACTTTCCTTTCTTATAATCAGAACAGGAAAAGATCTGTCCCTTGGTCAGCTATACTTGCTGAGTGGAATTCAAGTATCAGCAAAAGGCAGAGGGATGTTTGAGGCAAGGAGGGTCCCGAAGTCACACTAGCCCAGGGGTCCTCAACTGGGGCCATTCCACTGCCCCCCCAGGAGACACTTGGTAATGTCCAGAGATATGGCCATGACTGGGGGTGGACGCAGGGTGTTCCTCTGGTATCTGTGGGTAGAGGCCACGGAGGGGGGGCGGCTGAAGCCCCACCATGTCCCGGGCAGCCCCCGCCACAAAGAGTTACTGGGCCAGCATGTCAGTAAAAGTAGACTCTCCCGGGTGGCTCGCACACAGCCTTCTCCCGCCATTCCCAGAAGGCCCACCCTGGGCCCTGAGATGCACTACACACACAGGCAAAAGCATGTACTCCGAAAACTGGAACAAACGATTCCCCCAAAACATCAACTACCACACACCAGCACTTCCTTCCTTGCTACCCCGTGCTATTTCTCTAAACAACAAAGCACGCTGGTCCAACATACACCATGACATTAATAAGCCACATTTTATGGGTCTAATTAATAACAAGGATGAGGAAACAGCAATCCAGAGAGCACTCAGCACCCACCTTTTGGCCGGGCACGCCCGGGTTGCCAGGTAAGCCGTTAAATCCCGGGCGACCTGGACTCCCAGGAGGTCCCACATCTCCAGGTAAGCCATCAACACCTGTTAGGAAGAGCCACAAAATCACCAACGTGCCAAAGCTATTCCCCTCTTCCCTCGCTTCCCTCACACTCGCTCAGACGTCCCTGGACTGAACTGAACTGAACTGGCCAACAAAGAGCCCTTCGAGGTGGTTCTAAGAAGAGCGTGAGGCCTCGGTCGCCATCGGGGGAACCACTGGTGCCCGCTGGGGCAGCTTGGGTGCCCTGGACCGCATGCAGTGCCTGCCGCCCTCCCTGTCTCTCCCCCACCATCCCCTCTCGCCTTCCTTCCGCTCAGTTCTTCCTCCTGCCCCACCCCCCAAACAAAACAAAGACCACTGTGACACGTGCAGCCTAGGGTGGCCCTCCCACTCTGCAGCTCCGAGCATGCCGCCCGTTCGGAGCCCACCCAGACCCACTGGAGCAGACCCGCATTTTCACAAGACACCCTGGGAGTCCCGGATGCTCCAGTGTGAGCAGCGCCGCTGCAGACCATGGGTCCTCGAATGCAGCTACACCACACCAGAGGCGCGTGGGGCATTTAGAGACTGGGCCCCAACCCTAGAAGGCCCGATGGGCTAACAGCTGCCCCATGGCTCTACTGTGCATGAAGGTCCCCCTGTGGGATGCAGAGGTCCACGACGTGCGGTGATCTATAAGCATGCAGAGGTCACACGTGCTGTGGTACCGAGGGGTCTCATCAGAGAGTGGACCTAACCGCCCACCAGTGTGCACATCACCAAGCCTCTTTGTGGGAGTGGGCAGCCAGCCTCCAATGAGGAGACCTTACCAGCTAACTTCTACCTTTCAGGATGGCGCTATGGTGCTCACAGGGGAGAGGGTGTGGCTCGGGAACAGGCAGAAGGCCTCAGCACTGTCCCTGTGAACTGGGAGGGTCTCTGAGGGCCTTCTGCCCTCTAGGCCAGAGAGACGTGGCCACGCGCGTGTGTGGGTGTGATGCAGTGCCTGGAGGGGTGTGCAGGCCTGTGACTCTGTCAGCAGGTGCAACACAGGCTGAGCCTCTGGACAGGAAGGTGGGAGCCTCGAGAGCTCTTCCCACTAGGTTTGCACACACGGCCAAGAAAACTGGGGTCAGGACGGCGGCCCAAGCAGGAAAGAGATGCCCCTTATTGCACACAGCGCCTGCTCAGTCCTGGACCGAGGTCCACGTCGGCAAGTCTACGTCAGGGCCCACCCGCAGGAAGACAGACCCACGAGAGCAACAGAAACAGTCAAACTGTCCTCCTGACCGCCTTACTGTTTCCAGAAAGAGGTTCTGGTTCTGACATGTCAGCGCCCCGTGCAGACCCAGGCTCTGGGTGTGGGGGCCTTCCCCCCTGAGAGCAAAGCCCCCTCCCTCGTTCCCCAGGTCCCTTCCCGCTGACCCACACCCAGCCTGGCGTGGGGCCCGGCTGCTCTGCGCATCCCCTGCGCTGATGAGGAGAACACCCTGAAATGCAGCTTCTCCCAGTTCCCTGGGCAGCTGCCGGGTCCTGACACCTCAACCCCTCCCGGCCAACCCACTGCCTCGGTGACCGCACTCACTGTCCTGCAGACTTCCGCAAGCTCCCCCGAAGGGCAAGTCACCAACTCAAATAGTGTGTCTACATGCACTGCCTCCTCTCGCCTAGGATTCATAGGAATGAACAGAACGGCCACGGCCCTCAGTGCCCACCAGCTGGGGAACGGATGCGATGGCAGGGGCCCAAATGGGCCGTGGGCAGAGCAATGGCCCCACTCAGGGGGCTGGCTTGTCCTGCAGGTTTACCTTTGGGGCCAGGAGGCCCTGGAAATCCAATTCCGGGCTGGCCGACAGTGCCCTTCTCTCCCGGGAGGCCTGGCCTTCCTGGGGTTCCAGGAAAACCTCGGTCACCTGTTATGAGCAAGACCAACAGTCAGTGAGAGAAAAACCTGTCATTGTTCCAAGCGTAACTCCAGGCAAACGAGAGCGTTAAAAGTACCTTGTGGCCCTGGGAAGCCTGGGGATCCCGGAAGTCCTTGTGCTCCAGGGGGACCAGGTAGAGGCACAACTTTTCCTGCTTCACCCTTGGGACCTAGGGGAAGAGCAAAGACATGGTATGAGAGCCCACGTCCCATCCTGAGCGAGGACGCAGCAAGCGAGCCCATGTCCTACCTACACTCTGCCTACCTACAGAGCAGCCCCACCTGCATACCTCCACTTCCTACCTCTACTTTTCTAGAATCTTTCACAGAGAGCTCTTCCTTTTTTCCCCAAAATTTATAGCCAAAAGGACCCAGATGTTTGACACACGAATTCCCTAAGAGTCCAAAATAAGAGTCACAAAAAGCTAGAAAATCTATAACAACAAGAGGTGAGGGGCGCCTGGGTGGCTCAGTCGGTTAAGTGACTGCCTTCGGCTCAGGTCATGATCCTGGAGTCCCGGGATCGAGTCCCGCATCGGGCTCCCTGCTCGGCGGGGAGTCTGCTTCTCCCTCTGACCTTCTTCCCTCTCGTGCTCTCTCTCTACCATTCTCTCTCTCTCAACAAATAAATAAAAATCTTTAAAAAAAAAAAAAAAAAAGAGGTGAGATGACCCTGAGTAATTTCTTAATTAGCCCATCTGGAAAAGTCAAAACACTTTTAGCGTTCTCCCTCAGTTTACTAGACAGTACCAATTCTACATTGCTTTGAGGCAGCGCTAAATTACATTCATCTGGTGGGACGTGCTAAGTGGGTGATCAGCACAATCCATAAGCGTGTAGCTGGACGGCCGTGTGCCCTCTGGAGCAGCCCGGGCCCAAGATGCAGCCCAGCCCCGGGCACTCATGCCTGGGAGACCCCCTGGGGGTCAGGATTTAGCTACAAGGACAAGACCAAAGGGGTCACCTCCAAGACGTGCGCACGGACTCTTCACACACCCTACACGAATGCAAGACATATGGGGCCTCCCAGGAACGGCCAACACATTCTTTCACTGCAGACTCTGAGAAATGCCAAGCGACCGACCCCAACACATACTTGCTATCAGTTCCACCCTGGGAACAAGCCTTTAATGTCACCAGAGTAAACACGGCTTTGGCAGATCAAAGAAGCCTGCGTTTCTAATCCAGAAGCTGCCCGGGTCTGGATGGCCAAGCAAGTCTACAGAATGCAGACAGCTGACCAACAGCACTGTCAACACCTCCTTCAGAAACTTCTTCCTTCCCTTCCTGCTAGGATGCATCTGTGTGTGCCCCAGTTGGTCCTTCTGATGGTACTTTCTGGCCAAGAAGCGCCTAATTCCTTTTTACGGTTCTGTGAATTTTCAGATCCAAAGAGCACTTGAGATGCTGATTTTGGAGTCAGGAGCTATGGGGGAAGAGACCAGAGGTCCCTTTTCCAAGATGCGGGGGGGGAGGGGGGTCTTCCTAGGTCAAACCCAGTATTTCTCTGCCCCCAAAAGGGTCACCAAAGAAACATTTCTGGGATCCTTGCTAAACCACAAACAGTAATCAAGGGAGTCATTAACTGGGTGCTAGGTAATCATGAGCCATACAGCCAACGAGAATGACAGTAAGAAATACAGTAGGGAGTGATGCTTGCACTTCCAACAAAGACAGGCTAACGTGCCCTGTGCAGGAGAGCTTATGAATTTGACACTATCATGTAATAAGCAAGTAACAGCTCCCGGTGGGATAAGAACTGAGAAAACCTGGGCTGGATATACGGCCTGCGACAGGACCTGCGTATCAGTGAGCACGAAGGCCATGCAGTCGCCACCCCCTTATCAACGGTCCCACTGTGCGGGTCTCAGTTTCCCTGCAGTCAACCGCGGCGTGGCTCAGGAGGTCCACGGTGACTGGACGCTGCCTATGTGCCCGTGCCATTCACCTCACGTCACCTCACCACGGAGGCACTCTGTCACGTCCCCTCGTCACAAGAAGTGGGGTGGGCACAGGACGAGAAGGTATATTGAGAGGGAGTCACACATCCACACGAAGTTCATTACACTGTGTGGTTATAAGCGCTCTATTTTGCTCCTGGTTGTTCTTGGTAATCTCTTCCCGGGCCTCATTTACATATTAAACTTTGTCACAGGTCTGTATGCACAGGAGAAACCTAGCGTATGCGGGGTTTGGTACTGTCCTGGCTGCAGGCTTCCACGGGGGTCCTGGAACGTGTCCCCCCAAGTATGACATCTAATTCCTCCCTAGCTTGGTCACGCAGCTACTTCCTATGTGGTTCCAGCTTTACCAGTCACACAACTGTAATCATCCGAAGGCCTTCTGTTCATTTTTAGGACTCCTAGGACATTTCTGAGTCCTGCACTCTTCCCTCCCCCCTCAGTGCCCAAGCCCTTCCTGGCCTCTGCTCTTGCAGCCCGGGCTGGGGGTGGGGAGGGGGGCTAGGGAATGGCGGGAGTGATTGGTTTCTAGCCTGAAGCATATCCCACGACCTGTGCCTGGGAGCCTGCCGTGTCCCAGGCCAGAGGCCACCCCATGACCACTTCCATCCCCGATAACACGCAGGGCGTGAGGGGGGAGTGAGCGTGTCCATGGGAAAGCCTCGTGTCAGCCTCGCACCACGTGCTCCACCAAACCCCCAGCAGTGCGCACCAGGAGGGCAAGGCCACGCCTGTCTGGCCGCTGCCCCCCGCCACTGAGCACGCAGGCCCGAGAGAGACACGGTGCACAAGTGACTGAAGCCAGCCCCGCACTGAACAGCAACAGTGAGGCAAAGACCACCTGGAACCAGCCCATAGGCACCTGCCCATCCGTGGAGAGGTGAGACTACCCGGCTTGGAGCATACAGAAGCCCACGTGGACTGTTCACCAGGGAGACACAGAAAAATAGGTAAAGAGGAAAAAAAAACAAGCTCACGTTGGTATCCCTTCCACAGAAAAGGCCCACTTGAACTGGAAGGCACTGTATCCTCATGAGAAGAAAAAGCACCTATCAATCCAGATGCTTTCCAGCCAGATTCTACGCGTCACCGGGCCCTTCTCACACATGAGGCCACAAGGCACAGTATACCTACAAGAGGGCCCGGGCCAGGCCACCTCCAGGAAGAATGGGCACCAGACTCCTGTCCCCACGTCGTGGAGCCCAGTGCTCTGTGCACCCGAGGTCCTCGGGCCTCACCTGGCTGGCCTGGGGATCCAGGGGTCCCCGGAAAACCCGCTTGTCCTTTGTCACCAACAGGGCCAATAGGGCCAAACCCTGGAGGCCCAGGAGGGCCGATGTCACCTCGACTGCCAGGGAATCCAACTCCCCCGGGGGGTCCACGCTCTCCTTTCAATCCTACTGAACCCTGACATGCAAAGAGAAAAGAAACATTATCGGCAGATATACCAACATGTGTTCATCTCACATCCCTCCACCATCTGTAGTAAATAAGTATCAGAATTTAACTGGCTGATGCTATATATTGACTTCCCCCTCTACAAAGGTCAACTGGCAGTTAATAAATGACACAGCATTCCTGTCTACGCTGGGCGGCACCCTCCCTCCCCACACAAGGACACCCTTCAGAGAGTGAAGTATTTGTATCTGGAACTGTCTTTTCAAGGATAACTTGCAGGCCACTAACTCTAAACTTCACCTCCCAGCTGACATGTGAACATCCAACATATGGGCGCCAGAAGATATCCACGCACTGTCCCCCACTGTTCCCATCAACAGCATCAACGCCTACGTTTGCAGACTTAAGTCTCCCCACGGACCACCGAACATCACATGTAACCATCACCACCCAAATGAAAATATGTAGCTACGATGCAAATAATTCATTTCTTCATTCTTTGCAGATCCGATAAAGTGGGCGTTCCAAGTCTGGAAATAAACATACCGGGGAGCCTTTGGGGCCGGGCAGACCCGGATGGCCATCTCTCCCAGGAGACCCTGCTCTGCCTGGCATCCCAGGCTGTCCTGGAAAGCCTGGGTCTCCTTTGTCTCCTTTGAGCCGTGCGTCGAAGTAAATCTCTCCAGGCTCTCCCTTGGCTCCCGGCTGGCCCATCAGCCCCGGTGTGCCTTGCGGGCCCTAGAAGCACAAAGTGGAAGACATCAGCGCACAAAATGAGCCAGCAGGATTGTTACACAGCCAACAATGATATTAAGAAGTCACCTCCTTGAAAAACGGCAGTACGTTCAATCTTATTTATTTTCTAGAAGCAAGCCAATAGCTCTGTGACAAAGCCATGACCTGACCTCTCACTTCTTGTGTTTCTCTTAAAATACCCGAAAAAAAAAAGCCTTCACTGGGTATTGCAAACAGAGACCAGGCTAGGGTGGGGGGGAATGAGTGTGGCACCAGGCACCCAGCTTGGAGGACAGTCCCCAGAGAACCTGCTTGTCCCTTCCAACTGTTAACGTTCACAAGAACATTCTAGCAAGTGCTGGAAGCTGCTGAATGTGTGACTTCTGGGGCCCAGGAACTAGAGAAAGGGCTTCCAGGTGCAGACGCGTGAAGTGTCTGAGGGCAGGACGGCAACAGCAAGCGGAGAGTCTGGGGAGCAAGCGCTGGCCAGCTCCATCACCACTGTTCTGAGCAGTCAGCAAAAGAGAACGGACTTTCCCAGGAGACACACCCTAGCACATTTTCCAGTTCCTGGAAAGTTAAATTTTCAAGGAACGCCCACACCCACAGATGGTCTCTCCTCCAGCCTCTCTGAGAATTGGGGTTCACAAGGATTTCAAATACTTGTCTCAAGTACTCATTCCCTTAGGCCTGAGAAAGAAATCGCTCAGCCTCCCTGCTGACTTGGAAGGATTATACTCTTGGACAATTCACTTAATTTGAATTCCTTCTCCCACACTCCCTCTGAAACAGCCCTTGGATGTATGTGAGTCACATGTGCCCACACACTTCTGTGTAGGTGTGTAACACAGAGCGAGGAGCTAGAAGACAAGGGACAGACCTAAATTCACACGATCTTTAGATTTTAGCGTGGGGACCGTTTATTATGTGCCCACCGTGCGTCACGGCCCTCGGCACACCACTCTGGACTCAGAACCCAGCTGCGCCGGCAAACTCCCAAAAGAATCACCCAGCTTGTGAGGGAGCGGACCCTCCAAGAACCTTGGTGGGGGGTCGCGGAAAAGTCATTATTTAGTTCAAAGGTGTTGTGGTATCTTGTAGCTTTCTCTCTCGAGGTAACATAGCTCCTGTGCATCCTTAAATCCCAGCTAAGCTGCGACTCCTCCGTGAAGCCCTCCCTGACACATGTCCTGGGTTTCCACGGTGGAGCAAACGGTCCTCATTACAGAAACTCTCCTCCTTGCACATCCTTTTCTCCTCCGGTCTTTGGGGGTGTTGAGGGCTGGCCTAAGGCTTTCTAACTTTGTGACCTGAACGTCTGCAGCTAGGGAGGCATTGCAGGAAGGAGAAGTTGAACGGGCAATATTCACCCATAAAAAATAAACCCCAATGTAAGAAATTACCACCAGTGTGGATTTTTTTCAACCTGGAAGGATCAGTGTTACTTTACGGTGATTATTCACAGACTAGAAATACAGTTTCCAGGATGGTGAGCACACAGTGAGGGAACACCACTTTTTATCTTGATAATGGTGACCTTGCCAGCTATCATTCAAGGAAGAAATCTAGATTTTTTTTTGAAAGGTGACATCTTGACCCTAGGACACCTCCTGTGGCTTCTCTGCCACAGAACGTCCTAATCTTCAGCGATTCAAAGGTCTTTGGATCCACATCTCTTGACATAAACGAGGAGGAATCAAACGCTGCCTTGAACACCTCGCCTTGGCTCCATAAATTGGAGGAGATCCAACGACTATATGGTCTGCTTCTAATAAGCGCAGCCACCGCGGGGTGTCACAGCTCCTTTCAACTGACCGTCCCGATGGCCCCGAAACCCACCCAGGTCCCTGCATGGAGCCAGCCTCTTGTGCCTGTCCCTCTTTCCCAAAATCCAACCCTCGGCCTTCAAAAGGACATGGCACAGAAACGCTATCTAAATCAAACAGGAAATCAGAGCATTTCAACTCTTTTCATCCTCATCTACTTTCCAGGATGCTCCGGGGTTCACGGGCACCTCATGCAGCCCCAGCCTCATTCGAAATGAGAGAGCCCCACCTGTGAGCCAGTTAAACTGCGGAGCTACGGGACAGCCTCAAATATAAGAGAAATTACTACCTGCTCAATTAAATTATTTACCCAGAAAACCATTTCTACAAACTTGGCCATCTGCAGAGAGAAAGGAGCTCCGGATGGGGAAGGCAGGGGATTAGACATTTTGCCGTGCACTGGCTTTATTCTCCTCTTCATCAGGACTTGTCCTCGACTGTTCTTCTCCCTCCCTCCTCTTTCCCCTTTTTATTAGATTTGGGGCTGGGGGCCGGTGTCTGGATGGGGTTTCAGGCAGAGTCGAGGCAGGAAGTTTCCAGGAAGGCCAAGTAGACAGACCATGTCCAGAGGTTAAAAGCATCCTCTACTGCTTCTTCAAAGCGCTTCTGGCTTTGATCCCCACCAGAGTCAGGGCTTCTCAGTTATGTGAACTTCTCATTTATTTAGAAATATTTTAAATAATTGCGACTTGTAACTTAGCTCCCCAGGCACCAGGGAAGTTCTGGAAGCAGAATCCCGAGATCTGACTTCAAAGGAGGAAGCGATTGCTCAATCCCAGCTGCTTCGGTGCCATTTCAACTCACTTCTGCCCTGACCCGCTTTTATAGAAGCTGCCAGTAATATTTTTAAACATCGCAAATGTTAAAGAGCTACATCAAAAAGGAATAAAACGCTAAAGATTTGATTTTCATCGTGTGACAGAAGAAAAAAGCAAAGGGGAAAGCAGTAATGAAAGAAAGTGTGGAAAGTGGCTGACGCTTACAGAGCTCAGAAGAACAAAGAAAATACGAGAACCAGGCCCAGAGGTTTATGCGCTTTAGAAACAGAGCTGATTACGTGCAATAAAATGCCCTTCAATGCTCGGGATTACAACTATTCTCTTCTATTCAATGGCTTCTTTTTTAAACAAACTAGGAAAACTGGGGAGCTGATTTTCATTTAACTGTAAGGTTTCACGTCGATCCGAGATTACTTCATTTATAAATTTAGAAAAGCATCTTCACAATAGATATTGGTGGATAGGAATTTTCAAAACACATCTCTGTGAGAGAAGAGTAAACAAATGTGGAATTCCTCGAAGGTGACAGGCCGGTGATCCTCTGTCTCCACAGGGATACTGGCTCTGAACTTACTACCATGTTTTTAAGTTACGGATGTAACTGCTTGCAGATGGCTCCTGGTGGTACCATCTGTTTCAAGAGCCCCCCGAGACCCTGTGGGAAGGTGACACACAGCATCCGGCTGCACCTGGACACAGGCACGTGGCACCTGAATTCCGACCAGGTGAGGAGAGGGGCAGGGGAGATGCGGATTCTGGACTCAACAGTCCTGCTCATCATTGGGCGAAGGACAAGAGGAGCAATTCTCGACTGCTCAACAAAGCCACACTTGACCAGCGCCCAAATCATACAGCAAAAGCTGTGTTTGCAAACGTGACAACAGACACCTTTGTTAGCTGGCTTGGAGACAACGTCTAATTAAAGTACACAAACTCAGACAGGTTTACTCACAGGCAATCCCTCCAGACCATCTCTGCCAGGTAAGCCTCTGTCGCCCTTCGCCCCTGGCTGTCCTGGGAAACCTTTCAGAAGACAAGGGAGATGCAGCACATTACTGCCAAGACACTTCCTCAAAACCCCAAACCTTCGGTTCTCCAGATTCAAGAGCACAGATATCTTGACACAAGTGGACATTGTCTGAAGAATCTCCACAGAGTAGTAACAGGAATGGTCACACTGGGCTCCAGAAGGGAAGCAGTGACCCCAAATTCAGTTAAGGACCACTGAAGCAGCTGGGGACAAGAGCCCCCCCAACCCCAAGCCCCAGGACCACTTCCGCCAGAAACAGGCCCTTCACTTCGGTTGAGGGAACAAAGGTTGTGGAGCTGAGGGAACCGTATGCTGTTGATCTTGCACTGGGAAATTGTTATGGTCCCAAATTTTAGGTCAGCTTGATGATTTTCCACAGAGTGGACAAACCCCGGAAGTCTGACTTAAAATCTCATTATCAGGCTTTGCTTTGAATGCAGAAACCGAGGTCTCTCATGGCACGAGATGCGTTTCACTGTGAAGGCTCCAACCTACGGAAGCAAATTCGGGCCTGGTCCCGTTCACGTCTGGGGTCTTACCTATTTCTCCCGGGGGGCCCTGCGGCCCAGGGGGCCCACGAAGTCCTTCTGTGTCACAGATGAGGCAGCTGTCTCCTTTCTGACCTACAAAGGGAACACAGGGGTACGTATGCACACGTGAACTACTCCCACACGCTCCACTCTGGCAGAACCCAATGCTGGGAACAGACACAGGACCCACGCAGAGAGCCTGAGTCCCTAAAGTGCGGGCGAGGCACAACAGGAGCCCACCCATGGGACGGGGACAGTGCAAGTTGGCTGGCGGCCAGCTGAGTTCTGGGCCCCACGGGATTCGCTTGTGGGGAGATGCACCGCCAACCGAGGGCTGGGCGGGCTGGTGGTGCTACAGCAGGAGGATGGAGGTCTCAGCACAGGGAAGCTCCTGACCCCATGTCATAACGTGGAACAGCCCAGCTCAGGAAGTACTAAGCAGCTGGTAACTAGAGAGAGTCACTGACACTGAGTGCTCCCTGGCACTCCCGGATAACTTCTAAGACCGCGTCCGTCGGAACCTCCGAAATTTAAAATTCTAAGGTGTGAGCTGCAACTGTTTTCATGCAGCATTTGTGCTGTAGACTTTGGAAGAGGAAGAATTTTTGCAATCCAAAGCCAGCCATGGTGCCCAACGGGGTTGGTTTTGGGGGCAGCCTCCTAGTGGCTCTACTCTCCAGCTGTTAAGAGACACATCAACATCGGACTGTCCAAGGGGTAGGACACGCTCAGACAGGACTGTGGACGCGATGAGAACCCACTGTGGGCACAACAGTGAAGAGAGGACCATGTGTCCCGGGCTGCGGTTCCAGCAGATGCTGGAGATCAGTAACGATAATGCTGGGGGGGGGGGCAGTCCCAGGGCAGCTGATGTGCTCACATGGATTGTGGGAACAGGGCCTGGAGGGGTGGTGAGCGTTGCAGGCACACGACGGTGACTCGGCTCAGAAGAAAGACATCTGCTCTGTGAGAAGGGCACTCTCAAACTATGAACCGGAAGACCACGCTAAGGTATCAGTCTAAGGGTTTAATCTGCTGACCATGTAGACGGTGTCAGGGCCACGGCCCCCTGCTGCCTCCCAGGTGGCATCTCACGCTCTCTCCCCCCAGCCCCCCCCGGAAGCCCCACATTGGGACACCCCGGCGGAGCTTCACGTGGGCAGCCACATGCCAGGAATGGACTTGGACAAGAGCTCCAAATACAGGAAGAACGTGCTCACGCCCACCCACATGCAGAAACAGATCCCATTCCCAAGCACCATCACCACTTTTTAAAACATCAGCACCTCTTACCTTTTTCTCCAACCTCGCCCGTCAGCCCTGGCTGCCCCGGAATTCCAGGGGGACCCTGATCCCCAGGCGGTCCAGGCTGACATTCCACAATTCCATCTGAAATGGATTTTCAAAAGTTACAGGATCATTCCCACCACCCGAGGAGAGGATTTGCATCCTCTCTTATTCAATCTCTACCGTAATAACGAACTGCTTTTAGGCTATTGGAAGGGCTGGAAACCCCACTTTAGCTTCCTTCAAAACAATCCTAGAACCTTAACTTGAAAACAGGACCACACAGCACCCACCTGACCACTCACCACCACAAGCTTTCACTGACAGAATGTCTATTTGATGATCCCAAAGCACATTTCAGCTCCTTAGTCCTGTCCTGTATCTTACTTCCTTTCTACCTTGCAAAGTACACAACATCGTCCTTATTTCACACATGAAAAAACTAGGCTGGGGGCTCCTCGGTGGCTCAGTCCATTGGGCATCTGCCTTCAGCTCAGCTCATGATCTCAGGGTCCTGGGCTCGAGCCCCGCATCGGGCTCCCTGCTGAGTAGGGAGCCTGCTTCTCCCTCTGCCTCTGACCCTCCCCCTGCTCATGCTCTTGCTCGCTCTCTCTAACGAATAAATAAAAAATCTTTAAAAAAAAGAAAAAGAAAAAAGAAAATTCATGCTGATCCTTTCCCAGTGAAGCTTCAAACCTGGAAATCCACTATCCCCCCTCCCCCGCCCAGTCCACCTCTGCCCACTCTGCATGGAGCCTCATCCATAAGAACTCCCTTTCTTAATGATGTGTCTGAATTCTAGCAAATAAACGGCCTGGAACCCGCTGCACGTGGACCCCCTCAGGTCAGCCCCACAGAAGCCTAGGGTTTCGGGTGCTCGCAGGACACACGCTGCTAGTGACAATGGCAGGACCTGCCTTGAAAACCGGAACGCATTCCCACTGGAATGACCTCGTCTGAAACTGTCTCACGTTCTGCGCTGATACCACTTTGGGACCACAGAATCGACACTGTAACGTTCTGTGCTCAGCTTTGACAGTGGGCTGACGTGAGACCCACCCGCGCAAAGTACCCCTCTATGTGAGGTCATCCGTTCGGTCACCACACAGACTGTCCCCTGCAGTCGCTTCCTTCTCAGTGCGTGTGTGTGTCTTAGTACTAGTTTGTGTCTCTAGAGGAACAAGAACGTGTTCTGTTTCCCGGAAGAACCACATGATTCAACGGCCTTGCTTTTTCCCTTTGACTCCGGGAGACTCAGGCCTGCTTAACATGGCTCTTACTCCTTCAACCGGCTTTACTGTTTGATTTTTACTATTCCTTTCCGTAGCATGACTAATTTGGCAAAGATACCTCAGTGGGACACGAATGACTCACCGATCCTCGGACACCCGGTCTTTTGTCATCACTTGAACTCTGAGTGTCCTCCCTGCGCCCCAGAGCTCTGGCCTGACACCTGCCCCTATGTGAGACACCATGTGCCATGGTCCCCAAGAGCACTTACTCGTGTGGCCTGGCTGTCCAGGGGGCCCGGGAAGCCCGGGGGGGCCCGGCCGCCCCTCTCTTCCACTTGGTCCTGGCAGAGAGGTGCCGGGAAACCCTTGGTCACCCTTCTCGCCTCTTTCACCGGGAAAGCCAGGAGCGCCCGCCTGCCCTGGCACCGGGAAGCCTGAAACCAGAACAAAACCTCATGTATGTCACCAGAGTGCAAGGTCAACGTCCGCAGCGCAGACGAACTTTCTTAACTCTGTTCAAGGTAAAATGACTAGTGACCTTCGCTGGAAAGGGAACTGTTCTACAGAAGTGAAACCAGACTGAACTATCAGGCTTCTTACCACACAAATGTTGGCAGCCAAATGTCTCCTGCAACGTAACATTACAGAGAAGGGACTCACTACCCAGACATGAAAAAATCCGTGCGTTTCTTTGGCTGCAAACAGTATTCCCACCGCATGAATGAAAAGGCCATTGAGGGTACTGAGGGTCGATTTCATTTCCACTTAAGAGAATAAGGGCATAAAAATGTCACCCAACAAAGAAAAATGGACATAAGGCCCAGGGGACGGGAACTGGGCTGGCAATCGAAATCGAACAGCCAAGAAGTAAAGTTACAGACAAAGATGATGCTCTGGGAGGAGCGTGAAGTTAAGTCTGAACACAGAAAGCTGAGCTGGGGGATAAGACAGCAAGGCCCCCGGGCTGGGCAGGCGTGGAGAAGAGCTCCCACTCATGCCGCCAGGAGCACCAGCCTGGGGCTGCTCTTGGGGTCTCTGCTCCCAGCCCTGGCCACCAGGAGCGGGACTTGTGTCCGCAGCCTTGAACAGAGCAGAGCGCAGAAGACAAGGGAGCGTCCAGGAAGATGACCGGTCCCAGAGTCAGAGCTGCAGTAGTAGGAGAAGGAATGCTACCCCACTAAACCCCACATGCACTCGTCAGCACCAGCAGGACTGAAGGCAGCACCTGGGGGCTGGGGTTGAAGACCCCATGAGGGGAGGAGAAGCAGCACCCAGCTCGGCCCCAGAAGGGGACCCAATGGCTCAGGGAGTGCAGCGCTCGCTGGGCCAATGGCCAGACTTCGACCAGGGGAGAGCAGATAAGGCCAGAGCAATTTCACAGATGTCTGTCTATAATCACTATAAAGTTAAGAGGTGATCTGGCAGATAAAAGACATTAGAAGTAAATGCGGCGACCCCAAGGGGAGACACGGAGTGATGTGTCCACTAGAATGGCTGGAAGGTCAGCATTTTCATAACCGCAGAGAAGAAAGTGGACGAAAACAGAGAAGGGCGATTTTAAAGCTAGATCCACAAGCTTCAGAAGGAAGTCAAGCAGTGAGGGACCCGAGCCCAGGCTGGAGCAAGTCCTCAACGCAGGTGGGGGATAGTCTGTTCCAGCAAAAAGGAACAAGCTCTGGAAGAAATTACAGCTGAAGAGCTGTCAGAAAGGGAAAGGGCAATAATGAAAAAGAATAAAACACAAAAATAAATTAAAAACATACAAAACCAAGAATGTAAGGATTGTGGGCACTCGGCTGTGGTGTGGATTCTAGGTCACATGCAGGTGTCCCTCACAGCTTTTCTGATCCGCTCCAGGGCCTGGGGGAGCACATGCACACATGCATACAAGCATTTGTACACAGACATCTGCACACACACACACACACAAGCATCTGCACGCACACAGGCATCTGCACACACAGACATACAGGTGTGCACGCACACAGGCATCTGCACACGCATACAGGTGTGCGCACACAAGCATCTGCACACGCCTACAGGTGTGTGCGCACAGGCATCTGCACACGCAGACATACAGGTGTGTCCGCACACAGGCATCTGCACACGCAGACGTATAGATGTGTGCGCACAGGCATCTGCACACGCATACAGGTGTGTGCGCGCACAGGCATCTGCACACGCAGACATACAGGTGTGCGCACACACAGGCATCTGCACACGCACATACAGGTGTGCGCACACAAGCATCTGCACACGCAGACATACAGATGTGTGGACACACAAGCATCTGCACACACAGGAATCCCACTACTAACTAAGCAGCAGGAATGATACACACTAAGTACAAGCGAGCCAC
This sequence comes from Callorhinus ursinus, assembly GCF_003265705.2. Classification (NCBI taxonomy): domain Eukaryota; kingdom Metazoa; phylum Chordata; class Mammalia; order Carnivora; family Otariidae; genus Callorhinus; species Callorhinus ursinus. The sequence continues at coordinate 1,970,731 of NW_027397141.1, forward strand.
ATGTGACCCCACGGAGAAACTACATCAGAGGTGATTAGATCATTAGGGGGTTTCAGCTAAGTCTGGTCCCAAGGGAGAAACAAAGTCTCCCTGGAGACGGGGAGTGTAGGCACTGACAGTGAGGGGCCTGCGGGACCCTGGGGATCTACACCCTTGGAGAAGGGGGCAAGGAGACTGGGGGGCAGGTCCGAGCCAGGGAGAGAAGGCAGGACTTGAGGAGAGAAGTCAGAACCCCCAGGAACACGCATAACCCCATGGCCACCTGTGACTTCCACAGTAAACAACAACGGCTGTGAACACAGCTTGCTGTCATTACTAGAAAAACATGCAACAGAACTGGCAGCCATTTCTTGCGGATCGCCAACGTACGAGAGAAACACATTTGGGTTACGAACCACACAGACGTTGTACGACTATTCCAACACAATCAGCCCAGCCTGCTCACCTGGAGGACCTGGCTGGCCTTGTAATCCTGGGAACCCTTAAAAGAGAAGGGAGAGTCAGACCAACCAAGCCTGTGTGTCCGTCCCCACAAGGCCCTGGGTCGGCGGGGTGAGGGAAGGGCCCTACAGGGCGGGACCGAGACGGGCTCTAGGAGCCCCAGTGCCAGGACGGAAGACAGACCTGAGTCTGAGACAGGCCTCAGTCACCACGCGGTCCTACAAGGCCTGTTGGTGTTACCAAACCGCGAGAGTGCAGGTGGAAAATGGAAGAAAGGTAAAGGGTAAGAGGACAGAGGGGAGGCAGGGAGGGGGGAGGGAAGAGAGAAGAGGAAGGGGAGAGATCAGGGAGGAAAGAGAGGGGAGAGGGACGGGGAAGGAGAGGGGAGGGGAGGAGGAGAAGGGGGAGGGGGAGAGAGGGGGAGGGGGAGAGAAGGGGGAGAG
>NW_027397141.1:1986614-1999714 GCF_003265705.2 Callorhinus ursinus
TAAAAAAAAAAAAATTAGTCATTCTTCACAAAAATGAGTCCATTTATTTACAAGAATATAAAAGAGGTTACATTTGCAAGAATGGACAGAAGAACTGCTGGATTTGAGAGGGAGGGAGTGAGGGCGGGCGGGGAAGGGAGGCCTGAAAATCTCTCAAGGACTCTCAGGCAGGCTAGTATGAGGATGCCAGTCTGGGGAACAGTATTCGCTGCCAGTAAACATGGCCCTTGACAAATGGGTAAGTCTCGTTAGTATTGGCTCTCTTGTGCTCTCAGAATGTGCAAGTGGGAGGAGACGGGCCCTCCTCCTACTGGGAATTACTGGCTGTGCAGGAGGCCAGTGAGAGAGAGGGGAGCCTCTGGAGGGTTATGTCCCGGTGCTCAGTCCTTATCACAAATACAGCACAGCTTCCCGCTGCTGCCTGTCCTGAGTCCACGGCCCCACAGAGCCAGGCCCTCTGGGATGACTGTTTCTACATGTCCATCTCTGAACTTAGCGTCCTCAGGCCACAGTATCGCCAGCAGCCGCCCATCCCCTCCAGTAACGAATGTGTTATCTGTGTGGGACATGTTGACATGCACCATCACCACTAGCCTTCTCCCCAGGGCTCTGGAATATGTGCCCCCTAAGTGCCAAACACCCTCCCAAGAAAGCAGCTCATTCTCCCAAACCAAATGAAGAGAGAGCACAACTATGTGAAATCATCATCACACTGGATTTACTTTCATGCCTCAACACAGCTGTTCTTTCAGTGAGTGGCTCCGACAGGTCCCCCCGACACTTACTGGCGGCCCGGTAAATCCCGGAGGGCCAACAGGACCTTGCAGGCCCGGCAGTCCTGGCGAGCCCTGTAAGTTATTGAAAACAGAAGAATTACACGGGAAGTAGGAGAGACTCTGCGTGTGCTTATAGTTATTTAGCAAACGCTTACTGGTGTTCCTGGGGGTCCAGGAAATCCTCTTTCACCTTTCAACAGGGTCCCAGGCACATGGCCAATGATTTCACCTGGATCCCCCTGGGGGAATGAAAAAAGAGAAAAAAAAAATCAAAAATACTGGTATTTCTATAAAGAAACTGAGAACCCACTGAAGAAGAGGCGTGCATTACTGGTATGGAATCTGGGATTTAGGCTCTGTCTACACTTGGAATATACACACTGGCCGCCTCCCACTCACTGCTGCCCAGCGTCATGTGCCACAGACACGGCTCAGCCAGTGAAAGGAGCTACGGCACGTGCCCATGGCCATCCACCACCCCCACACCCCGCCACGAAGACAGCATGCATATCAGGGCCACAGGCTCCGAGCGCTCTCATGCAACAAAGATTACCTTTCACAAAAAGACCCAGGATGAGCATTTTTATAAAAGCAGGCTGTGATGGTAAATTTTATGTCTACTTGGCCAGGCCGATACCCAGATATTTGGTTAAGCCCCAGTGTGGATGTCCCCATGAAGGTGTTTTTGAGATAAGATAAACATTTAAATCAGTAGCCTCTGAGTAAAGTAGATTATTCTCCATAATGTGGGTGGGCCTCGTCCAATCAGGGGAAGGCCTCAAGAGGAAAGAAAAAACCTGACCTCCCTCAAGGAAAAGGGAATTGTGCCTCCACACAGCCTCTGAACTGGGATCCTGGGGTCTCCAGCCAGTCATCCTATCCTGTAGATTTTGGAGTTGCCAGCCCCCACAATTATGTGATTCCTGGGTGCCTGGGTGGCTCAGTTGGTTAAGCGACTGCCTTCAGCTCAGGTCATGATCCTGGAGTCCCGGGATCGAGTCCCGCGTCGGGCTCCCTGTTCAGCGGGGAGTCTGCTTCTCCCTCTGACCCTCTTCCCTCTCGTGCTCTCTCTCATTCTCTCTCTCTCAAATAAATAAATAAAATCTTTAAAAAAAAATTATGTGATTCCTTAAAATAAATCTATCAGGAGACATACATCTATGTCCATACACACATATGTACATAAATACACACACACCCCCTACTGGTTCTGGTTCTCCACAGAACCCTGACTAAAATACCAGACGATCATGAGGATGCCGTTTCTCAGCAGGACTGCTCCAAACACCTAGACACCCCTGCCCTCCGAACGGCTGTGCGGCATGGGGCACGCACCCTGAGTCAGATCAGCGGGAGCCGTGGCCCACCCACCTGGGAAGGACTTGTGGGCAGGGTTCTCTGCTCCCCCACGCCCAGGGAAGAATGCCGGAGGGGCCAGGGCAGGGCTAAGCACCTGCATGGATCCACCCCCGTGCCGGCTCATGGTGCAAGTGTGGATGAAGGACCTGCCCCCACTGGGCTGGGAGCAGGGACCCCACCGCTCGGGTACCACGGCAGGAGGGGCTCAGAGTTTCCCTTCCCCACCACAGGCAGAGGGTGCTGGGTCCCATCCTGACACAAAGGGACAGTCAAACTGAGAAAGGCCATGGATTTGCTCAGAATAAGGAGGGGGCGGTGGCAGGACACCAGGGATCTAACCTAAAGGAACTGGGGTTTTCCTGCAGGAATCACAGAGTTTACAATAGAGAGTGACTCCAGATTCCAGGCAACATGACGACGGTATTTAAGTGACACCATATAGATTAAACATGGTAACTGAGCACTTCTGTCCCATGGCTCAGGAAAAGGAGCATCACTGGGACTGTCTATGCAGAGAATTAATCTGGACTGGACTCACATCTGCCAATACTCACCATCACACTGTGCTTCCTATTTCTGCTTATTTCCTATTCAGAAATCGCACCCATCAAGTTTACATACTAAAATTTAAGTTTGTGCCTATGACTTAGATACTCGTGTAACAGAGCAGAGTTTAGACGAACACATTAACAGGCAATCAATCAACGAAGGTGATCTGAAATAAATGTGTTTGTCTGGCACGTGCTTTACTCCTGCAACGAACCCAGCAACGTGTATGTACGTACCTTCATTCCTGGTAATCCTGGCGGTCCCTGGAAAAGACAAGGGTGGCATCAGTTTCGTTTCTCTCAAAACATCATGAGCATTAAGATGTAAGTCCAAGAAAAGGAAAGAAAATGGAACAAAAAGAGAAGAATTACAACCAAAAAAAAGGAAATTCTGATGGAAACAGCACTATACTCACAGGATTTCCAGCGAATCCAGGCAAACCCGGGGGCCCCAGAGGCCCTGGCTCGCCCTGAGGGGACAGCAGAGACTCAGTCGGGTGCGAGACACACAGGACACCATTCCAGACAGCCCCTCAGTTACTCTGTCCTCCCCTTCTGAGATACTTCATTGGCTGCTGAAAATCCTATCCTAAAAATTATCTGTTACCAGCTTTATTGCCCAGTGCTACTTCATGATAGAAGATGTCTGTTTGAGAATATAATTAACAGGAACAAGGATTAATAATAGCATTTTCTTATTTGCTTTAGTAACAGATAAGTAAGAAATTCCATGTTTAAAGCAACTGCAGGATAAGAGTCCACAAAAAAGAAAGGCACAATTACATGTTTCTTGAACATTAAATATGGGGAAACTGGATCTCCTCATCAAACAAAGAGTGCTTTGAGGCAAGTAACTTTCCAACTGGGGCAAGTAAAACCGTGTTCACAGGACAGCACCGTCCGACCTCTCAACACGGGAAGTCCGGTAGCCTGAACATGAGGGAGGGGGTCTTCATCCCAAATTTACCTTTGTTCCATTGCATCCGGGGATACCTGGGGGACCGGGGGGACCGTCTTGGCCAGGAATACCCTGCAATCAATAAAGTGAAAAGGTAGCCAAAACAGGGTCACCCGATGGTGCTGTGTCACTCCCCTGAAATGTCTCCCCGAGGAAGCACGTGCATTTTATATACATACAGGCAGTCCTGGGTTTCCAGGGTAACCTGATGCTCCGGGGGGTCCCTGTAAGGATAGAAATGAGAGAATGCACTAAGTGCTGGGGCCCTCATCTCCTCCCACCTCACCCACCTGGCTAAGGGCAGCACCCACACCCAGCACATGGCATTCTGCCAGGGGCCCAGCCCACGGAGGCGGCAAGTCTACATCCAAAGCTGACCCGAATCACTTCTAAAATCAAGGCTGCACCCTCACAAAATAACTCTGTCCTCATTTCATACTTGGTGATTTCTAGGTGAAATATATTATTATATATAAAAACATATATGTTATATACATCATATGCATATAAATACAACTAAGTTACATATGTATAAACAGATAGAATTTACATTAAAAATTCAGATTGTTGAGGAGAAGAGTTTGTAAGATAAATCATCCCACTGCGGGGGAAGAAAACCAAGTCATTCCTGGTGGAGCTCTGGATCTTCTCCCTCCCTAACAGCGCCGGGACCCTCTCCACTGTCTCCTGCCCAAGGACTCAGGAGTGCCGGCAACTTTCTCCCCAGCTGGGTAACAGCGGAAGGAAATGCTGACAGTGTCTTTCCGTTTCTCCACTTTCAAAACGTGCTCTCCAAGGTCTTCATCTATGCATTTCCCAGGAATGGAAGTACAACACAAAAGTAGGGGGTGAAGAAGGCAGAGCGAGGTGAGCTCTCAAAATGTCACCGCTTTCCACAATAAAGGAAGCCCTTTTCTACAATGACTTGTAGACCTATCATCTCCCCAAATTAAAGCATGTCCGTGAGAGCCCGTGAGGAAGCACAAACGGGAGAAGCGCGGGCGAGAGAAGCCGCCACCAGGATGCGGGGGCGGGTGGAGCCGTGGCCAGCACTCACGTCAGCCCTCAGCAGGCCACACGCAGTGGCAGCTCCGGGCAGAGAGGCAGGGCACAGGACGGGCGGGGAGGAGGGACAGAGGGGGACGCCCCTCAGGACTGCTGGGAGGCAGGAGCGGGGAGAGAGCCGTCTCTGGGAGGCATCCCTGGACCACACTTGTACTCACTCTTGTGCCTTTCGTTCCAGGCAGCCCGGGTTCTCCAGTGTCACCCTGGAACCAAACAGAGATGCCACCGTGACAAGAACGCAGATCACCTTACCCCCGCCCCCGCCCCCACCGTGACGCACGCAGCCAAGCTTACCTTCTGTCCTGGGGGCCCCTGTGGCCCCTCGGGCCCTTGCATCCCGGGAAACCCGATGACACCTTGCAACCCTGGGAGGCCTCGCTCGCCCTACGAAGGAGCAGCAGGGCAGGCCAAAGGCATGTTAGAAGAAACGGAGGAAACGAACCGGTACTCACCCTTCCACGTGCCGCCCAGCCCCGCGCAAGTGTGTGCGGGCACGTGAAAGCCAACGCGGCAAACTAGCTCCTATTTCAGGAGGCCTGTCTCTACTGCACGTCAAGCTCTCTGAAGACAGGTATCTTCTTCATACACAACACCGAGCACAATGCTTTCTGTATACTATATGCCAAATGCTAAATAATTTGTTGGGTAAATAAAATAACGAATAGTTGGGGTTTTTTTCACCGAATTGATTGCGCGCGGATTCAACTAGTGGGATCATATTATCAGCAGGCACAGCGCGCTAGGACTCTGTAAGCAGACTGGCGGTCAAGTTCTTCCTTCAGATTCCTAGGAGCTGTGTAGACAGAGCTCACGGTGTGAGCTTCAGCACAAGATGCAGAGACTTCTCTGTGCAATCCGCAATCTGATAATGGGCGTTCAAAAGTGTCCTTAAAACGTGTTTTTTTTTGCAAAGGTATGATCCAAGTTTAATTATAGTCTCTGCCCTCGAGGAGCAAAAAGAAATAAGAAACATTATCTTTAAAACACTATTATTCAGGTGGCTATACACCTGAACACACACACATGTGGCCACAATACACTCAAAAAGGAAAAAGGACAGTCCAAAAGGCTGGGGTTCTGAGCCCCAAGCTGGCCCTTGAAGGGCGAATGCAAAATAAGTATGTGAGGTGAAAAAAGGAGTCAATGAGGCTGGGTGGTGGCAAGCAGATGGTGACGAGGTTGACCGAGGCTGCGTGAGCACAAGAAACTAAGCAAAAATACAACAAGCACAGAACGTGGAGGAAAGTGGCGTCCACCTCTGACACTGGAAACAGCATTTCTCCCAGAGGCATCGGCAAGCCCATGACCTGCTTACACGATATTTAAGGAAGACTGCCATTGTTAGATTGCCAACAGAAAATCACCCATCATCAGGATACAAAATCAAGAAGACCCATTTTCTTTACACACTCTGTGGACTCTAATGCAACCTTATGATACAAAGGAGCAGATGAGGCAGCCATTGCCAGCTGACTTTGAAAAGCAGAAGAAGGTCCTCTGGATGATGTAGTGACCTGTACTTTCTCAGTTTTGTCAGCTCAAAGTAAAAATAAACCGACAAGCTATACATTCCAGAACATCCACATGTACCCCCAGAAAGGCAGGTCACCACGGGTAACCGAGAAGTGCTGCACCGTGGCACAGCTGGAGGGAGACAGGGCAAGGACTCTAGAAGCCGCCCTTCCTTCCGAACCACTCAGCCAGTCCTGGCACTTGTTGGCAAATTCACTGCCTGTTGCATTTTTAAAAATGCAGAATGTGGTTCTGCACATGCGACTCCAACCGCTGTGCTTGCACGGACTGCAGAATTCACTGGAGGTGTGAGTCAAGAACAGCGTGTGAATCAATGTGAAGGAGACTATTGCAGAATCCAGGGGTATAATAAAATAGTGAATGGATTAAAGAAAATTAAGGCCTGCAGCCCGGCACACCGCTCTGGACAGCGGCATCCAGAGAACCGAGCCAGAGGAGCAGACACTGACAGCCCAGAGCCTTCAGCATAGGATCTGACACGGAATGCTGGCTCCTTCTCCCTAAGGCCTGGGACAGCTGGGGAAGAAAAGCACTCTCAGACCAAGACTGGTTCAACTGGAAGGCTACTCACATATATTCATTCTTAACCTGAACTAGTAAGAGTGTGTTACGACCGCAGAGAACGCTGACCACAGAGACACACCACACTTCGTCATCATGTCGACCTCCCTACTACTCGGATGTGGGAAAATTTTACCCGAAACAGAAGAGATTTGAACTGCAAACAGCTGGCTACAAAAACAAAATGAACACTGAATTGTGTCTCCCCAAATAGCCTCACATGACATCGGAAGGAAATGCGAGAGGCACATCAATGTAAGAGTTTCCAGTGCATTTGGTGGCATATTTTTAGTACTTAATTAGTATTTAGCTATATCACTATGAGACCCAGTGCAGATAAGACTTTATAATTCTCATTTTAACCGTGGAATGCATGGAGGCCGGGAGCCAGATTAGCTGATTTCTACAAGTTTCTCATTGAGTCAGCGCTAAAGCCAAAAATAGAAATGAGGTCAGCCTGCACCACAGTCCATGGTTTTTCTAGGTCACTAGAGCAAGTTGGTTCCCAGCAAACTGTTAAACAATTCACCAACATTAACTTATCCCCTTTTATGTCCATTTCAACAGATAGGGGCACTAGGATTCTGACGCTTAACTGACTTGTCACATGTCACCGGGTGACCCCTGCATGCTGCTGGGAACAGAACTCAGAAATCTGATTCCCAGTCCTTGCTTGCACACAGGAACACATTCTTTCCCAAATGTCACCGGAACGCTTAAGCAATCTGTATATCCCAAGAGTTTTGAAATTAAGTAGCTAAAAAGGAAGTGACTCCTCCATCAACATGGTTCTTGTTATCTCCCACATATTTTTTTTAACTTTCCCACTCTTTTGTTCAGACAAAAGTGCACAAGAATCATCTGATATCCCGTGCCCTGTCCAAAGCGATTATGGGCACCAGAGCAGAGCCAGCAGACAGGATAAACGTTCAAACAGCTCTACAGTTAGCTGGCAAGCAGTGCACACCGCCTGCAGGCCGCATTACTCCTCTGAGCTGTTAACAGGTCTCCACTGCCGTCGCAGGAAAAGCAGAGCGGGTTGTGCTGGTCGTGTGTAAGCCAGACAACGCAGCTGCAACAGCGAGACCACAACGCGGCCACCCCCGTGCTGGAGCTCAAGGCAGGATGCACACAGTCTGAACCCCTGAGAAATAGGCCCCTGAGTCACCTAGTTCCCATGATGTGTCAAAGGCAAGGTCCGAAAGGACATGGCGGCCACATAATCGTGCCAGGCACAAATGGAACCCACAACCAGGGTTCATCACAGTCGAGAACATTTCAGTGGACGAAAGAAAAGAGAAGTTGGTAAAACATTACACAAAAGTTTTGATGCAATTGCATTTAACAGTTTTATTCTTCAACGTCAGTGCAATGTATTATACTAATTAAAAAGAAGTTTATGTACCAACAACAGTGAAGTGATTACCACTGCATCCTCAAATGATGGAATTCAGAATTTAAAGAGGAAGACCAAAATGCCATCGTTATAAAGATGAAAGAATACAGCCACAGAGAATAATCTTGGCATCAAAATTAGCTATTCTAAATTGGGCATGAAATAGAGTTTCATGGACGGAGTAACTTAAAAATTTTGCATAAAATATGTATTATCTAAAGCACGGACATACTTTTAAAAACTCCATAAAATATGGGAACAAAAGACTGTTATAGTATCAATTATTTCCCTTCCTCTTAAAATGCTTATGGAAACAAGTTCATAATGGAAATCAAAGGCTAAAACACTACCCCTTCCTATCTAAGTCAGAAATCCAAACTCAACTGAGGCTCCCAGGATGGCTGAAATTGAAATAATGTGAAGCTTCCAACTCCGAAGGATAACATAATTACCAACAACGAACACTGAAGTTAACGAAAAATAGATCTAGAATAAGCAGTCACCAAGTCTTACTATCAGAGGCCATATTATGCCTGTTTCAACGGTCAGCATGGGATCACATTGTTTTAGTTAAATTTTAAATTTATTTTTCACATCTAAAATAATGGACAGAAGCACAACCAGAAATGTTTCCCTGCCTCTGGGCAGGCCCGACTGTAGTGGGTAGAGCCATCTACACCTACTTGTGCTTGGGTTCATCCATTACAAAGCAGAACAGACCCAACAAGCGAGGTCAACTAGATTTTGTGGCTGGGATTCCACCTCTTGGAAGTAAGTATTTTAACGGCGGGGATACAGTTTTGTTCATTCACAGTGTTTGGCACAATCTTTGAGTTCGATAAAAGTGGTGTGTGGATGATGAATTAAGCAATAGTGTACATGACCGTTAGCATGAAACAAGGCTGCACGTACGCATCCTGGGAACTGAGAGCGTGGTTACAAGTAAGGTGACCAGGCAGCTGGGGCCCCCTCCCCGGTCTAAAGCCTCATGGGCACCATCGGAGCCTGGGCGACACATGCGCCTGTGGCCGAAGCAGCTGCAGGGAGAGCAAGCCACGGTCAAGACATGACACTGGATCAGCTGGTTTTTTTCTGTCATTGGTGCCTGGAGATTTCAACTTCCAAGCAAAGCTGCAAATGACTGAAGGAATGAGAGCATTTGCTTTTGGAGCCAGACCTCACCAAGAATTCAGCGATGGGGAAATGATTTCAAATGATGGGTCACAGTCAACGGGTGACACAGGACTCAGCCAAAAATTCCACAAGAGCAATTCTTTGAGCCCAAAAACCATCAGACATCTGCAGGACCGTTTCCTGAATGCCGACACTGTTGGGAAAGTGGTGGGAAGTGTCACGGGGTCCTGGAAAAACTGTGTGACGAGGCCCCACTGGGAGCTCCATCCACATGGCGAAGCCTGACATCATGGCGGCACTCCCGGCGGCGGCGGCAGGGCGGGGGGGCAGTACGAAGCTGGAGCCCTACACACGCTTCCCTAAGAAGGGGACGTGCATACTGATTCTCCTTTGCACTATGAGACATGTACCTGGATTCCTAAAAGAATGCATGTATGTTAATGTACACCATGCTTCTTTGATGAATTAAATATAACAAGAAAATTGTTTCATGAAACCACTCTATCATTACTATTGTTTCTTGCATTTAATATTTTAATATTAAAGCAGGAAAGACTAAGATAATCAAGGTCAAAAAATATGGCTACCAATCTTTATTTTCTTCCCCGAACTCTGACTTTCTCTCTCAAGCCCTGGTGATGTTCAGCTTGAAAGTCAGTATTTGGAATCTCTATGTTGTGGCTCTCCAGCAAATATGTGTTAAGAGCTTTAACAATTATATATGCAGGGGGACCAAAGATAAGCGTTTAAGATTTTATTCCTAGAAATGAGGACATTCCCACCTTTACAAATTCAAGGGAAGAGAAGAATCAGAAAGGTGTTAAAAAGAAAGAAAAAAAAAAAAACAAAAAAAAACAAAAAATCCCCCAACCCATGACCTTTCAGTTCATGACCTGGTGTGCTATCAGATCCGCTCTCTTCCTAGGAGCACTCTGAACCCATCCTGCCTCTGCTAACCCGTGGGGGTTGGTCTGGTCAAGCAGACCCACCCCACTTCTCGCCACATTAACTCCGCCAGGCTTGCTGTGACTTCTGGGGCTGCAGATGGTCGAGTCTGCATGGAGAATTGGGTCAACCTGCGTGCTGAGCCGTGGGAGTGGGAGCTGGCTGGAAGGCCTTTCTTTCCCTCTGCCCACCTGCACAGACCAGACTGCAGCTTTAGGCTGGCCATCCTGCCGCAGCGATGCTGGGCAGAACCACTCTCCAGGCAACAAAGATCCGTCTCCTAGACAAGGCCCGCGCATGCCCAGCTGATAGCTTGTCAGCCTCAGACAGCCCACAGATACAGCATACACAGAACCTTCTCCAAGTCTCCGTGTTCAGGGACAGACTTCCTTTGGATAAATCCCAGTGCTGAAACACTTGAGCCCACGGTAAATTCTAGCACAATTCTTGGAATCTCAGCATTGCTATGAGGCTGCCTGGTAGAGCTCACGGCTCAAGTCACACATAACACGAAACTAGCAGAGCGACCGAGTACAGACGAGGTAGGTGCACAAATTTATTTCTGATCACTGGGCATTTGCAAAGAAGAGAACCCTAGATCCTTTCTGATCTACAAAACTCCACTTTGTACGTCAACTTGTGAGAAAAAAAGAATTGCAAAGAGTTCTTCACAAAATACTTCCTAAAGAACTGTCATTCAACACAAAAACTTGAAAGAGCTCTAAGTGCCGTCTCAATATAAATCGAAGACGGCTCCCCTAAAGCCATCTGAGAGCAAACTGTTCAACTTCACTGATCTAGTGAAAAAAACTTTCTAAAATGAAAGGCACACTTGAGTGCTGACAACCTGTTGGTGGCGGGGGGGAGAGAAAATCCCCCCTGAGAGTCTTCCAAAGGTCCTCGGGACCTACAGAAAGTTCCTGACATTTCCCCCTAGTTGGAGCCGAGGACTGCGGTCTTTAGCAGCAGGCGTTCACTTCAATCATGTGTTTCACACTCTTTCTGAAAAACCAGCCTAACTTTTCATTAATTCTTCCTCTGAAGCAGTAATCTGCTCAAAATATTTCTAAGTATAAATATTTTAAGTCATTCCCCTGAAGGAGTCAGCTTCCCAAATTGGAAATAAGAAAAATACTGTGGTAACTTTTTTCCAGTATCGTGGATGTATTCAGTCAAATCCCGGGTATACGTTTCCTGATAAAGGGAATCTAATCGATAGCTTATTTCCATATTCCCACCAAACCACAACCAAATGCAGTTTGTTCTCCAGAAACATTTGTATTTCCTGGCCTCACGCTCCTTTAAACACAATCAAATTTCAATGAGAAGGTTCACATCTCTTGATGGGTTTTCCTACAGACCCCCACCCACCCTGCTCTGCGCTACACCCCGGCTGTCCACCGCCTCCTGGGCCAGGGTCCCCACCCCCGGGGCACCATCCGGCCGGACTCAGAGAGGGACGCTCCCACCTGAAATGTTTGTACTCCTGCTCCACGCACACCATCCCCTAGCACCCGGGCACAGCCCCAGGATCTCAGCTAAACATCCTTTCTCGGGGAGGCCTCGCAGACACAGGGGATTTGAAGAAAACTATTACATCTAACCGACCCAGTTCAACTAAGGGGCAATAAGTGAAGGGTGAACGGACTTTGAGAGGCTCCTGTCCAAGGAAAGCCCCCCACGGCTCTGGCTTCCCACCACCAGGGGGCGCAAAGGGACTACACTTTTTTCGAATTAAACCCCGTGGAACCTGAAGCTTTCAGCCTCTTAAACATTCATTATATTAATATATTATCTGTTCAGTGCCGTTGAAGATATTAGCATGGGCACAGCTCAGAGAAATCAGTTTAATAAGGTCTAAAAGACAGAACACCCAGGGAAAGAAAGAATTTTAATTAAATATGAAACTAGTAACTTGAACATCAAGGCTACTGAGTGGCAGGTGAATGCCGATGACTCCACCCATAATACGAATTATGGCTATTTCTCAGACTGCTTTGTCCACTCATTTTATAAACTGGGAGTATCTGAATCTAACAGTAATACAGAAAAAAAGTAAATTCAGTTTTCTGAATGACAGCACAGAAATAGTACACCCTAGAAAAATGTTAAGTCCTACAAAACACTCATGAAACAAGTACAGATAGGACATCAAGGAGGTCTCTAAGGAAAGTTACTAACTACCCAACTGCCAGGGGAATTTGCTTAAAGGCTTCTCTCTGGTCCCTTCTACTGCAAGTTTATAGGAAACCTATACATAAGGAAATTTACCCATTCTCCTGATTTTTGTCATCTGTGAGGGAAAAAAAAAAATCCAACCAATTTTTAATGGCCTCCAAAAAAGATGATTAACATCTCCCTTGCTAAAAACTTAATTTCATGACACGGAATTCTCATGAAAGTCAGAATCACGAATACCTCTACCTAATCCTGTTGCCGTACATCCTGCTTCTCATATATAGACTTAAAGATTGTGTTTTAAAGCAGGAAAACAGTACAGAAAAGGTGCTATACTGCAGCTCCGACCATCCCTGTGGCTGTGGCAGGCTGTTCATGTAGCGCACTGCAGTGAGTAGGGGGCAAAATCCAGCTGCAGCTCAGCATCAGCCCAGCGGGGGGAGGAGGCACCGGTCCAACAGGCACAGAGCTGAGCAAAGTGCAGGAGCATCAAAGCCACCAGCTAGGAAGAGACCCTACACAGGGGTTCTATTTATGAATGAGTGCTTACCACACTGTACTGGGGTTGGGGGGGGAGCGATGATCATGCCTGAGGAGAGCTGCCCTTTCACTCAACAGCACCGGCGCCTTTTTTAAGTTCCATGAGG
>NW_027397141.1:1999724-2154767 GCF_003265705.2 Callorhinus ursinus
TGCCCTTTCACTCAACAGCACCGGCGCCTTTTTTAAGTTCCATGAGGTTTATCAAAATTCTGTTATAACTTGAAGATTTGGGGAAGGGGAGAGGTTGCAGGAAAATAATGGACAACAAAATAACAAGGTCATTAACAAATAGCAAGAGGTTAGCAGCTGAGTTTGGACAGAAAAAAAATACATCTTTTACTCAAAAAGACAGTTTGCTCCATTTTCACTATCGCCAACAACCTTGAGATTTAAAGAGATGTGTTCTACGTGGTCAGTGAATTTGAGAAACAATTTGAGCAATCTGAACTGAGCAAATTTGAGAAATGAATTTGAGCAATCAGTGCACAGCACCTAAGTAGACCATAACCGAGGACGTTATTCACCTGAACTTGGAACCGTCTGTGGGTGTGTGACAAGATCCTGGAAATGCGTGCATCCTGAACAAAATTAGGACACATAAATGTCAGGAAGTGCCACAATCTAGGTCAGGGATTTTTTGGGGGTCTGTGTTAACAGTAAATATGAAAAATGCAAACAAAATATCCTGACAATACTAATTATAATAATACAAAAAGCATACAAGCTATCCTTTAGGCTTAACCTTGAGAAAAACTGCCAATTGGCAATTAAGAGAAAATTTTTTGTTCTTTTTTTTCTTAAAAAAAAAAAATGTGGGCTAAATGTTACTATCATTCAAAATTAAGTGTCCTGCCAGGAGGCATTCTCTGCTCCCCAGTGCCTAGCACAGAGAGCACAGAGTAGGTGCTCACTAAATATTTTCAGGAGTAAATCCGGAAACACAAAGTGTTAAAGATTCCAAGGAAATACTACAAGCCCACCAAGAGGACACAGAGTTGGAGATTCTATCTTCCAACTTGACTGCAAATAGGCATCCTTGCTCTGGGTTAGCAGATGGATCTTACTTCCTCCCTTCTCGCCTCGGTGAGGGCACAGGTAATGCCGCGTGGTGGGGAGAACCTTTGCCTAGCAACCAAGAGACTGTGTGTGTAGCTCCAGCACCAGCCATTAGGACTCTCTGAAAATCTGGTTTGCCGTCTGGAAGATGGGCTCACTCTACCTGCCTCGCACCAGATTTCATGAAGGATCAAATCTGATTGAGTATTCCCCTACTTTGCGCTGCATCAGACACTGAGCACGTGATCATGGACCATGTGTATTTATTTACATACAGATAGTTTGCATTTACGATCAAGATTTCTCAGTCCATCAAGTCAACCGCATTTCCTATAAAGCCACAGATTATCTTAAAAGAGAAAGAAAATGCAGGGGTCACCTTTTTCCCTTCCCAGCGGTCATAACCCATGAATTATCTCATTCTTGTTTTTGAGGCTAAATTTGACAATGGAAAATAAGGATTCCCTGGGTATTGAAAAGATAGGACGGGGGCGCCTGGGTGGCTCCGTCGTTAAGCGTCTGCCTTCGGCTCAGGTCATGGTCCCGGGGTCCTGGGATCGAGCCCCGCGTCGGGCTCCCTGCTCCGCGGGAGGCCTGCTTCTCCCTCTCCCACTCCCCCTGCTTGTGTTCCCTCTCTCGCTGTCATCTCTCTCGGCCAAATAAATAAAGTCTTTAAAAAAAAAAAAAAGATAGGACACATTTTCTCTTTTAAAGAAATTGCTCATTTATCTGATGCACAAGGTCTTTTTTTCTTAATGAATACATCTGATATTAATTCTTTCCCAGCTGGGAATATCGTTTATTCTCTCACATGAGCCTGAGTCTGTGGGGCCACATGGTCACCAACTCGTCCATGTCCACGGCCTCGGGGCCCTCTCTGTTTTGTAGCCCACAGGTGTCCGCTGACAAACGGGTTTTGTTTGCTCTCCCTCCAACAAAGGGACTTGGCTACACCGCATTGCTAACAACATTCTCCCTCAGCGTGCGGCAATAATTTCAAGACATCGTTAATCATGCTCAGAACCCAAAAGATAAGAACAGTTCCAAAGAGCTGAAACATGACAAATCAATTTTGTCCGTAAAATACAGTGCAATACTGGAAGAACGTGAGGTTTTATAAAACCCACAATTCACTTAATATCAGTAATTTGAAAAAGTTGTAGTCAAACACCATCAATGTAAATAACTGAATTTTAACCTATTTTCGGTAAACACCATTAATTCTCCTAAGACATCTACGGTCACTCAAGGAAAGGAATTAAGCAAGGTACTGAAGGAGTTTCGTGGATCAAGATTTTGATTTTACACCTGAATAGCTAAGTAAAGTGTACAATTGCTCAATCAATACAAAATCATGGTGCATAAATGAACACAATCAATAACTACTTCTTAAATACTTAAAAACAGCCTTCCCTTACAGGGTAGGTTCCCTTCACCACAATGTTGTTCATGGAACTGGCGAGCCTGTTTCCAAAAGATAATGTGGAGATATATTTTAACCCAAGGTCTGGCCAAATTATTTTAAAAATTTAAGTTGGTAGGGTCTTAATTAATGCCATTTGTACTGTATGTATTTTGTAAAGGTTTCAAATGTTGAACTTATAAGACAGTTTTTTGTTTTTATTACTTAATGCCAATAGACTAAAATACTACGTCCTTTGGCTAGGAGAGAAGATGCAGAAATTTGCCTACATTGCATTACAGTTTGTAAACTGGAGAAATTAATGTTCTCATTAGAAATAGGTTACAGATTGTAGAGGTGAGTATGTGACATTTTACCCTGTACTGCATATTTAAATTCGTTTAGAAGACTGAGTGAGGACAGATGGCCGGAGGTGCAGCTGTGCAGGGAGGGGGCGTGCGGGCCGAGCAGGGCTGGGCCTCACCTCCCGTCGCGGCCCTCCGCTCCCCGCTGGGGCGTCCCACACAATGACCAACTCAATTTCCCTTCGGTAAGAGGAGGCTCATCAGCCAAACACCCCGAGGTGGCCTTCCCTCGTGCCCCGCCCCAGATATAGAAGAGCTTATTTTCAAGATTTCCAAGCTCCCACGGGAATCCCAAACCAGTGGGAACCCACCCCGCGTCTCTGAAAGATCAACTGGGCTCCGAAGTCGACGCCTCGCCCGGGGCGAAGGGGCGCCTTGGGCTTAGGAGCAGGGGAAGGGTCACCCTCCGACAGCCGTTCGGCACCGCGCGTAAAAACACTGCGGCTGCCTCCCTGCGTCCAGTTTCAGAGTAACACAGCCCGTCCCGGCGAGGAGCCCACCCGCCCCCGCCCAGACTCGGTCCACCTGGGCCTCCTGGCGCCCGCCCGCCTGAAGCCGAGTTAGCCACAGACCCCGCCCTGGCCGAGCCGCACAGTCAGCGCGACGGCGTGACTGCCGGGTACATGGCAAGCGCCTTGCTTCTGGAGCGACTGCCTACAGCCCCCGGAGCTTCCGAGCCGCGACGGACCACGGGGGGCGGCGCCGGGGCCACGCACTTAAGAGGACGCGCGAGCGCTCCCGTCCGCCGCTGAGCGAGGCACAGGGCGGCGGCCCAGCCGTCAAGCGGCTGCCGTGGGCTCGGCCCGCGCTCCCGGGGTCCCGGGGCCGAGCCCGCTGCCCGCGCCCCTGCCGCCCCCCGCTGGGGGCGCTCCCAGGTGGCTAACGTCTTACAACAGCGGCACCTGGTGCCCCCGGGAGCAGAGGCCCCTTCGCGCGAGGCCGACCGCAGACCGGCCCTCGGCTGCGCACCGCGCGGCAGGGCGCGTCCCGCCACGAGGCGGAGAGGCTCGAAGCGGCCCCCGAGGCGCGGGCGTCAGCGGCACACTCGGGAGAAGGACGGCACGTTACAAAGGCGGGCGAGTGAGGCGCGAGAGGCAGGCACGGCTGCTCCGACCGTCCCCCCCGGGGCCCGCTGCTCCCCGACGGCCGCCGCCCCGGCGCAGGCCCCGCTCGACCCGCGGAGAAGCTCAGGCACGAGGCGCGGAGCCCCGCACAGGCGGGCGCAGGGCGCCGGGCCCTCCCGAGACTGCGGGGTCACAGCCTCCCTGCTGGGCTCCCAGGGCCCGGCCTGTGTGCTCCAGAACGAGAGGACGCACCGCTCTTCTCTGCGGGACTCTGCTCGCTCTGAGACGCCGAACCTCCGGAGAAGCGCCCCAGACCCTCCCCAGCCGCACCGGCCGGAGTGCGAGGGTCCCCGCACCGACCAGGAGAGGGGACGGCATCCCCTGGCCTCCTGGGTCAGGAAGCAGGCTGGGAGCAAGGCTATCTTGGCACCGTCCGCCCTGGCCCGTGAAACACTGACCAGCCCAGGGCAGGAGTCCCAGCCCAAGGGCTTACAAGAAAGACGCACACTCTGCTTTTTGTCAAACAACTTCACTTTCATAAAAATATGTCCCTTAATGCTTTGGGGTCTCATATGTGGAGGTAAGACTGTGAGGGGGAGGAGTGCAGGGGGTTCTGTCATCCGTGGAAGTTTCCCAAGGTGTCCAGTTTTCCACCCCAGATCAGGGCAAACGTGATGAAAAACGGGGAAACAAAATCAGGGGGTCTAAAACTCACGTGCCCTGAGCATGCTGCCCGAATTTTAGGTGCCTGCCCGTGGAAAGTTCGGCTTACCTTCCCTGGCCCAAGACTCCAGCTCAACTCTGGTCCCTGCGGGGCTCACTCTCCCAACACTGTCTCCCTCTGGCTGATGGCAAAATGTCCAGTCTCGGGTTTACTGGTGCCAAAACCGTGAGAGCCATGAGGGCGGGTGTCACGCCGGTCCTGCTAACCACTGCCTGCGGCCCTTGGCACGCTGCCACACAAAGCAGAAGCTCAGTAAGACCCCCAGAGCGAAGGCGGGTGGGGTGGCATGGGATGGTTGACATTGTTTTTCCGGCTCCAAAAATTCACTGGATCTACTACAGATAAACTTCATTCCTTCACCAGTCTTTCTAGGGAAAGCCATTTCAAAATCAAACCGTTAGCCAGATCCTAAAATTCTCAAAATTCACATCAACTTACAGCATGGATTTCCTACCTAGAATCAGTGAAGTCACAGATGGCCCTCTCGTGCTTCGATGGGACATCCATCAAATACCGTTTGGATAGAACTTCACGATCACATAAGACATGTAAGAGATTCGTGTCTACCCTTCATTACCAGAAGCACCTTTCAGCGCTCCGTCTGCTGGTCTGTAAGCATGCGGGTCAGCACCCCTCATGCTAAGGAAGGAGAACCCCTACCGAAGGACTTGAAGCCAGGAATGATGTCATGGTGGCAGAGTAGCAACCAGCGAAACACCATTCATTGTTAGTTCCTCACATTCCCCTATGAATAAATGGGGGAGGAATTTAAAATCTTCAGGCCAGATAAGCATGGTACTTTTATAGAACCGTGGGGTCAAGCGGTAGGCTCAGCCACGGTGGAGACCAGACCGTATTCAACTGCATCTTTAACGTTTCTAATGGACTTGCCAAAGGGGAAAGAAGACAGAGGGGCACCACTTCCCACCGGTATCTGGTTTGCTCGTTACCGCTGACTAATTCTTCCTTTGTTTGATGGTGCATTGTGCTGAGAGCCACTTCACAAGGATGCAGGTTCTGCTAATACCATCTTTGTGGGTGCAGCTCTCCACGCCCACACGACATAATTCCTTCGCCTCATTTTGTGTGGTCTGGAAACATATTTTCAGTGTTTGTGATACTCTACCAACAAACAGGAGGAAAACCCAAATGCACCATTTTCATTTGTCAGGGTTTGGTTTACGTTGTCTTTGATCTTGATTTAAAACACACAGTCACATGTTGCTGTGTCTAAAAGCTACATTCCTGACAAGCAATGTTTTCTCGGGATCCTATTTACCAAAAAAAACTGTTTCTGCCCATGCATAGTCAAGACGAAGGCCATCGGGGCCCAGCACCATGATGACATCGTCCACTCACATGAGGTATTCTGGACTTTAAAAGTCACAGGACACAATATTCCATTCAGGAAATTTAATTTTCTGCTACTCCTTCTAAACATGGAAGCAAGATCAGATCACTGTTTTTAAAGCTGCACTGGATGAGGTGTGTTCCAAATACAGCTGCAAATCAAAAAATGTCAAGTTTTTTTATGATTGTATTGTATCACGAGTGTAACATGTCTCAGAAGCACATGATAAGGGGCAGATTTTATGGAGTGGAGAGAAATAGGCAGAGGGACGGAAGTGGGGCAGCACAGCCCATGGTCCCTGCTGTGCTAGGGGACAGTGGGTATTGCTGTGGTTTCCAAAGCCGACGTGAGACATCCACGTGGGGCTTGTGTGCAGAATAAGATAAACTCACTGAACCTGGGTGTGTTCGTAGTGACTTCCCTATGGCATGTTGTTACCATTATAACCCTTGGGTTCAAGCACATTTTTAAACATTCTTTGTTTTCAAAGAACTATAAAAAAGACAAAAGTAGGTGAATGTGGGAACCCATGTTGATTCTCATGAGGACTCTGCCAGATGATGAGTCATGTGTAATATGTGGAAATAGGAAATAGGAGACATCTGGAAAAAATCTTGGCATTATAAGACACCAGAAAAAACATGGAAAAGGAAAAGAGGGTGTATTAGCCTACAGTATCCGCCAACGGGCAGAGAGGGAACATGCCATTGGACCCTCCAACGAACACCAATTGTTCCCAAAGTGATTAGAGTAGGCACTTGGAGTGCTTGATCCCTCCCATGGCAAAAATAAAGGACATTTCTCAGAGGTTCCCCTTTTAAAATCTCTAGAATGGGGACAGCTGGCTGGGGGAGGGGAGGCGCTCAGGCAACGCCTGTAATTACACGCATGTCAGGAAAAGCAGCTCAGAAAACCCCGCAGGGGGATTTGGAGTGCATAAAGGGAGAGCTGGTTCCCCTTATATTTTAAGGGATAAGGATTCTGAAAATGCATGATAAAATCACAGCACTGACTGGAAATTGTATGGTGTTTCCAGACAGACCTCCCAAGTGAGTGCATCTCATTTTTCCTGCACCAAAAGCATCCAAAAGCTATAAACATGCTTCCTAACAATGGTTCTGTGGTTGTGAAAACATCCTAACATTTCTTTAATTGAGGTCCTGGGAGAGCTTCTGCCACAGGTATAACCAGGCCGTGTCTCTGGTCTTGCAGACTTCACGTGGGAACTGGGACGGCCCGCCCAGGCGGCTCCGCCTCTGTCTCCGCGTCCAGGAACCCACCCACAGCTGGACCAGCCAGCAAATCCTGTGCCCATATTCACACAACTTTAAAATTCCGCTATCGCTAAGCTGACACGTATCCATACATGACATTGTCAACTTCCCAGGTGCTTTTAGGCACAATGCCTTCCACTTGACCCTTTTAGCAGCTCTGGGAAACTGCAGATCAAAGGCCACCTTCCTCTTTCTTAGGGTAACTTGGTTGACGTGACTTGATGAGATACCCTCAGCTGGTAGATGGCGGAGCTCCCACGAGAATCAAGGCTTTAATCCAACAAAGACATTCTTCCCTAAAGGCCCTCCCTAACCTGAGAGATGAAAGGGTCTATGACCAAATGCATCTGGAGAACGGTACATGCTATGCCAAGCCTTGAACGCTCAGACGCTTATTAAAGATTCTGAGATGCCCCAGCATGGAAACAACAAACAACCACTAAACCATAACTCAGTGTTCCCCAAACTCATTTGTCCTTGGAACATTCTTCCTTATTCCATCCCAAAGGAAACATCTATTAACATCTCAAGATGTTCCTAGGATCATTGTTTGGGGAAAGGCCAAACTACACACTATTGCCTTTCGGAAATGCTCAAAAACACATAAAAATAAAGATATCCAATCAGGGGCGCCTGGGTGGCTCAGTCATTAAGCGTCTGCCTTCGGCTCAGGTCATGATCCCAGGGTCCTGGGATCGAGCCCCACATCGGGCTCCCTGCTCCGCAGGAAGCCTGCTTCTCCCTCTCCCACTCTCCCTGCTTGTGTTCCCTCTCTCGTTGTGTCTCTCTCTGTCAAATAAATAAATAAAATCTTAAAAAAAAAAAGATATCCAATCAGTATCAAAAATAGCAGAAGTTATTTCAAATACGCTAAACAAATCTTAATTTTATTAACTAAACCTCCTAATATTTTGTGGTAAGTAGCACTTTCTTCTGCATTTTGACTGTATATATTGCAAATCTTACTAGTAGAAAAAAATGGAATTTATTTTTAAATATACTAGATTTTGAAATTCTCACTAATTCAAATGCAGTGCAGTGCCTCTCACAGTTTAGTAAGTAACGACTCATTATTATTAGTCCAGATCGGTTAATTTACCCAAAGTTTCAAAGAATTTACACAAAGAATATTTACTTTCATTTAATTGAGGAAAACATTAACTCTCTAGGATAAATATGACACCTTTAATATTTAGAACAATGGTTAATATAATTTAATCTATGGGAAAGAGATTTTCAATACCCCGATAAAAAAATAATAAGATAACATATAATATGTATATGTAATTCTATACTAAGAGTGAAAAGAGAGTAATTAGTCTTTATATAAAGTATAACATACAAAGCACTCTAGTATTTTTTGTTTCATAATGAAATCATGGCTAAAAATATTTCTATTATTAGCCATGACTAAATTAAAAGATCAATGAAATACATGAATAAATTGAAGACTACTGAATTCTCAAAAAATACCCATTCAATGTAGTCCCTGTCTCAAAAAAGAGTTTCACTTAATATTGAAAGAGGAATATGAGCATGCTCTATATTGATGGTCATAGAAGAAAGTGAGTTCCTTTATCATTAAAGGAATGTCAGATCCTAAGGCATTTCTGCGCGCCGTAAGATGTGCAGGCTGATGCCCACACTCCCATCCAGAGTGCTCGCTGAGGTCTCTGCCAAGAGCAGCTGATGGAAAATTGCCAATGTAAAATGGCACACATAATTAGAAAGGGAAAGTTTTGCCTCTTCTCTTGTCTTTAGATAGGATTAGCTTTACAGCATTCTTTGCACTTTTTTTCTTATGTCTTGTGCCCTTGAGAGAAAGACCCTAAAAATACTTGTTTATTATCTCTCAAAGTGCCTGGCAAAGTAACGGCTGAGAAGTGCACGTGGACGGATTCACTGTCACACAGCAACTCTGAGCAGCCTGTGGAAAGAGAGGATGCCTGTTTCCAGCTGTAGACGAGGCGGAGGAACAAGCTGATGACCCTCGTCTCTGACCATGTCCAGAATGCATAAGAAATGTGGCCATATTCGCCTCCTGGGAAATCAAGGAGGTAGGCCCAATACATAAGTAACAGAGTGACTCCCTCTTGACCAGAGCAATGGATTTCTTACAGGACAGAGAATGTGCCAGGACTTCCTGAAGGAAGGGGTCGGGGCACCACGATCCCCGCTACATAGGTGTTCATGCATCTTCTGACACTGGCCCGAGAAACTCTCCCCTCAAGGTTTTATTCTGAATGCTGTATGGAATGAAGATCCCCGAACGTGAGCGAAGGCGGATTACTCCAACCGGGCTTCCCCTAACCTGCCTCCAGTGGGGAGTGGGGCTCTGGCTCCAGTGGGGAGTGGGGCTCAGACGTGGGCACATGACCTGTGACCTGCTCTGTGTCACAGACAAGAGGGCTCCCTGTGGTTATCTGTTCAACCTAGTGGACTAATGTCTGGAACAGGAACTGGGAGGTCTGCCTGTGGCCCCAAAGGCATAGGTCCATTTCATTGTGGTCGTCCAGCAATCCCTTCCCTCACTACCCATTTAGAGAAAGGCTTTGCTTTCTTCCTTGGCTGGTGGCCAGCAGCGTGGTGTATACCCCGTGGATTCCATTTTAGGGCAACAGGAGCTTGCCCAAGACTTGTGGATATTCTGAACCATGAGTGCATCTCCTCGGGTTATCCCAGATCAGGGTCCTCTTAGCCTGAATAATGGGAAACAACTAGCGCTTGAATCCTGTTGCTTACCTCATACTCCCTATAAGAGATGGGGCTACGTCAGTGGCTCTCAATCCTGGGCAATTTTGCTCCCCCTTCCCCCCCGCCCCCAGGAGACATCTGGCCAAATCTGCAGACATTTTAGTTGCCACAAATGGAGTGGAAGGTTCTCTTAGCATCTGGTGGGCGGAGGCCAGGGATGCCGCTAAGCATCCTGCAATGCATAGGAACTCCCCACAACAAAAAACTAGCCGACCCAAAATGTCAATAGTACCAAAACTCAGAAACCCTGGACTAGTTGGTTTCTTCAACTAGAAAATGGGCATAATAATAATACACATTAAAAGATTTCAGCACTGTGCCTGACCCAAGGTAGATGTTCAGTACACATCAACTCTTTTCTCTTTCTTGCCCTGACACCCCACAGCCAGGATTTCCCTGTCCTACCGAGATCTGTTGTGAATTAGCAGAAGCTACAATTTAATGTTAAAATGCAGACAGACCGGTTTATATGGAGGTGGGATGGTTATTGATTGTCGCAAATGTATATAGGACCCAACTGGCTGGTAAAGCTGCAAAGCATTCACTGGAATAAGAGAAAAGAGTATCCCACATAGAGTGACATGAACTACTTCCCAGATTTCCAGGGCCCAAAACAGAACCACTTCCAGATTGGCCAGACTTCTCCACCCTTCCAAATCAGATAAGGCACACATGTTAGACGAAAACAAATTCCATTTTCAAAATTCTCTGCTTTGCGAGCGATCTGGGGCTGGCCTGTCTGATCACCGAGCAGCAGCATGTAGACCCTGCATGTGGAGCAGACAGCGTACTCAGCAATAACAGCATAGTGAGCTTCTCCCCAACGTCGCTGTCAAGGATCGGGGTACCCGCAGGTTCAAGTACACTGAGAAGTTATAAGATACCCATGCAGTTCTCGTTATGTAATAGAAATAATATAATTCTGTGTAACAAAGACTCCGCTCCCAAGACCATGGCTAAGAATATCCCTTTCCATAGTCACTTTATTAGGAACCACCAAGCCTGTTCTAGGATATACCGATCAACTGGCCATGAGAGCTGTTTTCTGAGATTAGTGTGGTGAAATTCTATGTGCATCCTTATGCCCGTGAGTGACAGGTGACCCTACTCTATGTCCAAGCAAGGTGGGGGCATTAGTGGACACATAATATGCCTGCACCCTACTTCATCTGGAAAGCCGTCCCTCTTTTTTAGGGCTCTGGGCCTCAGGGTCACTTCTTTCTCAGAACAACTGTACCATTTGTTCTTTCTACTGTTTGTCCTGCAATGCCATCATTTGCTCCTAATTAACTTTGTTATTTACTCCATAGGCATACCTCTCCCCCCTCTGGCTTAACCTGGAGTTCCTCGTTTTGAATGCTGTAGGGCCACAGAATAGAATGCTAGCTTTACATAAATGTGGGCTCCCATGGTGAAAATATCTGAAAGACTTCTTACATAAACTCCATTTCAGCAAAATGTAAATGGCCAATTCCCAAGCATATAGTAGTAGCTCTTGGGAATGCGTTGTCTTTCCTACTATCTCACATAGCTGAGAAAATCAGGTTATCAAGCAAAAGAAGAGCTTAACTTTTGGCTATTTCTGCGTAAGCAAGCATTCAAAACGCTAATCAGTTTAAGTAGATAACATTCCCACAGTGCTGAGGTCCCTGGAAGAACACAAAGCCATTGTGTACAAACCAAATTAATTACCTAAGAGAAAACATCTGAAGATCTGAGCGTCAGCCAGGAAAGTAGGAAAACAAACAATTCTGCCAGGCCCTGAAGTCCTGTGAAAGCCTCATGAATTCAACTGTTGAACTCAGAGCAAGACCCCCAGGGTTAGATCGATAGCTGTGGGATGGAAACATGTCCACAGGTCTGCTGCATTAACACTTACTCATGGTATCTGGAGAACAAGACATTCTGCCAACTAATGACATCTCCATGGAAAACAGGACTTAGCCAAAAAGGATTTGGTAATCGATATTGGACATTCCAGTGTCCGTCTGTGGATTCTAAACAGCCAATCTGTTAAAGTGTCCCTCAAGGAGATGTGGAAAAGACGTGTCTCAGAAACCATGATTTCCACATTTCTAAGGCAGCTGACACACTGTCCCACTTAGGTAACTTCAACTCTTTCTGAGTTATGTGGCTCATGTTATCCTACTTTTAAAAAGAGATCAAAATTCATTTAACTTGTAGACGTTAGAGAATAGCCAAATAACTCCTAGGAGAACAGAAGACATCCAGCAGGAGCTCAAAAGCAGGCCTGTGAACTGAACCACCAGACTGAAGTTCTGTGATTCTAAACCCTCGGTTCATTTTGCGTTTACACCTGATTAGCAGCATGTCCAGGCCTCGCTCTGAGAATGGGTGGCAGTGGAGAAGGACCAAGTGCTCTCACTGATGTGCTGGCCAAGAATAAATGTCTCTGTTCTCTGACCTTGGGATGAGAGGGGGCCCCGCATCTGAAATCCCAGCTCAGCTGTGCTCCACTATCTCAGGCCATTGCACTGATTATTTTAACATCGGTTCCAAGACAATTAGTGGAAGTTTAAAATGTCCTCTTTCCATGGGGGGAAAGGACCTCCTCCGTGGTCATGCCTGCTATGTGAACCATGAGACCTGAAATATTTCTGCTCAAGAGGAGAAGACAGATCTTCACTTTTTGTTGAAAGGACATAATACTAAACCATTTAGCTATTCCCTAGATTTCAAGAGGCCTTCTCAATCCATTTGACAATTACAGTCTTTTAAAACAGATGGCTTGACCAACAGCTTACAGGTATTTTATTTTAAATAGTCTTTCTTTAAGAATAATGTAGAAAATCGAAAGTGGGTGGAGGCTGGGTGCTGAGAGAGTGGGGTCAGCCAGGGAAGGTCATGGAGGGCCTGGATCCCGGATGTCTGGTCTACTTGCTGGGAAATCTTCTAGAGGCTTAGCAAGGGGGAGAGCAGAATTCTACTCCTTCCACCCAAACCCAAGGGGAGCACTGGGGCTTTCCAATTTCAAGGCCCAGGTTGGCTGGTCACAGTGCAAGGCTGGCCTGACCCCTCATCACAAGGAAGGAGCACAGTCTAATGGCACATCTTTGCCCTCAATGCCCCCTAGACCTTCCAGGACCCAAGTGGGAGGCTGGCCCTACAGCACGTTTCCTGGTCAAGATAAACACAGATCTGGCCTCATCTGAGCGTACCAGCCACCACAAGTATTTCCTCAGTGCTTAGTTTTGAAAAGAAATGTTTCAAGACTTTTTCCTTGCGGGGTTGGGTGTAGATGCTGCCTGCAACTCAGACGTGGCCCTGCCTCCTCTAACAATGTTTGAACCAAGGCCCTAACTAGCCGTCCTCAAGTCATGTTAAACTCAGCCAAAAATACCTGGAAAGCTCTACCTAGATCAGTCTACTTGGTTACATATTAACAGGTGGATTTTTGGTAGAAATGAAAATGAAGCCGGCTAGAAAGCATATGCACAGAATAGGAAGTCTAAAAAGCCAGAGCTATGGAGGGGGTTGGTGCCATGGGTCTGCAGCTGCTAGATGGTGGGGGGTAGTGGGGAGCCCTGAAAGTCATCGGGACGGACCGTGTTCTCTTTGAGAGTGAGTCACACGACCCCGCCCCTCCAACCCTTGATGCTTTAAGTTACAAGAAAAACACATTGGTGTTGATACAGGCCTTCGTTTCCCCTTTGTTGACATAGGTTCTACTTTTTATAGTTTTAAGAATTTCTTTGTTAGTTCAGTGTGCTTATGTATATAATTCAAGTCAGACCAAAAGGAAAAAAAAAGATTCTTTATGGTATGAACATACTTGCCTCTACTGTAAAATACCTCTTATGAATGCACACTGGAACTAGCCAGGAAAACTTGCCAAATAGGAAGATGAACAGAACATGAAGGTGAGTTATAGTTGATACGGTTGATATTGAAAGATATCAATATATTTTCACATACTGCATTTATTCAAAAACTATCCAGGTAATACTGGTGTCACCAACTAGGAACATATCTTTTTTAAAAAAATAATGTTGGTACTTCAGCAAGTGGCTAAAAAGAAACAAAACCATTTCTCTACAGAATTCTCTGAATTTCAAGAGTGAGTCTGCGACCTGATAGGCCTCCAGCAGGCCAGGGGCCAGGGAAGGGCATCTGGCTGGGCTGACACCCTCCAGGGCTGGAGAGCAGGGCTCTCCTCACTTCCGCCTGCCTCAGGCCCCCATCTGTAACAGGGCAACTGGCTTCCGGGCCCTGTCTTCTCACTGCCCTGCCACACCTGGCTTCTAGGACCACTCCAGGCAATTTCCGGACCCTGCACCGTTGCTGGGGAAAACCAGGCAGGCACCCTCTCTCGCAAAAAACTAAAATGCATATATCGATTGCCTTCCAATGGAAATGATTTATCCAGATCAATGATTCTCACACAGGAGGGAGGAGCACTTGCTTAGAAAAAATATTCTATTTGGCATTTGGGGAACAGTAAATATTTACTGTTTTTATAAATAAATCTGGACAAATGTGTTATGAATTAAAAATTGGTTAAAAATACTAATTTGAATAAAGGCCCACAGGTGCAATAGAAACTTTTTCTTTTTTGACAAAAATGCTCAGTTTTATTCTTATACCTGGATTCCAAAGAATACTATTGGCTCAACAGATTTTCTGCCAATACACATGTTCCTTCTTGAGTCAAAAAAGGAAATAAACTGAATCCCTTTTTCTCCATTAATTGCCACTGATTATCAGAGTCTTTGGAGAACTGCTGTTGAGATTTCCTAGACAGCACATTAAGCCTGGTTTTGCTTTGTATCACTCTGGGGAAATTATTAAAATAGTAATAAGGTTTTAACACGAATTGCTGATTATTGGGTTAGGTTTAATGTCGTTTCTAATGATTTCCATACTGATGGCAATTCAAAACGAACTGTTATTACTTAAGCTTTGGCCACTTACCTTCTGTCCCTTCACTCCATGGCAGTCACACTTCCCACAGCCAGAGCCAGCACAACCACCCTGGAAGAAGAGGAAAACGTCTTTAAATAGAAGAACTCTTGCAAATTGAGGTCATTTTTTTAATTTAAGTGATTTTGGCATCTTCACCCCTTTATGGGAGATGTCCTACCCTGTTATTATGAACACGACCTTAAAATATGAGATCCAGATTTGCTCTAATGGGGTTATCACGTACATGCCCTGTGGCTTCTCTCTCTTGCCCTAACAGATGAAACAGCAAGCCTGGAGTAGAGCAAATCAAAGCACTACTTGGTCCACAAAGGGAAGGCTGTCATTTATACTTTTGAAATTGCCTCCCCAGAGATTATTTTAACAGGACATCACCCATATTTCCAAGGCTATGATTCTGATTTAGGAGTTTCAGACCTGAGACCAGGGAAACTGAGGACCTGGGAGAGCAGAGTCCATGCTTTGTCCCTCGAATTCCCAAGGACACACAAGCATGCAACAAACATTTATGCAAAGAGGAAATAAATGAAGGAGCTGATGTTAAGCCCAAACTTAAAGAACTGATTTTTAATTCAGATAAAAGCTTGAATGAAAAGAACCCAAGCATGTAATAAAAGCTGGAGAAGAGGAATATTGTCCAGAATAGATCACATATTAGACCACAAAACCAGCCTCAAAAAATTCAAGACTGAAGTCATGCTATGCATCTTTTCTGACCACAATGCCATTCAACTAGAAATCAAACCACAAGAAAAAATCTGGAAAGAGCACAAATACATGGAGGTTAAATAACATGCTACTAAACAATGAATGGGTCAACCAAGAAATCAAAGAAGAAATTGAAAAGTACATGGAAACAAATGAAAATGAAAACACAATGGCCCAAAATCTCTGGGGTGCAGCAAAAGCAGTTCTAAGAGGGAGGTTTATAGCAACACAGGCCTACCTCAAGAAGCAAGAAAAATCTCAAAGAACCTAACCTTACGCCTAAAAGAGCTAGAAAAAGAAGAACAAACAAAACCCAAGCCCAGCAGAAGGAAGGAGATAGTAAAGATTAGAGCAGCAATAAATGATACGGAAACTAAAATATAATAAAACAGATCAATGTAACCAGGAGCTGGTTCTTTGAAAAGATCAACAAAATTGATAAACCTCTAGACAGACTCCTTTTAAAAAAAGAGAGAGGGGACCCAAATAAGCAAAATTACTAATAAAAGAGGAGAAATAACAACCAATACCACAGAAATACAACAGTTATAACACAGTATTATGAAAACCTATATGCCAACAAATTGGACAACTTAGAAGAAATGGATAAATTCCTAGAAACATATAATCTACCAAAACTGAAGCAGGAAGAAATAGAAAATTTGAACAGACCGATTACTAGCAATGAAACTGAATCAGTAATTAAATAAATAAATAAATAAACTCCCAACAAACTAAAGTCCAGGGCCAGAAGCCTTCAGAGGCGAATTCTACCAAACATTTAAAGAGTTAATGCCTGTTCTTCTCAAATTATTCCAGTAGATAGAAGAGGAAGGAAAACTTCAAATTCATTCTATGAGGCCAGCATCACCCTGATACCAAAACCACAGAAAGCATCTCTAAAAAGAACTACAGACCAATATCCATAATGAACATGGACGCAAAAATCTCAACGAAATGTTAGCAAACCAAATCCAACAGTACATTAAAAACATCATTCAACACAATCAGTGGGATTTACTCCCAGGATGCAAGGGTGGTTCAATACTCACAAATCAATCAACATGATACATCACATCAACAAGCGAAAGGATGAAAATCATATGATCATTTCAACAGATGCAGAAAAAGCATTTGACAAAGTACAACATCCATTCATGATAAAAACCCTCAACAAAGTAGGTCTAGAGGGAACATACCTCAACATAATAAAGACCACATAGGAAAACCCACAGCGAACATCATACTCAGTAGGGGAAAACTGAGAGCTTTCCCCCTAAGGCAGGAACAAGACAAGGATGTCCACTCTCATTACTTTTATTCAACATAGTACTGGAAGCTCTAGCCACAGCAATCAATGTAGAGAAACAAAAAATATCCAAATTGGTAAGGAAGAAATAAAACTCTCACTATTTGCAGATGATATGATACTATATATAGAATACCCTAAAGACTCCACCAAAAAACTACTAGAACGGATTAATGAATTCAGTGAAGTCCCAGGACACAAAATCAATGTACAGAAATCTGTTGAATTCCTATACATCAAAAATGAAGCAACAGGAGAAATTAAGAAAACAATCCCATTTACAATTATACCAAAAACATAAAATATCTACAAATAAACTTAACCAGAGGTGGAAGACCTATACTCTGAAAACTATAAGACACTGATGAAAGGGGGGAAAAAATGATGAAAGAAATACAAGATGACACAAAGAAATGGAAAGACATTCCATGCTTATGGATTGGAAGAATAAACATTGTTAAAATATCCATACTACCCAAAGCAATCTGTACATTCAATGCAATCCTTATAAAAATACCAACAGCATTTTTCACAGAACTAGAACAAACGATCCTAAAATTTATATGGATCCACAAATGACCTCAAATAGCCAAAGCAATCTTGGAAAAAACAAACAAACAAACAAACAAACTGGAGGTATCACAGTTCCAGACTTCAAGTTATATTACAAAGCAGTAGTAATCAAAATAGTATGGCATAGAAATAGACACACAGATCAATGGAATAGAATAGAAAGCCTAGAAATAAACATACAATTACATGGTCAATTAATCTTTGACAAAGGAGAAGTGAATATACAATGGGAAAAAGATAGACTCTTCAGCAAATGGTGTTGGGAAACTGGACAGCCACATGCAGAAGAATGAAACGGGACCATACTTTCCTATAGCAAACACAAAAATAAACTCAAAATGGATTAAAGACCTAAATGTGAGACCTGAAACCGTAAAAATCCTAGAAGTGAGCACAGGCAGCAACTTCTCTGATACGGCCATAGCAATATCTTTCTAGATATGTCTCTTGAAGCAAGGGAAATACAAGCAAAAATTAATTATTGGGACTCCATCAAAATCAAAAGTTCCTGCACAGTGAAGGAAACAATAAAACTAAAAGGCAGCCTACAGAATAGGAGAAGATACCTGCAAATGACATATCCAATAAAGGGTTAGTATCCAAAATATATAAAGAACTGATACAATTCCACACCCAAAAAACAAATGACCCAATTTTTAAAATGGGCAGAAGACATGAACAGACATTTCTCCAAAGAAGACATCCAGATGGCCAACGGACAGAGGAAAAGATGCTTGTCACCGTTCATCATCAGGGAAATGCACATCAAAACTATAATGAGGTATCACCTCACACCTGTCAGAATGGCTAAAATCAAAACACAAGAAACAACAGGTGTTGGCGAGGATGCGGAGAAAAAGGAACCCCTGTGCACTGTTGGTGGGAATGCAAACTGGTGCAGCCACTGTGGAAGACAGTATGAAGGTTCCTCAAGAAGTTAAAAATTGAACTACTCCATAATCCAAAAAGTACACTACTGGGTATTTACCCAAAAGATACAAAAACACTAATTCAAAGGGACACATGCACCCCAATGTTTCTTGCAGCATTATTTACAATAGCCAAACTATGGAGGCAGCCCAAGTGTCCACTGAGAGATGAATGAATAAAGATGTAGGATACACATACAATGGAATTGTACTCAAGCATAAGAAAGAATGAAATCTTGCCATTTGCAACAACATGGATGGAGCTAGAGAGTATCATGCTAAGTAAAATAAGTCAGTCAAAGAAAGACAAATACCATATGATTCCACTGATATGTGGAATTTAAGAAACAAAACAAACAAGCAAGGGAAAAAAATGGAGAGAGAGACAACCCAAGAAACAGACTCTTAACTCCAGAGAACACACTGATGGTTACCAGAGGGGAGGTGGGTGGGGGATGGGGATTAAGGAGTGCACTTATCATGATGAAAAAAATAAAGTAGCATCCTGTTAAAAAAAAAAAAAGCTGGAGAGGAAGGGAACTAAGGTATTCAAAAGCGCACCAGGTGCTACAAACAATCACCTATCATACTGTTTGACCAGCTAATAGCCACATGAGGTAAGTGTTACCATACCCGTTTTACAGATGTGAAATATGACTTTGGAGGTTCAATATAACATGCTAACGAGGTTGACACCAACTTCCATTATGTAAAACTGCCAACCCATTAAAAGATCAAAGTATGATGGTGCCTACATACATTTGCAATTCTCTTAGTCAAACCTAAATTTTACACCAAGATAGACACAGGTGTCATAGACAGAATATAATGGGGTGCGACAAGAAGAAGTTTAGTTAATAAGCTTTATTAGAGGCTGTGTATTTGGTCTAATATAAAATGTGTATTTAAATCTGCTTCAAGTGATCACAGTTTCTCAAACATAAGACAATACTATGAATAGTACTGTGATCATGTGAAATCTATTTTTTTAACAATGTACTCAAGGCTTAGCCCTGTTGCCATGGAGATCTTCTGCATAAAACAACTGCATCTGGAGATATTTACTTCAATAAAGTGAAATCTGAACAAGTGCCTCCAAGACAGTAAGCTGTTATTAATTTTATATTTTGGAAATGGGGACAATTGACAACAGTCCAAACAGACTCCATAGATGATGGGACTGTTTCTTTCCCTGATTCACATTTGGGGCAACTTTCAGCATGCAATCTTATAACCTCCTAACATTCTAAATCAATCAAATCAACATTCTAAATCTGGTGACCACTGAGAGTTTTCCAAAGAGGGGAGGTCAAAATTCTCCAGAAGGTTCATCCAAAATGCCCAAAGCTAAGTACTCAAAGACTCAAGAGACGTACCCCACACATCACCATCTCCTGCCTCATCGCCCACCTGAGGGCTGGCTGCGCCCCGCCCAGGCTCCCAGAAGGGTGAGTGATACGCCCCTATTGCAACACCCGTCCAATGCTTCTCACAGCCTTTACTTGTATGCCTACCCTGGGGACCCTGAGAGCACTCGGGGCCGGCCCAGAATCCCACCAAGCTTGATGTGGACTGTATTTCATCTCACATAGCATAGGCTGGAAGACCTGTGCTGGGAAATAAAGCAGAGCACTGATGAAACAATGATGCATCATCAACCGTGAAGACATACAGGAGCTTCAGAGTTGTTCAAGCGTTAATACATGGGTATCTTAGAACGGAGGAAACAGAGCAGTGACTACCCGGCCTCTGGTGGTCAGCTGCTGGTGGTGCTGGCGGCCATTTAACCAGCCTGAATAACAGGTGTACAGAACGATGCAGCCACACGGGTAGGTCAGCTCCCAACAGATGACTGCCTCACTAACAGCACCATGAGTAAACACTCCAGAGAGGAGACTGGGCCGGCTGTGGGCCTGGCCAGGGACGTGGGGGCTCCCGGAGCTGCTGGGTGGGCCCCCAGACCAGAAAAGCCGGGTGGGCGAGGCATCCCAGTGCCTGGGGCTCTGGGTCAGTCTACCCCTCCCTCCTCCAGCCCAGCCCTACAACTCTCCTCCTGCTCCTGAGCCAGGCTCAGGAACACACCTCTGCTCTTTAAACTCTGCTAAACCCCATCCCACGCCTACAGATGCCAGAAGGAAAAATCAACCAGGCTGAGACTCATTTATCTGGTAGGAAAGAAACATCCACCTACCACCCCGGCTTAGTTGGCCGAAACCCAAGAACAGCCTGAAGCGGGACGGGCTTGTCTACTTTACAGGTCAATATGGTTTCTTCTAAACTTCAGAGTAGGCAGAGAATCACATAACTGAAGCTCAAAATGGCTATTTGGTGATTCTGGGTTTTCTCTTCTGAAATGCTGATTAAAATCTCAGAAGCTTATCACCATTTAATTTGAGGGAAGTTATAAACATGAAGTTCCTGGAACTGTTCCCTTAAGCTCTCAGCAAATGCTTTCATTGCAAGGGACACCAGATAAGAGGTTGCAGGGCCATGGCTGTGGATGTTGGGGTCAAGTTGCTTCTTGTGCCTTTGCGACAGAAACACACCCCGCGTGTGTGCGTAACAAATGGCCAGTTTTATCTCGGGCAAGGCTGCAGGTCATGGCAAACTTTGGGGGCAATCTGAGATGAGAAATCAAGGACTAGAGCCTTTATTATAGGCTCTATCATAGGAATAAAAGATCCTCACCCTGCCCCCACCAGCTTATACTGTATATCAAACAAAATTAAAAAAAAAATCCCACACAAAAGACATTCATGGCTCCTTATCTGCTTTATTCTTGTAGGAAGTTTTATTACCAATTCTGGCCCGAAAAGACAATTCCAAAGAATTGATCATTCTAATAATCCTAAATTATGGTCAGCTTTTTGGAACTAAGGGCATTTTTAGACCATGATTTTTGTTTCACATTCTGGGTGGCCTAGCATTTTATGTAAATGGCCCCATTAAAAAAAAATAAATAAAACTAATTTTTAGACCAACACAAATCATAAGATGCATGTTTACTTTGCTAAATAAGATCTATTTTGCTTTCTTTAAATGTTTTTATTTAAGTAATCGCTACAGCCATCATGAGGCTTAAACTCACGACCCCGAGATCAAGAGTCACATGCTTCTCTGACTGAGCCATTCAGGCGCCCCTAAAATCTATTTTGAAATATCACTACTCTGGCCCTTAACATCGCTGTCATATAACGGCCCATGCTGGATATCACCCTGGCACACAGAGGTATTTTAGTTGTGATTCAAGAGTGCACTGCTAAAAAGAACACCAGTGACGCTCTAAGGATCCCTTTTCAATCAGATGTAATGCATGACTTTGCAACAGCTAATTAAAATAAGAGCCTTAAGTGATGCACGTCTCAACTCCCCGCAGTGAATTACAAAGCATAAAAGGGCAAATGAACTGCATGTTACTCAAATTCAAAATGTCATTGGTGATCTAACGTGTTAAAGACTATGTCACGGATGTCGTGATTTCCTGAGGAATTACATTTTGCATCTGGACCTCTCAGCAAAATCAAAAAACGAGCAGGGTCTCACAGACTCAGGCAGCTCCCTGCTGGCCACACATCTGAGGGAGTTTATAAGGGCTGCTCATTTTTCCCAGCGTCTGGAACGTATTGGGCCCCATCAACCAGCTCCCATCCAGCTGTTCCAGATTCTAGGACGGGAAGAATGTGTACATTCTGTGAAGTACTCATCCTCCTTTTTCCTGCCTTTCCCCTCGCTGGAGGACTCTAAGTACTGAAAGCAAAGCCTGTGCTTTCTTCCCGAGCAGCAGGTCACGGCCGAGGAAGCTGGTCACAGACGTCCTCCGCTTGAAAATGTACCGGTATGTGGCTAAAGACCCAAAAAGTCAGAAAGTTGTGAGCCTTGATCTCTCTTGTGGAAGTGGGCTATCCATGGCCAACACTAGAGGGGTCACCCAGACCATGGGGAGAGGAGAACCCCAGACAGCTCTCGGCAGGAATACTTCACATCTATGTCCCCAACAGTGCAGAACCACCAAATGGAAACCACGTCACTCCTGACGGTCCTTCTAGCCTCTTCCCAGCAGACCCTACAGCCACTAACCTACCACGAGAGTATAAGAGGCTACCTCCAATGGAAGCTGAACAGAGGAAAAGACATTATTAGCTCTCCGTGAAGTCTGGCAGGGGCGCAAGCACACACAAACTTCCGTAGCCACTTTAAGCGAAAACTAAAAAATACAATGTGAAAGGAAGGCAAAAGGTACAACGAAGTAGCCCCTAAAACAAGTATCATTTCCAGTCTGCTCCAGTCTCTTTGTACTTTTCAGCACATGACAAAATAATTAATATTATACCCATTTTCCTCCTTGCCCCAATTTAAGATTTCCAGAGAGTCAAACCATCAGCATTAATGCTGTAAAGTATGTTAAGTTCTAAAAATTCCCAGAGATTTATGATATGCAGAACGAGTGCCAAAGAAGGAAGGGGAATGATGGAGGTCAGTGACTTTAGCTTGAAATGAAGCCTATTTCCGGTCTTCCTCTGATCTTCAGACCAACAGGGAGCTCTTCTCAACATTAAAGTGAGTGCTCCATGTGGGAACGCAGGAAGGGGGAAGGCTCGCTAATTCAGGGGCGAGAGCGCCTGTTTACTTAACCAAAGGATGCCAAGTGCTGTGCCATCTGCGTGTGTGTGCACATGTGTGCGTGGGCAAGTGTGTGTGGGTGTGTGTGGGTGAGAGAGCCCGAGCACAAGCCCACACACACACACACGCTCTGCTGTGCTAATCTGCTGTGACGTATCTTCTGTAGGAAGGCATATTTGGAATGAGTTTAACAGTGAAGTCCTTGATTTCCTGACTTTTTCCCTGCTTCTGATGGAAGGTAGAGTTTTAACGTCACTGCTTTCACAATTTTTATGTGTTTCACATCCCACCAAATAGGGACATGTGGAGATCTGCCAAGTCTAAATAGCTTATCTTTCAAATTCCTTTGTACATTCCCCGTGCTGTGCAAAATGTCAAAATAGTTTTCTGGTGATACTACCATCCTAAATTTCTTCCTGGTTGTAGTACTTCTTCAGGGAATCTTTGGAATAATTATCCAACTAAAGAAATATGTGGAGACAAAGGAATGTTCCAGTGCTACTTGGGTAGAAATTAAAAGTGTGAAGAAACCAAAAGTGGAGCTTCCATACGCGCAGCCCCCCCATGGGTCTGTCAAGTGGGACAGATGCCGGACAACCGCTGGGCAGCATCTTGGGGCTGAGCGTCCTCACATGGGCTTTCCCAGCCGATGCCACACCTGCTATGTGCCCCCCAGGTGCAAGTGTGCGTGTGTGCATGACAGGGACATCATCAGAGCCATGCTCCTGCACTCTCACTGCTGACACCATCTTAATTAAATATTTACGTGTATCACATGCCACCAGAATTTGATCTTCTCAATTCTATTTTCACTTTATTTCCTTACCAGAAAAGGCTCGATGTGGTAAATCAAAGATGACCACCCAAAGAAAAGCACCAAGAGCACTCACACTGTTTTTGGGTATTAAAACATCATAAAGAAATACAGAGTATAATAAATATTAAAATTTCCTAACTTCCATCCAGTTTGTGATTTTAACTAGTACATGCTATTTTTGGTCATTCTTGTTTTAAATGTTTGCTTCCTGCCATGAGGTTCTGCAAAATGGCTCCCCACACCTCCACACGCCCACTGTCCGGAGAGGACGGCCCTGAAAGAGAAGCTTAAAACTTCAAGCTGAAACGCACACCCTGTCTGGTCCCACTGCACTGACTCCAAGAACAGGTGTAACTATCCAGGGTGAAAGAAGTCAGAGGCTGGGGCAGGAGGGAGGTTCCTGGGTGCTGGTCTCTGCTTGACGAGGGTGGTTGGTTACACAGATGGGTGGTTCCACCTGCAAAACTTCACTGAGCTGTGAACTTACAATTTTTGCACTTTGTTGTACTTCAGTAAAATAAAATAAAGCATATTCAGGAAGGTTCCTAGCAGCAGTACCCACAGCGGCCTAAACCACAAATGGAGGAATGGACAGATGCACATTCACAGAGTGAAGCCCTCTGCCCACTGAGTGCAGGCGGCCACAACGCGGGTGAATCTCACACACGATACTGCGCAAACCGAAGCCAGGCAACACAGGGCAAGCCGGCTGACTCTGTTTATGCAAAGCTGAAAACTGTTTATTGGCTACCCTCGGGGGCTGTTAGTGAGGGGAAGGGGGGTTTCCAGGCTTCTGTTCGGTGGGTGTGTTCTGTTTGTGCAAGATGCATTGAGCTGTGTCCCTCTGATTTTACACATTTCTTTAATAAAATTTACCCCCCAGGAAGTGTGCATTGAATTTAAAAATTATTAGCAAAAGAGGCCAGATGTTGCAATACAAATAATAATTTCTTAAAAGCTTACATTTGTGCACCATTTATGAACTTCCAAAAGTATGCTTGGCATGATGGACGTAAGGATGATTAATCTCCAAGGAGCTCACCATCCATGGGCTTTCGTCTGCATTTGTTTAATTAATATCATCATCGTCTTGTTTTGATAAATGTTAGAGATGTGAAGATAATTCTCCATTGTTAACCCAATGGAAAGCAGAATTTAGCTAAATAAAACAACATTTCTGTTCCATTCAATCATGGAAAACATGGAAACCAAATCTCCTTACTACTTTCTGGACTTAGAAAATATTCCTGTTCTCATCTGAAAACAACCCCAAGTGTTGATACATTCTTGGCAAGAAAACAAATTAGCATGCAAACCTTTGAGAACCAAACTGAACTTGTGACATGAGCATCTCTGACTAAGCACGGTGCATGGGAGGCCGGGCCAGAGCCTGCGGGCCCACGGGTGGCTCCCAGCAAACCACACGCGCAGAGGATGTGAGGGTGTCTGCCCGGCTCCCCTGCCCGGCAGCACGGGATCGTGGCTCTGTTCCCTGTTCACCCACCAGACGATCTGTGTGTTTCCAGGTCTTCTGTGCCCTTTCCCCCACGCAGCGGGGGCGGATATTAAATGTCCCCGCCCGAGGAACGGAATGGGCCAGAGGGAACAACTGGGGCCGGCACTTCACCTCCAGGTCACTGTCTTGTCCAGCTGTGAGCAGATGTGACTATAATTAGCTGCCCCATGACAGTGGCTCAGATGTCTCTGTGTGAAAGGGGTCGGTGGGCTGGCGTGTCCGCTGGGACGCAGGGGTGGGGTGAGGCTGGAGGGGAGAACTGGGAGGCCAGGGGCTCCCCGGTGCTGCCCACTCACTGGCCTGATACACGAATGCAGGGGAGTTGATTTGGGCAAAGTGTCCAGCCCAAGGGTCCTCCCACTGAGTCGCTCCCCGAATGTTCTTCCAGAGCAAGAGGCTGCCCTGGGTGAAGACGTGGACTCAGGGGCTCTTCAGGCCCAGATGAAACACATTTCCTAATTTCGGAGGGGGAACCCTCCACCAATAAAATTCTTGCCCTTGGCGACCGTCCCCAAGTTCCCGAGGCCTTTCTGTACAGCGCAGGGTTCCACCTACGGCCGCAGCCTCTCCTTCCCCTCTGGTGGCCCCTCCACACCCACCTGCCTCCCCGGAGACTCCTCAGTGCCACAAGTAGAGATAAGTTTCTAGCCACTCTTAAAAAACAGTGCATTTTACCCAGTCAGGCAAGAAAAAAAGCTGGAACTACTTTCTCCAACTTTGGAAAAATGTGCAAGGCTCTGTTGGGTTTGAATCCGTGAAGCTCTTCTGGCTATTTTTGTTTTTCATCTTTCCTCTCTCTATGGCTCCCAAGTACAACCCAGACTTCACTGCTTCCATGCCCCAGTCTGGCCACTGCCCGTCAGACATCCGCCTTCACGTCTTCCTTCTGCACCCCAGGACTAGCCCACACTGGGGTGGGGGTTGATGGAAGCAGCGCCACGTGGGCTTGAGCCATCCATTCCTTCACCCCTGGTCTCAGGACCCTGTGTGACTTCTCTTCTACCCAATGGGCGACGGGAGGTGAGCATCTGCTGTGCAGGGGACGTGGGCCAGGCAGGCCCGGACGCTGAGAGTGTGGCGTTGAGCATGACAACAAGCAGGGTAAGCCAAACGTAACGCCTCCTCCAAGGGAGGTGAGCGGTGAGCCACAGATGCAGAGGAGGGCCCCTGCGCCCTGTCCAAGCGCTCACAGAGATCTGCAGAGCAGGTCCCTGCTGGGTCCCAGCCTGTGGTGGGCGGCGGGGGGCGGGGGGGGGGTTGCTGTGAAGAAAGACACAAATGAGAGATGAAGCAGAGCAAAGACAGGATGTGAGGCAAGTGCTGGGGCACAGAAGGGACACCACCAGTTACCGGGACAGAACCAAAAAAAGCATGTTTCAAAGGAAGACACAGGAAACTGTACTCTCCTGGGCAGAATGAGGGAGAGCTGGTGGGGGACGTGGTCAGGAGGGGGCATTGGTACCAGTGGGGATGTGACAGGAGAGACCGCATGCTCCTGAGGCTGGTGGGGAGCTGAATTTTGAGGTCTTGGCCACATGGCCTGAGCGTACGTAGCTGACTCCCTGCAGAACC
Source organism: Callorhinus ursinus (assembly GCF_003265705.2). NCBI lineage: Eukaryota > Metazoa > Chordata > Mammalia > Carnivora > Otariidae > Callorhinus > Callorhinus ursinus. The sequence continues at coordinate 2,026,550 of NW_027397141.1, forward strand.
ATGGCCTCCTATTCCTAACTTCTGTGGCGACCCGTGGACTCTGGTAACTCTGACACCAATCGGTGAGTCTAGAATTGCTCTCTCAAAGTGAGGGCAAATTTCCCGGGAGACAAAGTTTGACAACCGGATGTAGCCAGTGCCTTCTGCATTAGTCCCTAGCCGTGAACAGAAGAGCGCATAATCTACTGTACGTGCAGGCTCGAGCTTCACGGCTAATTCAGAAGCGTGTCCTGAGGCCGGCGTGCTGTGCGTTCTGCACGCCCACCCTGCTCCCCAGCGCCCTGCAGAGGGAGAAGCTACTGAGGGCCACGGTCAGAGATGCTGCAGATGCTGGCTGGAGAGTCAAACGTGGGGAGGAAGGGAGGGAAAGGGACAGAGGGGAAGCCGGAGGGGATGTGGGGGAAAGGAGAGCGGGCAGCCCCAGGCGGCGTCCTGCTCACTCCGGGCCTGGGTGGTAAGAACCCTGGACCCAAGAAGCCCATGGACCCTGCTGCTGCTTGTCCCTGGATCGGAACCCCAGATTCACATTGTTTGTCCCCATTTCCTGTGTCACAGTGTTGGAGACATCGCAACGCACACAGTACCTTCAAACTACCGTGGCTACAGGCGCCCTCTGCCCCCACCCAGACCCTTCCCGGCATACACCTTCAGATAAACTCCTACCCCACTCTAAATTTGTGATCAAAAGAACGCTCGGTGAAAACTTCAGGTGCTTTTCCTTTTGGAACCCAGAAAAGGCACTGCATTTTACTACATTGAATAAAAATTCCCAACAAGCAGGCTAGTCCAACGCCACACTGCGTGTCCACAGGGCGGCTATCAAGAGGGATTTACACTGAGCAGTTTTCCCACCAAAAGGGCAGTTTGAGAAGATCTCCTGAAGGCTCCACGTGTTCGAGGGAAGTGACAGAGAGCCAGCACCCAGGCTCGAAGACTCACATGACACTGAGTATCAAAAAGTGGAGTCAATTTTCTCCACTTTCTGATCCTTTAGGGACCCCTACAGTTTGTAACACACTTAAAATGGGCCTAGTGACCTAAGTGACCAGCGAAATACTGCAAGTATGACTGACATGCGGCTTCATTAAACCAGTGGCCACAAGATCGCCAGTTTTTCCTGCAACAGATATTTCAAATCATTGCAAATTTCTCCTCAGATTAGCAACGTCACCAGCCTCCCCCAGTCTCGGTCTGGAATGTGATCTGAGTTGTATGACCCCCCCATCTCTCTCTGCTTCCATCCTGACGGGGTATGTTCTCCTTCTGAAAAGCATACAGGAGCGCTGCTTTTCTGTGGAATTCTGCACACACAACGGTCTGGTGCACCAGCTGGACCAGCTGCTGTGCCCTCGCCCTGCAGGGTGTGATGAGCACGCACTCTGTGCTGGCGCCGCCGTCCTCGTGCGTGAGAGGAGAGCAGGGTGGCTCAGGCTCACGCTCTCAAGGACTCATACGAGGAGGCGCCTGAACTCTCAGGCGTGAACCTGCTCTCAGCAGAGGAAAGATCAGGGGTACCAAGGCAGCCTTAAGTAAGGTAAGGGTGCAGGAGGAGGGCATGTTGGCAGGTGGGGTGAATGCAAGCTATGTGAGCCTTGGATGGCAGGCAAGGGGATTTCTGTTTCCCTCTCCAATAGGCCACTGGGGGCATTCCAAAGTTCTGAACTGAGGGAGACAAAGGCCCTCCCTGCTTGCCAGCGAGGTTAGCATGCGGTGCTGTGGACTGAGCAAGCTCAGAGAAGAGGGTGCGGGGGTGGGGCGAGGCAGGGGAGGGGAGCAGAGGGGTCAGGGACTGAGGAGCACAGGAACTGCCACTCCGCTGGATGTGGGGAGGGGAGGGAAAGTTCTCCAGTGAGCCTGACTGCAAGGACCGTGGTCCCATCTAAAGGGAGGGGAGGGGAAGGAGAGGGGGGAAGTGGGCAAGAGAGAATGTGTCTTGTTTTATGATAGGAGATGGTAACGGAGTTCATTCTCTTGGCTGGTGGTTCTGTCACTTAGACTAATTTCATGTAAGGATTTCTATTCTCTGCCAAACTGTATATCTCATGTCTTCTTATCAAACTTTAACTCATAATCATATTCATTTTCATGGATGCAAGAAATCACGTAAATCCTTAGCAAGAAGTAATACAGATCCCGCAGACCATCCCCGAACTCCATCTCAGCCACTGGCCCATGAGATGTCCACCTAGAGGTACTGATGTGAACAGAAGCTTGCGGGACGTGCATGTATGGGTCATGGTGATGCACGAGATCGTGCATGAGGCGCGGCTCCTTCCTGCAAGTATGTTCCAGGCTGGAAGGAGGAACACGTACAAAACTAAATACCTCAGGAGCACGGCTGCTGATTGTACTGGGAGAACAGAGGAAGGGGCAAACTGGGGGCTGGGCTGATGCAGCAAGCGGGGGAGGAGGAAGGCTGCCCAGTCGGGGTGGGCCAGACGGGGCCCGTGCTTCACGGGGGTGGCGGGCCAACGGCACGCAGGGAAGATGGCAGAGCCTGGGGGGGCATCTGTGGCCTTACCGGAGGAAGCAGCGTGAAGCACAGGCAGAGATGAAAAGCACAGAGGAGGTGGAGGAAGTCTGGAAACCACAGAGGACTGGACCCCAGGGCATACACCGCCGCCTAGAGAAGGTTTGCGCATGACTCAGACGCAGCTGGGCACCGCGAGGCGATGGCAAAGCCACACAGTGTCATCAGCAACAGGGACGGCAGCACCGAGTGTTTCCTGTGGGGTGGACCCTGGCCACACAGTACGCATCAAACATTTACCGCTAGTCCTGTTAGCTGTTCACCTTTCTTGTCAGATTCGGGGCAGGGTCCAGAACAAAAGGCATGTTTGGACCCATCCCAGGCAGAACGAAGCTCAGGTGTCCATCCTCCTGACCACACTCAGTCTCCAACACCAGACTCGTTTGTCAAGCCACTGCGCGAAAGCAGATTCATCCTCTCCATAAACGACGGATTCTAAAATGCTGCAGAGGAAACATCACCCCCTAAGGATCCCACTCCTTGATTTGTATCTTTGAAACTGGGTCTGAAAACTCGATCGAACTGCAAACAGAAAGTTCGCGTCACAGACTCTTGGATGAACGGAGCAAGCGCTCTCTGCCTCCGACGGAAGGTCAGGGATCCGTCTGCAGGATTCTAGGTGACATCCTCTCAGGTCACATGCACATTTCTGCAGGGCCTCAGCCAAAACCTCCAACCAGTCCCTTGGGCTTCTATGGAACATCGTGGATAGGAGACCAAACCTCTCCTTTGCTGGGCAGAGTGGCGCTCTCAAAGTCCCACCTACACACACCACCCAGCACTTAGGGTGAAAGGAGAGAAACTGGGGCAAACCACAGGAGGAAGCTGAAGTGCCAGTGGTCAGGGCCGTGGTTTCTCAAAGACAAGCTCCTGTATTGACTCTGTGGCCGTGAGGCCATGACCAGCGACTCCTCGGAGGTCCATGAACGGCTCTGAGGTCAGCCATACGTGTTTGTTTTATGGAGAGGCATCATCTCCAAACCACACCTCCCACTCTACCCCTCCACAGAATCCTACCGCCAAAGGGAAACAAGTCAGCACAAGGCTTTGCCAGCACCCACTGCAACCACGCACACAGGACGCCGCTGACAAAATGTGTGGTGACTTCAAAAATCCTTATCTTTTCCAAGAGTTAGAAAAATATGAAGCTGACTTAAGCCACTCATAATTTAGTATAAAAATGAAATACATACAATATGGAAACTCACTCTATTTCTCCCTGATCCTTCCATTGGAAAGATACACAAATAGCCCTAGTTTCTGTGTTTTCCCATTTACAATCATTAAATACTTATTTCCCCGTAACAGTTCCTGTGCATACAATACAACAGAGCTTAAGGAGATTTGTGGAAATAACAATATGGGTTTTAGTGGTAAACCATGCGTATCAAGCAAGTTAACATGTAGAAAATTCTAGAAAACTTTTCACTACCATTTGTGGAGTTTAAAGAGAATCCATGTTGAGTCAGGGGGAACTGGTCCATGAACACGATTCAAAGCAAATACTTTCTGGGGAGGTGTATGGCACTGGAAACCAAAACCACATTTGTGCTTTCGATAGCTATATTTTCACATTTTGATGGACACCTTCATGTGCTGGAAGGCAGCTCGTTCTTTCTTTGAAACACTTGAGTGTCTTTGCTATACTCTGCCAACCCTACAGTTCAAACCTCTAACTTCGCAGGAAAGGTCTATTTTTAGAGCAGCCCATTATCATTTCTGCATTTGGGAGAACAAGGCATCCGACAAAGGAGAAAACTAAAGAGGCAGAAGCCGAGGGACGGGAAGAGGGAACAATGCTCCTGGAATATGGGGCAGATGCCCCGGGTGCAGTGAACGAGGCCAGTTCTGGAAGAAATTAAATATGGATACGCCAAGAAGCTCATAAAGATATCCGAAGGGAGAACCTGACTTAACAATACACAAAAGCTGGAATCTGTAGGAGATTAAAATCATGATGGTGCAATCAACCAAACTCATGGCGAACTGGCAACTGCTGGGTTTTTCTCTTGGGGGTGAACTGCCAGTTAAGAGCATGGGCATGGATTTCAGCGTTAAACCATCCGATTCCACACACTGGCCAAACGGACCTCCACGCCAACTCACTCTGTGACTTGCAGATACAATACCAGGTGATAACCCAATTCTTTTAACTTGCTTTTCCTTTACTTGTTTCTAGTTGTTGGATTCCATCACAAGCCCCTCGCGTGTGTCCCAAGTCACTGCTCTCTTATTATCAAGGGGATTTAGAGTCATCAATTAGTATAGCATTAAGAATCAACAGCATTCTAATTACGACTCGCAATGTCTGCCGGCCACTCACACACTTTCTAGGGTATCAGTGCTTCAGTATAAACTGGGTGGTTGCTCCTGACCTCACACTCACAGAGGAATACAAGCATCACATGTCTCCGTGCACGTCTGTGTGTATACATGACATGTTCCTTCCTGACACGCAAACTATTGAAACTCTTATTTACCTTTTTTAATCAATTCCCAAGTGTACCTCTACAGAACTTGGAAATATACTTCTGAAATCCAACAAATCCTGTTGGTTTTGCCATTAAATGAAGTACAGTTGTCTTGACTGGGCTAGAGACTAAAATTCCTCTTCGTAATCTTGCACAGACTGAAAACACATTCACAATGGGCTGGGCTGGGCTTCCTCAAAGGTTACATTTATTCTGTCTGCACATTTCTTCAACCACCTCATGCAAGAGTCATTCAGCACATGAGAAAGAAGACCGGTGGTTTCAACAGTGGGTGAATTACGGCTTAACACCCTTTTATTCATGTCCGACAAATAAAAATACCCAAAATCCAATAGATTAACTTAGAGAGTGACATAGGCTTTGATTTTTTATTTCAGTCTATGTACTCCCACCATGTGCCTTCTGTCCACGGGAAACATGGTCTGGGATTACCAGCTGATGTCAACAATAAGTTGATAAAGAAGCTAATAAGTGACACTAGCTTAAGTTGTAGATTTCAATTTTCAGTTTAACTAGAGCTTTTGCTAATCTTACCATACAAAGAAACCTGATACACAGTGCTTTCCAAAATATATATCGTGAAATCCTTAAATTATTAAAGATCCTCAAAAAAGTAAAGATTAAGTGATGTTCGGTAGAGTTTCAGGGGAGATGCATTTCCTAGCATTAAAAATGGAAAATACACGGAAGACATACGCAGCCTTGATCGATCCCCCAAAATAGTGGTTCCCAACGCTGAGCAAGTCAGAGAGCTGGACCATAACCCACCCAGCTTGGGGTGGCATCGGGCCCACTAGGGCATCCCGGAGGCTCCGGGCACCCCACCTGACCCAGCGCGTAGGCCGTGGAGGCCTCCACAGTCTGTCCCTCACGTGTACACCTTTCCCAGCCTCCGGAGCCCCACACAATTGGGTTTTTCCATCCTGTCAGTTTGTATGTCTTACCTTTTTAGGGCAATACTCTCCAGACCTTGTTTTTCTTTCAACACCCCCCATTCCTTCCTCCTCCCCGAGCCCAGCTTTCATTATTTTATATTGCTTTTAGCTCACTGACCCGAACTGGGTGGCTCCATCAGTGACCGCCTGCGTGACTCATCCTCCAGTCTGACATGACATGTTTATTCTAAACTTTGTGCAAATCTAAAGCAAACCGTTTGAAAGTGTTTCATCCACAATGATGCTTTTCTAAAAAGACTTGTCTACAAAATTGGGTGGAACACAACATGGCATGGGAAATTTTATTTTAGTCTAAGGAGTTGAAGGAACCCGACTGTCCATCCTTCCTCTTTTGTTTTACTCTGTTGACTAGACAGGAAGCTGCAGAACACAAGCTTTCCCCCCCTTGAACCCGTGCGCAGCGCCCATCAGCAGGAAAAGGCCCTGTCCAGTCGTCTGCAAATGGTTTTCATACTTTCGGGTTCATAAGAAAGGTGAAAGCAAGAGTTTATTTCCAAGGATGTGTTTAGAATGTGGTAAAACGTTATCATGTGAAATCAAAACGCGTCTGTCATTCTAATCAAGTTCCGCTCCCTTCAGGGCCACGGAAACCAGAGGTCAGCCACTGTCCATGGGCGCGCATGGCCCAGCTGGGGCCTCGGCCTAAAACCCCACACGCCCAGGCGACCCCTTCCTCTCTGCCTGCGGGATACACAACTGTGTCCCGTCGCTCAGGCTGCCGCCACCCCACCACGCAGCCCACCTAAGAGCCGGGAGCCGTGCTCCACACACCACCTGCACCCAGGGTCGCAGAGTGTGGGCAGGAACTACCTGGCTCCTGCATCCTTCATGGTAACACGTACCGAAAACCACATCTCAGCATCCGGAATACAAGACAGTACCCTCCTTCCCAGACGCCCAGGAGATGAGCACAGCGTGCAGGCCTCTCGGACTGAGAGGGCGTTAACCTCCGGTTCTGCTTAACGGGTACCACGCTTCAGTGTGAGGAGATAGAAAGTTCTGGAGATGGAAGGTGGTGTTGGCTGCACAACAGTCTGAATGGACTTAAAGCCACTGAACCGGACACTTAACGTGGTTAAGGTGGTAAATTCTGTGCTATGCATGTTTGTCCCAATTAAAAAAAAAAAAATGTGAAAAAATATCCCACCCTCCTGGGACAGTGGTGAGCCCACCACAAGCATCCCAGATTTCGGGGCCCCACGGCCCTCATGTCGTCCCACAGAACCCACTGCCAAGCTCTTCACTGTTGGTTCTAATTTTGGATTCTCTGGAAGACAAAATTGATGTTTGCTCTCTTCCCATCTACCAGATTTGGGGGCCTGCTGGCATGCTGATTTGGGGCTACATTCCTCTGAAGCTCTACCCATTTCTTGTGTTTAGGGAAAGAAAGCCCCAAAACTTCTTCCTTAATTTGCAGCGGCCCAAGCACTCCCAAGCCTTTAAATCAAGTATCTCCTCAAATTCCCCCAAATGTATTTAAAGCCCAACTTGACAAGCCAAGAAGGAAGACACAAATGTAAACTTAAATACTCCTAGAAAGCACTGATACCCCGGGGGAATGTGCCCAAAGGGGACCTGCTCGGGGAATTCTGGCGCATCCAGGATCTGTCCCAGGCGCGGGACCCTGGCATCTGGCTGGAGTGTTACCACTGTGGGAAACGATGTCTGAAACTGCGTCACCACTTCCTCTGGGATCCGCCACCAGAGGCCAATGTGAGGGACACGGACACGGTGGCATTGGGCCCTGGCCATGCCCCCCGACCCCCAGCCCCAGCAGCACACGTGCCGCTCCTAAGTCACCGCTGGAGCCCAGTCCGGTGCCCCGGCATGGCAGGAAACGCAGTTCTGTCTGAGCAGGCGGCCGAGCCTTCCGCAGGGCCTGAGACGACCGACCAAGGATGGCAAGGACATGACCCACTTCAGGACCACCAGACGGTGGCTTTGCGGGGCTCTCCTGGGGCGGGGGCCACGCTCCTCTGCCCTCCCTGCGTGCGCTTCCACCGCACGTTCAACAGGATGGCATGAGCCCACATCAGAGGAGGAAAAGGAAGAAGCCGATGTCTACTAAGCACCTACTAGGTGCTGCCGGAGCTTTGGAAACAGATTGTTAGATTCTCAGTCAATGTCACCAAACCCTGAGGGGTGCTCCGTTTGCAGATCTGCAGAGCCCAGTATCTCCCAGCCAGAGACACTGAGCTCCAAACTGGGACCTAACTCCATGGCCTCGCTCTCTCCACGATGAGCTGCCTCTGCAAAAACCCCTGCACCACCATCAGGATGGCTGGACAACAGTGAGAAGCTGGACTTGGAAATACGCTTGCCCCCGGCCCCAGCCAGGTACTGACAAATAAACCATCCAGTCGGCAAACTGATTGTAGTTATAGTAAATCAGAACACTTCTGAAAATTTACTTTTGTTTTCTATGTGTGTATAACTTAATGTGGGACTTTAAAACCTTCTTCTTTCTCTCGTCACTCTGAATCCTAGCCTATATTTGGACAAGACTGCACAGATGCTTCCGAGATGCTGCTTGGTCCCCAGTCCCGCTACCGTACTAGGGCAGAGGAAATACGGTGCGCTTGACCCCAAGGGTCTGGAGTTCACACAATGGGGAGGAAAGTATAAACAACACATTTTCAGGGGAAACACATGTCTCCTGATTCAGCTGCACTAATTAATATCACGTACCTGGAATTTCCAGGCCAAGGGTCTGTATTTCTAGCTGTCCTAATCAACTGCCCTTCTAAATTTTCCACTCAGTCCTAACGACTTCCCCCGATGAGTCTGTCTCCCTCATGACACCTTCCCTGTCAAGGACTGGGTTATAAACTCAGTATTTCATGTCAAGCGTTGCAAAGAGTCTATCAAACTTCCTGCTCAAAGGCACACTCCAGATGCTTGGCCCCACAGACCTTAGGAGCACACAGGCACTCTTGACATGGAAAGCGTCAGGCCAGAGTCTGCTTTCAAAGGTGTGAATCTGAACTTTAATCAAACGAGTCCAACATCTCCCCAGCAGGTAACATTAGCTGGCTGAACCCCATACACTCTTCAAACCTTCCGGGAAAACGTCTATGCATTTGGTGAAGGAGACAAAGAAAATGTGCAGTGTCCTCCCCTGCTCCAAACCAGAGAGCAAACCACCTGTACCAGAGACAAAGGCTCCCATGAATCCAGGGTGAGCTCTGACCTCCAGCAGTGACATCATACCCCCAGTCTGGCACTCCCAGATCTGGAATTTAGGTTCAGCTGAGAAAAACAGGGGGCACCGTGCCATCAGTCACTGCTGGAAAACCCCCCGGCCACCAAGGGACCGCCCACAAAGCAGATTATTAACAGAAACTATAGCACGGCCCCCCTTCAAAACCCACGCTGAAACCTGCATTCAAACGAGCAACTCCGAGTTATTCTCATGATCATCACAATGGGATTAAAGTTATTTTCTAAATGAATGAAATGAATGAAAACTTTTGTCTCTTGTGTGGGATAAGAGAAGCCTCATCAACTGCATATTTAATGAAAATGTAAACTTAATAGTTGAAATGGTGTACCATTTTGCAGATCATTCCTTGTAAACGCTTATTAGGGTTATCTTACAAGCTGTATAGAAATACAAGTTTGGGCTATCTATGTTATGACCAAGTAAAGATAAATTCCTAATTATAAATCTCGAAAAATCCAAAATGAGACAGTTAAATGTTTACTATTGTAAAAAAAAAAAAGAAGAAGAAGAAGAAAGAAAAAAAGGAAAAAAAGAAAGTAGGGCAGAACTTTTTCAGAGCCAAGACATCTGTAAAAGTTGTATCAAAAGACAGAGTTCAGAACACCCTCATCCCTATTGCTGCTTGGCCTAATGTCCGCCCAGCAGTTGTATTCCCAGCCTGCTCTCTATGATGAGTTTCCCAACAGAATGCTCGCGAACGTGTCCCCACGCTCTCTGCCATCAGGAATTGCGCGTGAGCTCCGAGTTGGCATTGAAGCCACACTTCTCACGAGTCTGGGTTAATTCGTTTCTGAGGCTGGAGACCCACAGACTCTGGTCCTTATTCACAGAGGAACATAGAAAACCACTAAGGAGTTGTGAACCACAAATGTTTGTTCTCAGTGACAGGTCCGCCGTTCCGGGGAGAATCCCGGACTCTGTCCCCTGGAGGTAACTGCACCAACTGCCCATGCTGCGTGGGGTCTCTGCCGAGGCTAAAAATGTAGCAATTCTCCCTGCTCATCACCACCCCCCCTGCAGCCCACGACCTAACGCAAATGCCTGGGAGAACAGAGAAGTCACTGGTTCTAGTAACGTAATCTAAAGGATGGAGTGGTTCCTCAGTTTTCTGAATAAATTAAGAGAGGGAAAATTCCATAAATTAAGCCTTTAAATCCAAAAGTTAATTCATTTTAAGAAGGAAACTGTTTTGACGCAGCACTTTGCCAGGGCACTGGGTGGGGTGCTGTCCTCTAGGGCTATGCTCAAAAAGGGCCAGATGCACTGGGGAGTAAGGCGGCCCGAGCTCCAGGAGACCCTTTCACTGTCCCCTTACCTCCTACCACTGTGTTTCACCAGACTTTCCTTCCCTCCTTACTCTGTCGCTGAATAAGCAGCGAGGCAGGCGCGGGGCTCTGCGTCATGGAGAACCCTGCTCTTTCTTCCCAGTCCTCACGTGCAGACTGAAGAATCTGGGAGCAAGGGAAGCCTGACCTCATTTCCGTTCAACGAGATGAAAGTCAGGATAAAGAAAGGAGGAAGGTAGAAAATCACGGAAAGAATGCAGGATGAAGAGTGAGCGCAACACAAGCTGGATTGACTTGCTGGGTGCAGACAGAGTAATTCTGCACATGCACCAGAGGACATCAGCCAAGCCAGAGAGGGCCAAGGAGCACTTTGGAAGTAACTCAGAGCATGAATGCAGCTCCAAACGGAAGGATTAATGAGGACAGCCACAGTGCCAGGCAGTGGCGGGACCCTGGGACAGCCTCACCGAGAGCCGCACACCGTTTCGGTTCATACTGTCAACTCAGAATGACTGACATCCCCACTCTCTCCAGAAAAAGATCCCAGCACCCAACACGTGGGCAGCACACACCCAGGCCAGAGAGATAAGAGACCCTGCCACCAGAGGCCAGCGCAGCCTGCTCTGACAGCAAGGCCCAGCTCTGCCCGCGCCTCTAACAAAGAGGACTTGGGCTCTCGCAGGGACAGGGGACCATCTCTGGCTTCCGGGACAGGGGACCATCTCCGGCTTCCGGGACAGGGGACGCCTCTCCTCCCTGCATGGTGTCTGCCTCCTCGCCCATCGATGAGGAATATGGTGAACAAAAAGATCCATTTTCTGAATTCCAGTGCGCATTCCTGCAGCACTTTGTTGTGCAGGGAATCTCGGGTCTGGGAGCTGCCCACAGAAACCAGCTGAACCCGTCATTTTAATTCCATTTCAGCCGGGCCATGCGTCCTCATCAGGGGGTAGATTTAGACTGAAGCCTGGGTTTAGCAGACCCCCCGGGAATTCCTGCGGATCAACCCGGAGACCAACAGGCCTGTTAGGATTACACATGGGGAGCCGTCCGCCCGCGGGGCTGTTGAGAGATGTGCTGCCCCCCGCACGAGGGGACGGAGGAGGACGTGTTGGTGCCCGGTGCGTGCCCAGCAAGCGCGGGACTGGGGTGCAGCCAGAGTGGGGGCTGCCGCGTACTCTAAAGAATGAAGTCATGCACCGGCCTGCACTGGGGAAATCCTACACAGCAAAAGATCGCCACCGTGATAAAGAGCTGAAAGCAATTCCCCAATTCAGCTCTTTCAGCAGCAGAGTCTGGAAATGAGCTGACACACGGCCGCGTGCCCATGGCATCAAGCTTCGGGCAACGCCCAAGGACTTGGGGGTGTAGAGTCAAGCTCCTCTGTGCTTTGAGCGTGTCCATCACTGTCACCTTGGATCTCACTGCCTGATTAGGGAGACAAGGACTCCAACCCCAGGATCTTCCACGCCATCCTTGCGGTCTTGCTGAGGGAGCGGAGGCCCCTGAGCCAGATGAGGATAAGAAAACGTTCAATCCCATCCTGCAGAAGAAAGGTGGCCTCAAGCAGGACAGACCAACACAGCAGCTAAGTGCAGGTGTCATCCTGCACTGGACATTGGCGCCGGGCAATACGCAGTGAAGCGTGGTGCCGGTGAGCGGACTACACTGAAAATGGGCTGTGTACTGAATATAGGATGGCAACAATGTGAGTCTCCTCGATTTCATAAACACACCACGCTTCGGTGGAAGAATAGCCTCGTTCTCAGATGGGAAGCTGACATGCTTAGGGGCCAAGGGGGATGACTGTCTGCAACGTACCCCAAGGGCCCGGCAGAAAGTGCTAATAATAACGTGGAGGGAGAAAACACACATATGCGGCAACATGTAAACAACCGATGCCATCTAGTTGGAAAGTGTTCAGGAGTTAGTTTCATAATTCTTGCGACTTTTCTATACATTTATATTTTTAAATAAAAAGGGTTTTTTCAGGTAGGGGGAGAGATATTAAAACACGGGAAAGGATACCCAAGTGCAACAAGGGTGCGAGGCAGCGGAGCTGCGATCCGCAGGGAAGAGAAGCGCCAGGGCAAATGGAAAGCAAGCCCTTTGAGCAGCTGCAGGTCAGCCACAGAGCAAGCCTCCCGACGAGGGCAGCGGCCGCTGACCAAGGCACAAATGACACAAAGCGCCCCAAGAGAAAGGACTTCCGGTCCCCCGCGGGTGTGGCACTCCCCTGCCATCCACACTGCCAGCGTCCAGGCCCTGGTCCACCGCACCACGCCCGCTGAGGCCCTTCCTGGCGGGTCAGGGTCAGGGTGAATGTGGGGAGTGAGGGGTGACATGTGGGGAGGCAATCTGCACCCAGGTGGGAGGGGGCCCCATGCACACTCCGCCCCGTGGCCTCCGCATCACAGACCCACCTCCTGGAGCACAGAGCAGGACCCTGAGTCATTGAGAGAAGTTTCACTTATAGACCGTGTGCCCAACTGAGAACCTATTTGACTAAAGACATCAGGGGCTAAAATCTTAAAAATAACTGTAGCATTTTAAGGAAAGCTTTAGAAAATTGGTCCCATATCCAGGAAAAGACTCATCTCCCAATGTCAGAAAAATAAGGTGTTTCTATCCTCCAGCACTCACAGAATATGCTAAAAAAAAAAAAAAAGCACTTCTTTATGATATAACTTAATAATATAGGAAACTGTGGAATAATCAAACTGAAAACCTTTATAAGATCAGGAGCGCCTCTATATGTTTCTTACTGTGTAGGGGGAAATAGTCATAAAAGTCCTTAACTAATGCTGATATGCTGGGCCTATATAGTTCACATGCACTAAAAACTACAGGATCTAGAAAGTGAAGGATATTTGGAATCATGAAGATAGTAATTAGTTACCTTATTTTACACCAGTCTCTGTATCTGTGACAACCAGTGTCAGAAACAAGAAATCCTGCAAGGAGAGCTAGCTTCTGGAGCTCACAAGACACGCCACAACATCTGTCTGAGCTCAGTTTGCAAGGGCTGGTCACAACTCCTGCACGCAGGTGATCACGTTCTGGCATCTGCTGGGACAGGCGTGCGCACAGTAGCCCTGGGGCCCCGCGGGGTGGGCCCCAGCTCACCGCAGGTCACAGCGTGTCCCAGGCAACTTGACCAGCTGACCCCAACTGCAAGGGGCCCTTTCAGGAGTTTCTGAAGTGATCACACCAGGAAGATCCTATTTCAGAGTCCGAAACCAACAGAAAGAAAGAACCACCTGAGGTTGCTCGCCTGGGTGAAGGGTCCCGACACCTCACACGCATGGTGAAATGCCTCACATACCAGTGGAGAAGGGGCATTGTGAAGCCAGAAACACAGAAATGCTCCGACAGCCGGAATGCTTGTGACCTAATTCTGGGGGATGCCAAAATGAAACCAGAGCTGCTAGGGGACAATCCATTCCTCCCCAACCCCCGCTGCCTCCTGCCTCAGGCGTGACATTCTCAGCCTGGATGGGCCAGATGCTGTGGCAGATCACCTGGACGGCAAGGCCGACTTCCCCACTGCTGTAAAGGCAAATGCTATCATTCAGGAGCAGAAGCCGGTCCCTCCTCTTTACAGAGATGGCAAAGGTAGAAGTAGTAGAAAGATTAACCTGCCAGAAACTGATCTGTGATCATCCTACCATACTCACTAAGAGTACGTTAAGTATTTCCTCTTTACAATTGTTTTTAATAGCGACGTGACTGTTCTCTTAAAACTTCCTAATCAGATTTACAAGAAAGAAAAAAAGAAAAATAAGGAGTAAGAAGATAGTAATACCAACACTGGCCAAACAATGGTGGAGGCATCAGCTACAAGGATCCGATGCATCCGCACAAGATGGTGACAGCCGTGTCATCTCCTCTAGCGTCCACTTACCACCACGGGAGGGTCATTTCATGGCCCCTGAGGCTCAGGGTGGGTAATAGGTGAGGCCAGGTTACTCTGACGTCCACGCCCAGCATTTCCACGACTCCGCAAGGCCTTCTCTGAAGCCACACACAGGACACGGCAGGGGACACTGGCCAAAATTCTGCCCTTATTACACATGTCCTTTTTCTAATAGCAACCATCAACCACACCACTGGGAGTCTAGAAGCAATGGCGCCACGGTACCCATGAGCACACCCACCTCCCACGTCTTGGTTTCTAAACACCATTCTTTAGTAGAAGCAACCAGACCTCTCAGGGAGGAAGGCTGTTTCAGGGTTGGGGCAGGGAGGACCACATGAGTCTGAGACATACATCCGATGTTCAGCATACATGGAGCACAAAATGCTAACTGGTGCCTCTTCTGAAAAGGCATTTCACAATTACATACCGAACTTCAAATTTTTTAAACAAAACTCCTCTCCAAATGCAGAATGCAAATCACGCACTTCTAAGAAATGCCTCGACCGGCAGAGCAATCGCCAGGCACTGAGCACACGTGTGGGTGCTCCCATCAGCCGTGGTATGAGTGCAGCTGCATGTCTGTGTTCTTGGGTCCTCCTCACCCCCACCTCCACAGCAAGCTCCCTCTCAAGCACGTCAACAGCTCCATATCATGCACCCAGATGTTCATCCATGAGAAACTGTGGCAGAGGGAGAGAGGAAGGGGCCAGGGAGCCGGTCCCTAACAGGAATGGCCACCTGCCTGAGCCCCCTTTCTTGCCAACACAAAGATGAACGTTAACATTGAGACAAGGGGAAGCTGGCTTTACCCCTACCCTGGACAATTAAAAGGGAAACCACATTATTACGTGGCCTTTGCTATGCGAACATAACATGGCTGAGGTCAGAATCCCTTACCCCAAGTCTCCCACCAAGCAGACAGCCCATGGGAATGGTGAGGGGGGTACTGGGTCCCACAGTCATTGCTCTGGGCTGACAAGGCATAAAGGGGAACATAAAGCTAAGTGAAACGTCTCTTCTCTCCTTCCTTCAAGGCAAAAAAGGCGTGTGTGTGTGTACTGGCAAAATTTTAAGTAAGCGTAGTTAAAATTTTCAAAATCTTAAATAAGTGTATTCTAAAGAGTAAATGGCTGCCTGAACTTGTCCCAGAGAACAAGCGTTTTGAGATCCAGACCACCTTTGAGGTCTTTCTGGCACTACAGGCTGGGTTAATCACTCACTTATTTATGAACTCAACAAATGTCTACTTAACCCCTATTATTGCCGGCCACGGTTCTCAGTGCTGGAATGGAGAAGCTGACAAGGTCCCAGCCATCAGGGTACATATACTTAGGAGGACCTAAAGGTCTGTCATGGGTTTGTCCTGACGGTCAGTGACATGACACACACGTGTCTAAAAATGCTTCTCTGACTGCTGTCTTCCAGCCCCGCCCCCCCCCCCACCGCTGCCCAGCACTTAGCAGATAACGAGCTTTTTCACCTTCGTGAAATCCCTGGTGGGTGCTCCATAAACAGCTGTTGAATAATTAAGGGAATCAGCAAGCAAAACATGTTTTAAACCCCCCTCTCCTCCTCACCCCAAGGCCTCATTTTAAAGACAAAATCATAAACTCTGAAAGCTTCAAATGGTAATATTCTTTAAGGCAAAGTCTGTAAACCAAACCTGCATTTGCTTTATAAACTTAGATCCCAGAGCTAAATGCTTCACTGGGGAAATGGTTTTAAACTATCTGACACACACTGAGTAATAAAGGAAAGCTAAAGAACCATCACTTTTCTTCCTCTTTTTCTAAAATCACAGACACAGGGATTCAAAGTGGGTGTGAAATTTGTCAAACCACACCTTCAAGTTGCAAGGTCAGGATGATCCTTCAAACCGGCCCCAACGTCTGTCCGCACTGCCTACACGCGATCATCTTTGATGAGCATCAGTGGGACAGAAAGTCATTGGCTCAAGTCTGGACACTCTGAACACACATTGCAGTGTAATCACTAAATGGTCCCATTTCCCTTAAAAATTATTATATTGGAAGGCAAAAAGACCAGTAAGATTTGGGCTGGGCCAAATTAAAGACTACTTTTTATTTAAACATTTGCTGTCACGACTGTTTTAATTCCATGTTTTCTTACTTGTTCAATAACATTAAGCAAAATATTATCCTAAGTGCTATGCATAAACGGGGGAAATACTAAGGCTGTGTCCTCAATGAACATAATCATTAGTGAGGAGACGACAGTGTAATAAAAATGACAATGTCATGGGCTACGTGCTACAATGAGGCATGGACGCAACAGGAGAGACATGTATGCCTTTCCTCTCGGACACGCATAGCTCAAATTTACCTCATTGAAATCTGCAGGGTAGGCTGTGAAGTATGCATCAAGGCAGATGAAGTGGCTTTAAGAAGCCACTTTTCCCCGGGCGCCCAGGTGGCTCAGGCGGTTAGGCGCCCGACTCTCGATATCAGCTCAGGTCGTGATCTCAGGGCGGTGAGATGGAGCCCCGCATTGGGCTCCCCACTCAGCACAGAGTCTGCTGGGGATTCCCTCTCTCCCTCTGCCCCTACTCCCACTGGTGTGCACACACACACACACACACACTCTCTCTCTCTCTCTCTCTCTCAATGATTTCTTTTTAAAAGCTTTTTTCCCCACTAGTTGTTAGGCGCGCTCCTCTGAAGAACACACCATTCACTGTGAGCGATGGTGAGGCAGACCCGAATCTGGATCCAGCTGCACTCCCCTCCCTGGTGTGTGGCTTGGAGTGAGTCACTAATCCCCGCCTCCCATGTCCTCCAGAACAGCAGGGGCAGGATCACCTAACCTGCCGAGCTGAAATGTTACACCGATCCACGTGAGAGACTGTGGAGACACTCCACGCACTGGCAGTGCCTCCAAACATCCTAAACCCGGTTCTCAGGCTCTTCAGACTCAGACCTGGACTCACACCATCCACCCCCCCTGGATCTCAGGCTTCAACTCCAGCTGAACTTCACACCAGCCTCCCCGGCTGTCCAGCTTGCACATGCTAGATCATGGGGCTTCCCGGGCTCCGGAACCCTAAAAGAAATCTCTTATGCTTCTCTCTACATATCCTATGGGCTCTGTGTCTCTGGAGAACCCTGACTAACACAAACACTAAGAAAACAGGAAACACTGAATCCTTCAGAACACAGATGTATACACCTGTTTAAGATGCAAGTGTAAATATGTACATGGATGTGTATATGTGTGGGTACGTGTAATTTGAATACAAATTATTCGAGAAAAATTTTAAGCATTTTTTAAATCTTAAAACATCTTCAGGTAGATGTGAAACCTTTGTATTTGGGGATGAAATGCATCCTATGCATTTACCCTTCATATTCGTCCATTTTTATAGCAGAGCTACATAAAGGCACACACATACGTACAATCCTAACTTGCAAAACGGTCCAAGAGCACGGAGTGAAACATCTGCATGATTGTTTTATTGCTGACCGAAATATTTTGTCGTTTTCTTCAACAATTCAATTCAGTAATTCAATAAATTCCTACAGATGTTGCCCAGCCTTCTGTGGGGCCCCTGAGGAGCACATCCCCACCTTCAAACCCAGTCTTCCTTGCCCTGCCAAGGGCCCCCACTCTACCGAGGCCCACCACACCCTGAGACCTTTTATCCAGGTTGTTTGGGAGGATTCACAGTTTTTGCATAATATTTAACACAAGATAATACCGAACATTATACTCAGTAATTACTTTATATATTAGTTACATTACATATGATCTATAACTCATTATACATTAATAACTAATTACTTTCTCAAATATAACTAGTATGCACCATGTTGGGTGCTACTTAAATGCAGAAAAAGGATCAAAAATATCAGGTCACCAGTATGGTCTTTCATAGCAACCAAGCAGAAGAGATGCTGGACCTAAAGATCCAGTTCTCCTAAGTTGTGTGTCAGCTCTAATCAATACAATGTAACAATACAACACAGCAGGAAACACTGCAATAGGAAGACCCCAGGGCTTTCGATGTGAAGCCAGAATGGCAAAGTGGTGGCCCATGGGCTGGAATCAGCCTACAGGTGTCTCATTTGGCCTCAACCATATTCTAGAATTTTTAGAATGAGTATTTTAAACTTGAGATCCCAGGAGTCTAACTCTTCTCTAGACTTTTAAAAGCAGGACCACCCGGGGCTCCTTCTGCTGGGACATAGGCTCTGTCCCAGAGCTGGCTGTGTGCTGAATGACCTCCAGGCCAGCTCATCAAATTACAGTGTACTTGTTGAGCTTAAGTAATTGAAACTTGCGTTCCAATAAGTCCGAACATACATTGATAGGAATGCTCCTCTGGAGCCACATTCCAGGGCGACAGAGCACTCTCTAAGGTAGCTACATTCTGATTCCCCTGTATTATTGATCCTAATAACACATTTCCGTTTTCGATGAATTAGCCATTTCTCTGAAATATCACATAACAAATCTATAATTTAAAAACTAGCCCCTGACACCAAATTTCCTTTTCTACATCATTCTTTTTGCTCCAATACATCTCTCCCTGAAATCTCTGATAATGACTCATCTTTTCTGAATATCTTTCATCAGGGATTTCAAATTAATTTATATGCCTATCCCTCCTGTGGAGTGACTGGATGACTTGGTGGCCAGGACACCAGCAATATGCGCACCATGCCCGGCCCACGTCCCAGAGTCGGCTCTCTCGTCAGCGCTCTCAGAACCCAGGCCTTCCGGCTCCTTCTAACGCTGGGGGATTCACGCCATCCTTTGCACATTTGGCCTGCGCACAGACTTTGTCCTTTCTGCCCTCATATCTTCCTTGAACTAAATCTTGCCTGTTGAGCAAGTTAAAGTTCACCCACTTAACCCAACAATTTTATTTTCTTGAGATTTCTCAATATCCATTTGGTTTCATTTCCCCTTAGTTCCTGTATCATCTCTTCACATTGTTAGCACTCACTCTCGCTGTTTATAATAATCTCCTTTTCTGAACTTTAAACATTACTCCTATCTTTATTAATATGAGAACCCATCCTAACACTGCATTGGATGGAAATTTTTAAAAACTCCTTCATACTTACCTCTGCCTTTTTTTTTTTAACTATCACAAAAACTATCACCTCTAGCTTTCTCATTTCCAGCCCCTTCCCGAGAAGTATGTACATTAACTAAGTGTATATAACATTTCCCTTAATAATTCAGAAGATCTTAAAAATAAGTTCCAGGAGCCACTTACAATCATGGCGGCCGGCTGTAAGTGATGACGCCATGAAGAAGGGGCATTATAGTTTGTGAAAAGGTAAAGTGCTTTGCCATGAGACGGCCCACCCAGACTGGCAGGAATTTCTCCTGTTCCCCTCAACTTCTCTCCGACCCTATTCTCCACTGAGCTCTTTCCAGAACTTACAGAATTTTTATGAGCCCATCTGAGATCCTCATTCCCTTTACACATTCTCCATCCCCTCTCCCCTCCTATCCTCATCATCCTCATTTTATTTTTATGATCTGGACTCTGAGAAGATCTACCTATTGTCGGCAGTTTGAAAGTCCTATAGTTTCCAAGAAGACCCTGGACTCCCTCAAGTAGCTTTGTGAAACCACGCTGCAGACGTCCCCCTCGAGCGTGTTCTCATTTCGCTCATGGATTCTTTTACCCCCTCCGGTAGATACCGCGAAGCACGAGGCCCTGGCTTCACAGTCTTTTCAAAAAAGTTTTCCTCCTAAAGGATATCCATTTTCTGCACATAGCAAATGTTCAACAAATATGCCCCTGACAGGTATCCTAACCGAGTCCTCGTGCCACTTCCTTTGCTGTACTTTCCACGCAATGTTTGGAATGTAAGTGAGCTGCATATCTTCGTGGGGGAAGGCTGTCCGAGCGTGGAACGAGGAGGCAACTCCTGAGCCGGTGTTGTTCCAGCCACGACTCTTGGTGCCACCACACTCTCAACCTGCCTATACCTACTATTGAACGCTGGTTACACGTTTCCTGCGTCATAGGTGTCAGGAGCTCAGAGGCATCTGCCTTTTTTTTTTTTTCCTCATTTTTTCAAACCAGAAAGCATGTCTTGTCCTGTAAAATGCCTTCCGTGAATCCTGGACTATGCCGAAGCCCGCCTCCCCCCCCACCCCGCCCCCTGCCGCCCGCGATCCTGTTGGACAGCTTCAGCTCTCTGCAGGCAAAGGTCTTTGAACTCACATATCCTTCCATGATGTTTGGTCGTCGCGTTCCACAAATACATCATCATCCGGCTTCGATGATGATACCATTCCAATAAAATGTTTCCAACTCTTAAAACCGTAAATTATTTAGTAAAATTGCTACAGATTGAGTGCTCATGCCCCCCCAGGACTCGTATGGTGGAATCCTACCCCCCAGCGTGGTGGTAGCAGGAGGTGGGCCCTCGGGAGGTGAGCGGGTCCTGAGGCACAGCCCTCGTGCGTGGGATCAGAGCCCTTACAGAGGAGACCCCGTGGAGCCCCCCGCCCCCCCGCCACTCGGCATGAAGACGGGCGTCTGCGAACCGGGCCGCGGGCTCTTCCCACACGTGGAACCTGCCACCCCCTTGATCTCGGCCTCCAAGCCTCAGGACGGTAAGAAGTACATTTCTGTTGTGCATAAGCCCCCCATAAGACCCCCGATCCGTAGGACTTTGTGACAACAGTCCGAACTAAGGCAAAAATCAAGTAGCCAATCCTTCCTGTACCGAGAAAGGAAAATTCTCGTTCACCAAGATGGCTATCACTCCTTCTCCCCCTCGGATGGTTATTTCTGCTTCTGGATCCCACATCCCTGTACTTTCCTTCTGTGCTGTGTCAGGACTTACTTCATTCTGCTCAATTTTACACCCAACCTCTCCCGGTAACAGCCTCCCCTCTGCTGCTGTGTCGGGTCTGACGGACTTCGGCAGGAGCCCGACCGCCCCGTCTGTGTGCACGAGCTTGGGGCAGGTGGCGGTGCTGCCACATCCCGGAAGGAACTCACGTTTCCGAGTAGCTCCCTGAGTGTGCAACCCGCAGAACCAAAACATGCCAAGCTCTTATGGTGTGCATCCTCTCTCGCAGGGGAAAACTTGCTGGCGTCGAAAGCCAGCCACTCAGGAGTGTTTTAGCATGATTTCCTCCAGATAGTCCCCCCCCAAAGACTTCATATATTTAATTTTGCTGTTGTTCAACTTTCTAGCCATTTCAGACCATTCTTTCACCCACAACCACCAACTTCCTTTGCATTATTATTCAATGAAAACCCCTTTTCATCTCTTGCTTGTCTTCTGTGGGCTGTCATCAAAAAGGGAGCACCGCCCTCGCCTGCCACGCCCACTGCTCTGCCGGAGCCCAGCACAGCCTGCCAGGTTCCCCCAAAGAGCTCCCACCCTGCACCTGCTTTAGCAATTCTAGTATCCACCCATGGCTTAGTTCTCTTTGGGTCTTCCTTCCTAATATGCCTTTCCTGTATGTCTCTTCTTTATTAACATTTTCTGTTCCTAGTGGCAATTTCCCCCTTTTAATTTAAAGCTCATTTTTATTTATGAAGCCATTACTAAATGGTAACATGTGCCAGGTATAAATAACTCCCTGTTTTTTAAAGCAAGACTTTAAAATAACTAAAATGCTACATGTTAACTGGCTCAATGAGCAAACAGGAGGCAACTGACTATTTTAATTCTGCTATGTGTTCATCCCATGCCGTTCTGTGTAAGACAGCCAAATTTTCTGATACAACAAAAATGCACACTTGATGCCCCCTACCCAGCCACAGTCAACCACAATTTCATATAAAGGTCAAAAGTGAAATGCCTTTAGGAGTTCCCTCAAAATCTTAAAATAAAAGTCACATTCTAAACTTCGTAATTCTCATGAATACATCACAAAGTCACCATTATGCTATTGAAAAGGAAAACAATTGTGTGCTTGTATTGCAAGGGAAAATATTCTAAAAATGAATTATATAGTAAATGTAGGAATCTTCAAGTTCTTGCTCACAAATCATGAGTTTGCTTTGGCTTCACCATTTTACATGGCATGGTCTTCACACATCACACCTCTGTAGACAGAGACCAGTGCACTCCTCC
This sequence comes from Callorhinus ursinus, assembly GCF_003265705.2. Taxonomy (NCBI): domain Eukaryota; kingdom Metazoa; phylum Chordata; class Mammalia; order Carnivora; family Otariidae; genus Callorhinus; species Callorhinus ursinus. The sequence goes on from NW_027397141.1 coordinate 2,049,034, forward strand.
GCCTGCAGAACCAAATTCGGTGTGTTGGCTTTAAGAGAAAGTTGCCTCTCAAAATGCCTTGCCAGCGATTCTACTAAGCTTCCCTCATTCCTATTCTGAGAACTTGTAACCACATTGGTAATACTGAACCTATATCTGTAGGTGAATTTTCTTACTCTAGCAAATGTATCTGAATATCTGACTGCAGGTTTCTCCGTCATTCTGTCTCTCTGGCCATAAGAGTGCGTGCACGCGTGCTCAGTACATTTAATTATCTATTCAGATGGCCATATTAAACTTTGTTTGCTTCAAGAATTACCCAATTCTTTTGGATCAGGGAAGAGATAGGCTTCTTCTCCCACCCAAACCATGTGTTCCATTTTTTTTAGCTACTTGGACATAAAAACGATTCTACAGCTCCAAGCTTTTTCAGTAAACAAAACATCCTCTGGCCAGGGACCTCAACATCTTTGACACCATCCATTGGTTTGTGTAGCCACCAAACATGTAAGATACTCTCTCCAATTTTCTTCTCTTGGGATAACAGCTGTAAGAAGCAGCATTGTTATGTGATGACAAGACTTTTGAAAGGGTTACCCCCCATCTCCTACAGCTGCAATTACTATTTTTCAAAACCAAACGTGAGAAACAGGAACACTGAGCATTTTTCAACCTTCCAAAAAGCACTCTGTGCTCCTTGAGGCACATTCTAGGACATGATTTCAAAATATTTTATTAACATCTTTAGCCCCTTGAGAACGACCAGAAGAAAAAGCAGAGAGCAGTAGGCTGAAAACACGCAGACCGACTCCGAAGTCGCCATGAAGGATGAGGGGCTTACTTGCTGTTGCGGTGTTGAGAGTAAGCGCCCACATTCCAACCCGTGGGTTCACCCAGAAACGGCGTCATCAAAAATCCGTTAAGTTCAGTAGTCCCGAGGACCAGAGGTTAAGGATTGGGTAAAGCCGAATCACAGCGTTCTCCATCGGAGAGCAAAGTGCTACCTACAAACCTGCTCATTTCTGGAACATTCCGTGAACTCTCGGCCAAAGACTTTTCGTCAAATAAGAGCCTTTTCTTATTTTTCGCATTAAGGCAGCTTCCCAATCTGTCGGCAAAGGCGTGTCCATCCCCCCTCGAGTGCTGGAAAACGTCTTCAGCCCCCCACCACCCCCACCTGTCAAACAGTCCATAAACATACCCTGTTTTCTCTAAGGCTCGGGCACTGCGCCTTCCGACTTCCATCAGGCGCCCCACGCTGCTCACCTCTGTCCCCTTAGTACCATCTGCATCCCTGCTTCCGGACGTTCCCTACCATCCTGCCCACATCACTCAGCCCTCTCCCATGCAAATGCGTTACTCTAGCAACAGCCAGCAGGTTTCATTCAAGGGCTGACTCCTACAAGACAAGGTGGCTGCTTGGAGCTCGGTACTGGGAAGAGCTGGGAGGCCCTGCCCCACGTCACGGAGCAGGAGGCTGAGATGGGGCGTGGGTCCCACTCCTGGGCAAGGCTCAGCCAGGCCCAGACTGCCCTCAGGATGTGCACCAGGACACAGCTCGCTCCTGGACGGCATGTGCCCAAAGCTAAACACACTGTGTCTACTGATGTGGGGGCCCTGTCCCGCCTCCTTGAGCCGCGAGCTAATGTCTGAGCATTCACAAGCTGCCTGCTGAAGATGCGATCCAGGAGTGTGAGCCCCTCCAGGAAGCCCCCTGCTACATGGTTCCGGCCATTCAGCTTGGTTCTGTTTTCTTTAAACATCACACCATTGTCCACCTCCAGTCTTTCTGCCCCTCTCCCCGTTTCAGACGCGGAAGCTGAGAGGCAGGAACCCTGACCACCTCCGGCAGGTCACTCATCTCCAGGCCAAAACGTGTGGATTAATTTAAGGTAGTTAAATGGTATCTTTCCCTCTCTTTACCTTGGTTGTGGTCCAACTGCTTTTCTTATCTATCTATTGTTTTCAGTTTGAAAGACATTCTTCTTCTTAAGAAAAGCAGAGGCTGAGGGTAGTTACAGGATTCTTCCCAAAATGAAGTAATAAAATATGTTCAGAAAAGAGATGGCACCAAGTTAGAGATTTGGAGGAGAGACAGGAGAAACTAAAGAACTCTATACATCAGCAAATTTTATGTCAGCAGCTGGTTTTTAAATCCTATATATATATATATATATATTAGTATTTAATAGAAATAGCTAATTGGCCAAAAGTGAAATATGTTTATGCTGATGACAGAGAAAATGAGAATGTGTACTGTGCCCAGGGCAGGAGGTAAAGCACTCAGAACCAGCAGGAGAGATGCAAAGGGAAGGGCCAGGGTGTCTGGGCCCTCCACCCCGTCCACGTGTGCACGTATGCACACACACACACACGCACACACAGAATCTCCCCTGAAGATAGATGTCTCGCCACCTGGGAGCCCACTGGATGACACCACACACCTGTCCTGGGACAGACGCTGCACACAGAGCAGGGCCCCGCCCTGGACACCAGCACTGTGCGGCATTTGTGGGGCAGGGGTTACTTCTGCCCCGACGGCTCTATTGGCTAACAGAGCCTGGGGCTGGCGGGGGAGTGAGCTGGGAAAGCGGCACCCTGGAGGCTGGGACAGTTACAGGCCGGCAGCCCTCCACGGGGGCACTGGCGGCCAGGGAGTAAGGACTGACTCCCACCTGTGGCGGTCCCCACACGGGACAGAGCCCACTCAGGGGGGCTGAGTCTACCCAGGGGAAAGCGTTTCCCTCCTCTTCTTAGGCATGGGTTGCCCTGCGGTGCAGAGAGAGAGTTCTGGAGACACCTTCATCCTGAGTACACCATCCCACCCTCACGCGAGCACGGACCGCACCCGTCAAAGGGAGAAGGGGACCAGGGGGCCACAGAGAAGCAGCACCCAAGCCTATGGTTGTCCCTGGGGGTGGGGCACACACAGCTCCAGACCGAACCCCAGACACAGCGTGCTCACTGCCCGGCAGAAACTCCTGGACAGGAGCTGCGGAATTTTACCAGTGGTCCCCTTAGAGCTCCTCTCTTAATTGTCTCCTATTTAAACATCTGCCAGGAGCAAAGCCCACGCAGGAAAAAGGCCGGCGTTCGGGGGTTCAGGAACCCAAAGCTGCAGCTCTGCCTCTGACATCTGCCAGCCGGGGCGGCCCCGGGGCGGCCGGACCCCCCTCTGTTCTGCGCCAGCCCAAGCAGCGAGGGCAGGCTATGGCAGCTGCGCGCGTCTTCTGTGTAACCTCTTGGAAAGTCAGTGCGACATCCCCATCTCAGCCTCTGACCCCTTAAAGCACGGGAAAATCGCATCCGCCCTCCTCAACAAAGCAGCCGTGGAAGCCCACCTTTCCCACCAGTTTTTGTCTAGAAAATCGCGGGAGGGACACATTGTTAACGAGCTTTCCTAATGCAGACAAAGCCCGATGGTGCTGATCCCATTCAGGGGACAGGGTTCAAACAAACGCAAAATACTCCCGGAGCCGCCTTCTCTCCGTTAAAGGGCCTTTTTAGTGCCCAGAAAGTATTGCTCCATCCTCCTGCTGAGAGGAAAACGAGCACTTTGCGAGGTTCTTCAGGGGCCCATCCCTGTGCTCGGCCCATCAGCCCAGCAGGGCCGACACTGGCGAACTCGACCGTTCCCCGAACATTGGAGAAAACACGACCTCGGGACCGGGCCTACTGCTTCTCCTCGTGCACCTCGGGCTGCGACTGCCAGGCGCCATGGCCAGGAGACGGACAGATGCCCCGCACCCGCCGCAGAGAAAGGCTGCATCCGCATCACCCCCGCGGCCCCGGGGGGGGGGGGGGGCTGGGTGAGCCCCTGCATGGCGCCTGCCGGTCAGGAGACCCAGAGCGCCCATCGGGGGCCGCCGGCTGGAAGGGGTGCTTCGGAGCGGCTCGCTGAAAACGGGAGAACGAACAGCTTGCTTTTCCAACAGGACTTATTTTCAAAATTAAAGACGGAGGCTCTACAGAATTTCTTCCCGTGAAAGGCTATGGCCAGGAGGCACAGACCTGGGGAGGAAAGTGTGCAACTGTGACGGCAGGACAGCACGAGCGAAGAGGGGCAGGATGGGCTCTCGCACGTGCTCACAGGGTCCCCAGCACGTGCTCCACCCCGCCACGCTGCCTTCCTGTCCCCTCCACACGGCCAGACCCAGAGCGCGTGCCGCACGGTGCAGGCGGGGCTGGGACAGTGGCCCGGGACGCGCAGTGGAATGAAGGGAGCAGAGGAGGCCGCCTTCCGTGAAAATACTCCTGCTGGGGCTACTCACACGTCTACCAGTACAGCCAGGAAGCCTGCAGCGGGTACTACCACTGTGGCTGAGGCTGCTGCCGCTATTGCCACGGCCACCGCTCATACTACTACCAATCGGGCACCCGGGTACCTCAGTCGTTGGGCGCCCACCTTCGGCTCGGGTCATGGTCCTGGAGTCCCAGGATCGAGCCCTGCATCGGGCTCCCTGCTCGGTGGAAAGCCTGCTTCTCCCTCTGACCCTCCCCCCTCATGCTCTCTCTCTCAAATAAATAAATAAAATCTTTTAAAAAATACTACTACGAATCTACCAACGCTACAGCTACCACCACTACTAACATATCTGGTAACAATACTAAAACCATTCCCACTCTTACTGATGCCGCTGCTAATGCTGCTACCACTACTACCCCAAGAACACGGGCGCTAACGCTGCTCCCGATGCTGCAGCTAATGCCGCCACAGCTAACGCATCTATGAGTAGTACTCATGTTACTGCCACTGCTATTACTACACCCACTAATACTACCACTACTACCCCAGTAACACGGGTGCTATCGCTGCTCCCGATGCTGCAGCTAATGCCGCCACAGCGAACGCATCTATGAGTAGTACTCATGTTATTGCCACTGCTATTACTACACCCACTAATACTACCACTACTACCCCAGTAACACGGGTGCTATCACTGCTCCCGATGCTGCAGCTAATGCCGCCACAGCGAACGCATCTATGAGTAGTACTCATGTTACTGCCACTGCTATTACTACACTCACTAATACTACTGCTACTACCCCAGTAACACGGGCGCTAACGTTGCTGCTAATGCAGCCACAGCTAACACATCTATGAGTAGTACTCATGTTACTGCCACTGCTATTACTACACCCACTAATACTACCGCTACGAGGATCACTAATGGTACTGTGCATGCTGAGGCTATGAACGCTACTGCGGATACTATTAACGCACCTGCTGACGTTACGGCTAACACTAACAGCACCACAAATACACCAGTGCTACTGCTAATACTACAGGGGCTAGGTTGATGCTGCTGGTAATACTACCACCGCTAACATCTCTGCTCCTACTGCTGCTGCCGGCAGGACTCCTGGTGCCACCGCGAACACTAAAACCAGGCACGGTATGAAGCCGCCGTCCAATGGGCGTGTCCTCCAGCCCAGGTCCTGTTCTAGATCCTCCGTCAGTGGGACCCTCGACTCTCACAGCATGAGGGCAATGGGGCCACCCCGGACCCCCAGGACGTGTGAGAAGTGAGTCTCAGGAGGCTCTGAAAGGAGGGAAAGGCCTGAATACAGGAATGACCCCACAAGAAAGGCTCACAGAGCGGGAAGCTGACAAAGCTGAGGTGACACTGTACTCTGAGGGGCTCAAAGGTCCTGTCTGCACATGCAGGGGAAGGTAACCTAACTCTGGAGGACAGCCTGGACCTCGGGGACGCCCACAACATCTCCAACGTTCACGTGCTCCGAGTCTGCGTGCCAAAGCGTGAGTGTGGGCTTCCTACAGCGTCTCAAGCCATCGGACCCCTGACCCACACGGCATCATGAACGAGTTCCACAGAATTTGTTTCTGGAAAGAATTCCACTTTGCACCCTACAAACATCCGTTCAAAGCTCTCCTTCGAAATGAGCTTGGAAGCAGCACAAAACTGCAGAAAATTCAGGAGTGGCACTTGGAGGAACTAAGGCTGAGGGTGGGGAGGGCATGCCGAGGGGCTCCTTATCCTGCATCTTTCTTCCCCAGAGGCCACCCACCTAGGGAGAGGCCAGCAGGACCCCAGCACCCCTGGGGTAAACGTCAGGGTCGCAAGGCCAAGGAATGGAGCAACAGACAAAAAAGAGGTGTTTTTCCCTCTAAGCATCTAGAGCGAAAGCATACCCTCACTGGTTCCTGTCGTTCCTTTCGGCACCTGTGACATCTCGCCTGCAAGCCGCACAACACGTCGTCCCCACCCCACGGCCACGGCCGGCCACGACGGATGTCTAAGCTGTTACACGCAGCTGCGTATCTACATATGCGCCCCACTCCGTGTCTACAGAGGATCCAGTCCTATAAATACCTTATCTGTGGGCAGTTCCCAGAGCCAGGGCTCGGTCTTGCAATGTGAACACAGAACAAAACAAAGCGCGTTTACATTTGGGGTTCTTGTGCTCACTGAGCATTTCTCCCAAGACCAGATGGCTGGAAACCGTGAACTGTCACCTGTGCGGGAAGCTCGTCCTGCCGTGATAGGCAGAATGAAGTCAGCGCGGCCTTGGGCGCCGCGCACCCAGATGGCCTCACACGGCAGCCGCTGGCTGGAGCTCAAGGACGAGCCGTGCAAAATCAAACACGCGGCCCTCTCAGGGGGCTTCCGAGCTATTTACCAGTAGGAAGCGCCCACGGACACCACCCAGTTGCTTCCAGGAGAAAGGTTTCCTGTGAGCGCCTGATGCAGGAGCTGTAGGTCACCAAGTGCAAAGTACCTCCAGACTCGGGGGAGCTGCAGGGACGCGGGAAGCCTGCCTGAGCCCGCAAGTGTTAGGACGCCCTAAACCCAACTTGGTGTACACCCTCCATGTAGGAAAATGTGCCTAAGGACAGGCCTGTCGCCACTCCTGGAAAGAATGCATGGTTTCAGAGATAAGAATTTTATATCTCTTGCAACCAAACTCTGTTTAAGATTATCTACCCATGGGAAGAGCAACCAACAGAACTGTTCCCACCTCCCTGTGTTCGTTTTTCTTATGTAGCTTGTGTATTCTCTTGGCACAAACATTTAAAAATCACTAAGATGGGAGTTAGCTTAATGCAGTTTGAAAGAAACTGATGATGGAGCTCAGTCCATAATTGCATGGGGAATGTGCACAGCTCCCTTCGGGGCCAAATCCTAGCGCCCCTGGCTCCTTCTGTGTGGAAAACTCAAGAAGCAAAGGAGCACGAGACTCAGGTGATGCCATAGGTCATCACAATGACCCCCCCTCTCGCCAAATCTTGCAGTGGACGAGCTGCTCTGCCTGGGGATGGACCAGACCGCAGACGCCAGGATGAAGACCGTTGATGCTCCATTTCCACAGCCTCGTGGAAGACGAGCAGGTTGGTGTTTGGGCCCCTGGGAAGTGGTAAGAGAGGGTCTGGTCTCGACCGTGCCTTCACGCAGTTTGCTCTTCTCGAAGGCAATTCAGCGTTTTTCTGCGTGGAAGGGTCCTGTCTCACATTCAGGAGGCTTACGTGCCTCTGCGTTCGCTTTGCAGGCTCTTCCCGCTTACTTAAAGCCTAGTCAAAGGCCTTTCGGAGCTCATTTTCTCACCCAGGCAGTACGTGTGAACGCACCTCTCCAGCACGGCGCGTATGCGCATGCTGCAAGCTAAAACGCACGGAAGGAAGAGATTTGCAATTCTGGTCCAGGCTCCCCAGAGGGAAGGCAATCTGGGTAGCTTTAGTTTTATCATGAAAATGTCATTGCACTGTTTAAATTTTATGTCCAAGGCTTAATTTCATTTATGATTTACCCTCTTAATCAGCACATCTAATGACCCACAACATGTTTATATTACACCAGAGTTGTCCTTAAAAGGCAGCAGAACCCGTAACATTCCTTTTACAGGATCCCCTGGCTTCCGAAATGCTTTGTTCCCCTCGGACTCCAGACTGGCTCCCAAACTGCCCACTCCGGCTTCCGCCCACCATCCCCGGGACAGCGCCGGCGGCTGGGGGTGACGAGACCGCACTCCTTCCCCCCACCCCCTGCACCCCACCATTCTCTCACATCGCCCCTTCACCTTCATCCCACCCGCGACCTTGGGCACTCGGCTAGTGTCCGCCAGGGCCGGTCAGGGAACCGCGGGCAGCGATGGAACCGGACAGTGACTGAGCCTGCCCCACAATCAGGGCCCTGAGCTCTCGGACCAGCACAGAAGTGGGTAAGTCGGTGGGAAGAGGGGCTGCCGGGCCTGGAGCAAGTACACAGCGGAGTAAACGGCGCTGCTTGCCTCTCGCCCCAGGCCAATGGCCCACACCCACCTGACCAAGAACACCAGTGCCATCCCCTCCTGACCTTAAAAGTGTGTAACTCAACCTCTGCCTCCAGGAAGAGGTTTGCTGACTCCAAGTAGCTGCAGTAGTTAAACCCCTTGTCTCTGACCATCTTTCACCTCGTACACCAAATTCTTCCAAACTTTTTTGACACTTGTTCCTTCAGCACCTCTGAGCACCGAAGAATGTGCTTTAGTCTCCAAGACCGGATGGAAAGCTCTCACCAGGCAATCTCAGAATTGGGCTGCCATACAACTTATCTGCCAGATCAGGACGCTGCTGGGGGTGAACAGGGGCACTGTTAATAATTAACAGTCACACCAGGGTCCCCGGCATGGACCGGGCTGGCCCTCTGCACACTCACTTCTGTACCTTCCGCGGCTGACGGCAGGACTAGACCTTGTAGACTCTGCCTCCCCCACCAAAGCAGGTGCTTGGAGGGTAATGGCCTTCAACAGATGTGAGTGCTTCGCGTGGCATGAAGCCACGGCACAGCTCCACAAGGACACAGTCCCTCTGCTTTCTCAGAAACGTTTCCCCTGTGGCTCAGCCCCTTCAGTGATCCTCTCGCTTTACCCCACTTTGAGAGCTCTGACCTGGGTTCGTGAGGTCATCGCCCACTTCCCCCTTCTGCAGACAAACAAATTCTGGACTCCTCTCCAATTTCAGCTTCTCTAGCACGGCCCTGGCTGAGTGTCTCTCCTGTACGGTGATGCACAGAGACCATGCGGGACATGGCAAGGAAACCAAGACATTGAAATGCAGCTAAGAAGACCAGCTTCGCCACATGCAAGGAAACCCATGGTTCCAGGAAATAAGAGATAAATGCCAAACATCTGATGTAGACAATGAGATCAATGTTTGCCAAAACTGCCTTCCTTCACCAGCTTTCCCATCACCCTCAGAAGGGCCTGCATCCCGCCTCCTTCTAAGAGCCAATTCTTTGGAGGCATTATCAAATGCCTCTGTTCTTCTGCCTGCCAAATGCAAGGGCTTTTTTTCCCTGATAAATCTTTTTCCATGGATCTTACTATAAAAATCAGCTACCAAATCCCTTTAAACCAGTAGTTTGTGGTTTGTAGCTCTTCAAGCATCTGATAAGTGCTCCAGGTATTCCCTCCTTAAAAATGCACCATGTGCAGACTCATTAAATGTTAAGTATGATTCCAAGGGGTTTATGGACCACCCCCCCTCAACTGAAGAGAACATGCTATGTGGTCTAGACCATTTTTTTAACTTATAAGTTGAATTTATGTTTTTTAAGTTTGATCATATTTTTTCCAGGTTTGAGATATAACTGATCTACAACATTGTTTAAGTTTGAGGTGCACAAGGTGTTGATTTGAAACACTTACATACTACAAAATGGTTACTAGGTGATTATTTCTTTCCGGGGACTCTAATTTGGAGAGGGGTATCCCAAACCACCTTTTGTCCTTAATTTATTTTAACTGGAAAGAGAGAGGGGGACAAAATGTCAGGAAGACCTGTGTGCGGCTTTCTCATTAGGGCTCCAAGCCCCGCCCCCCCACTCCAACAGCCCCGCCCACCTGGCCCCAACACAGGACAGAGAGGAACTCAGTGTGATTTCTGGTAGGAAGGCAGGTAGGATCAGCAGGCCCTCAAAGACAGGTACCTCCATGCAGAGGGTTAGGAGAAACGCCAACTATCTAGGGCTGTTACCAGCATGCAGAGGTAACAGCTGTGTAATCTCAGGTAGAAGCCAAAGATGACACAGTTCATATGCACAGTTAAGACTCTGCGGTCATGAGAAAAGAAATTGCTGATGCTATAACAAGTCTCAATCCCCATCTAGACCTCAATCCCCATCTAGACCTCTTCGCCATCTAGACCCCTGTTCCTAAAAGTCTTTGTGGTCACTTTCCTTCCACTGAGGCTAAATGCTGGATTCCATTCAAGGCTGCATCGCATGAGTGTTCGTCCAGCTCGGGACACATACGAGGGGACCAAGCATGGGTGTAGAGCCCAGGTCCGGGGACTGACTGTGACACTCACCACCCAGGGCCACAGTGCACACCTATGCAAGTTAGCAAAGTCCCCAATTTTGAAAAAATAAAACCAAAATTGTATAAAACTGGCGCCTATAAAGAAACCTCTGCTTTGCACATCTTCAGGCTCCTGAAGCCTGATGGCTCACGCAGGTGTCATGGCTCAGAGTCTGGGGAGAACGGAGAAAACACTACAGAAGCCAGCGACCGCTGTGTCTGCCTGCAAAGCTATGAATCATGAGAAACTCAACCTCATTATTTTGCTTTGCAAGGCAGAGCTTCCAAATTAATACTGTGATCTCTCAGATGATGTAGTTGCATACCACCCAGGATTAGAATAAGTGGAGTTAATGTTTGGAGTTGTCCCCCAGTAGCTAATGTCCAACATCTGTCATTCTGGCTTGAGGTCAGAAGCAATTCCGCTCCAATATGGCAACCCAAACTCAGGGCAGCATTTTTAAATGATGTTTGTACGTACTGGAAATATCAGCTGATCTTACCACCTCTTTCCTTTAAGAAGAGAACTGCCAATTAAGGAATTAAGCTTATTAAGGATCATTTCTCTAGTGACTTCCCCCAGAAAAGGCTCTGCAACATCATACATTTCATCAGTGATTTTTATATCACATATTTCCCCTGTATTAATGGCATTTCCCAGCTGCAAGATAATAGGGGGTGAGTACTACGAATTGCCAGGGACAGTCTGCCAAAATCTTTTGCCGAGAACTCTGACCTATGTTTTCTTTTCTTAAGTCACTCGGTATTTTTACAGAAACAGTCTTCATGTTTCTGATTCATTTATCCCTAACTCAAAAATTAGATTGGTTTTGCCCAGGAAACCTGGTAAACCTTGGTCCTCAGGGCAGGATTTCAATTTTGCCAAGTAGCATAACTCCCAGAAAAGAGCGCCCGTGCCAACTGTGACATGAACTCCTCCAAGTTCAAGGATGTGTTGCACGGTGGTTACGAGCTCTTCATTCTTGGTGATGCTGCACCTTGCAGCAGCCTGCCCCACGGGGCTTGCCTGGGAGGCGGGGGGCAACCGCGATGTCTTTTGGAACTAGAGGTCCTTGGGGTGCATCCCTGTGGATTACAAAAGCACCCCTCCTACTGTTTCATCAAACTTCTTCACACAGTTTGCTGCTGACTTGGCCACAGAGCAAGGCAATTTTAAGGCAAAGGACAATATTCTTGCATCATCACTGTTGTGACACACACATCTTCATCGAAATGCCTGGAAGTCCTGAACACTGTAGAAACACATGTGCTTTCTGAAGTCTTCATTCTGACATCTGGTATTTCCACATTTGATGCCTTTGTCCTCCCTAAATCCAAAGCATTCTCCCCTGGCTAGCTTTGCATAACTCCCAGGGCGAGAGGAGAACCAAGTTAACTCATTCCCTACTCTACAGATATTTTGAAATTCTTCATTTCTACATAAATGGAACAACCCTGAAGGGCTGTTAGAGATACAACATACATAATACTTCCTATAAAGGACCTTGGTTCTCTTCCTTATATTTATGGCTCTTTTAACAAAGTTGAATTTCTGAGGCTGAGCCATTCCTAAAAGAGCAAAGAGGGGCATCTTTTAAAATATTTTTTAGTTCAGCAGGATGGAAGGCCAAAATTGTCTGATTGTATTAATTCCATAAACAATCTTTGAGGGCATAAATTCTTGTCTGTTTTGTTCCCCAGCCTAGGCTAATGTCTAGCACATTGTGGGTGTAGGATACGGAATGAATGAATGAAGGAATGAATGACCAAATATCATTAATTATATGCAGATACGTATCATATTCAAGTTATGCATATGTATAATATGTTCATATACCAACATGTATATATATGCATATATGCTAACTGAAGGTACTTAATATAGAAAAAGCCTTAACATCCTATAAATGATCAATTTAATGTAAAATGTACAAACAAGACTCATTTCCCTAAGACATGTACCGACCTCTGCAGAAAGACTATCAAGATTTATGGGGCTCTCTCATTTTTAGGCTTTTTAATGGATAAACATTCTCAATCTGTCAGCATGTTTGGATTTTCCTCGTACGCTCTCCCACTCTGTGGCTTCCTGACCCCGACCTAAGGTGAATTCTGAACTGGATCTCAGCAGCAAATGTTTATGTGTCTGGAAGCCCCACCTCTGGTGCCCCATGGACACTGTCTCTCACGGAAAACGTCAGGCCCAAGGCAGCATCAACCCCAGTGACCCGTGAGATCTTAGCACTGGCGTGGGCCACCACCTGCATCTGTCTCCACATCTGCGCTCAGACCAAAATGGCTCACTGAGCTCCACCACTGGCTGATTCCAAAGGAATTTATCACTACAAGATAGGGTTGTTGTCTTCAGTGAGACCCATCAACTCTGGACTCAGTGGACATGATAATTACCAGAGTCAACGATCAGACTCCAAGAGATCACATGCATTTGGGAAGTTGAGGAAACAAAGCTCTGAGAACCCTCCATTTCTCAGGCTAAGGAAAGGATGCCCTTTCTCATTCGAACGAGGTCAGGGAGAAAGTTCTGGAAAGTGGCTCCCACATTTGCAGAATGTTGTGTTAAACCATGCTCGCTTCACACTAGCCACACCTGGGAAGAAACATATGGAAGACTACCCTCTCCGGAGTGGCCATCAAATACCAACTGTCAGGGCATCTCATGAGAATCTGAAACTGTGCAAATGTAGTCACTCCCTGGATGAAATCACTACAAGCATTTCATCTCAATGTGCTTGGGTTGGTTTTATTTTTGTCTTCAAAGTCCAGTTTTCCAAAAACCTTGGAATTCTTCAGGTACAGAATTATACCCTTACAATTATGCAATAAAAACTTATTTAATTAAAGCATGTATGTGAATATCATTATAATCCCAATATTTGTAAATTATCCAAGAATTCTAAGGAATGACATAGAGGCAAAAGAAAGACATATTTCAGTCTACGTAGTTTTAGTTACAGGTGAATGTCATAATAGTGAAATGAGTAAGAGCTAACCTGTCTGGGGCTCATGATAGGGCAGTCCCTCATTTACGCGCTTCGAATATATTATCACGTGTACTATCCTCACAACAATCCTATAAAGGAGTAGCATCATGACTCCTACTTTCAGATGAGAAAAACCAAAGCACAGGGAGGCTGAGTAGGCTGCCCACAGTCCAACAGCTCGTTACTGGGGAATTCAAACCTATGTGCTCTGGCCCCAGAGTCCGTGACTCTGTGGTGATCTTTCTAGAGTTTCAGAACCTGAGTGAAAATCCTGGGGGCAAAAATGAAAACAGTGAACAGTGAAGTGTGAAGACTTAAATTTTTCAGTATAACATCTATTATGCCATTATTAAAATTATTGTTACCTTACCATGAGCCTACATCAGAATACAAAGCATAAGAACAAGTCTAGCTTCTGACCTCGAGTGAGACTCGACACACGTTTATTGAACAGGTTTTGAATGCCAGGAGCAAGATACTGAGTTATGAACCTATTCATTTGTGCTATGTGCTTAAGTGAATTCTCAGCCTTATTCACTTTCACCGATGTAAAAAAGGGGGGGGACTTTGATTACAAATCTTCCTTCTAGTCCAAAACAACACCCGAAGTGATGTATGTTTTAAATGAATTATCCAGGCAAGAGAAACACACATATCTCTAATAACATACTCATGCACGGTAACTCCACAAGAGATGGGAGGGTATCTAAGGTCAACAAGAAATAATAATAAATGATTAATTACAAGATTTTCTTAAAGTATTAAAAGCCCAAATTCTAGAATAAAGAAATACAATCTTATTACTTGCAGTATTTGGAAGAACAAAATCTAATTATGACTAAGATACCCAGCAGCTATTTGTTTGGAGTTGCTTTAAGGAACTGATAAAAAGTATCTGTTGTTAGTGTCCTGTCTCCATGCTAAAATGTTTGTTAAAGATAAGGTATGAATGAGGGATGAGCCAAGAACCCCGCCTGCTACATACCCTCTATAATAAAGAGTGTGTCCTCCCTAGTTTATCAGTGAGTAGAACTGAGCCTGGACCAGGTTTGCATTCTTATCCGAAATACATCTGACCCTGAGGCTGAACTACCCACGTTGCAGTATTTTTCCCATCTTCCCACTTTGGCAAGTTTATCTTAATTTTACAGGCCATTTCCTGACCAAAATTTAGGAGTTATTTTAAACCACTAACCCCAAATGGTCTTTAATATCCAGGAAATAGATTTAGCCATAATAAGATATGAAACAGAAATTCCTCACAAGGAGGCCAAGCAGCAGAGGCCCACGGGAGCCTGGGTGGCGGGGGGTGGGGAAGGCAAGACACAGCAGTCACGCACTGGGGGGCCAGCCCCACAACCCACCTGGTTCTGGCCTGGCCAGTCCCTAAGCAAACAGCCTGTACACATTCTTAGCAGGAGTGTGGTGGCGAACAGAGCCATAAGGATGGCAAAAACTCTAAATCAAAGTAGATAATCATGGGAAAATTCCTGTCCTGTGTCCTGAGGAGGAGAAGGGGACCGCAAGGGACCAGCACCTTCTCTAGGCACCAGCTGCCCCCAATTCCCATCAGCCAAACCCTCTCCAAATGAGCTCTCAAGCATCCTGACACGCCACACACAGGCTTCTAGAACCTTCTTCCCACTTCTCACCCTTCAGACGGCACCCCAGGGCTAGAACTGAGCTCACCAGTGGAAACAACAACCAACAAGAGAGAAGAAAATGAGAATTCTGAAAGTCATTTTAAACACAATGGTTCAACTTCTTATTTGAAGGCAAAGCAACGTCCCAGAAGAGCAGGTTTATAGGTCGCGTGCACCGAGCGGCTGCCCCTGTCAGAGGAAGAGAATGGACAAGACCTATGGTCTCTGGAACAGAAATGCCGCTCTCAGGTGCACACTGCACCCCCTATCAGAAGGTCTAGGAGGGGGGCTTCACGTCTGTGCTTCGTCAAGCCCTCCAGGAGATTCTGCTGGGAGCTCAAGTCCCCCGACTCTACTGGGACAGGTGCCCTTCTGCGGTCCCCAGCCTACTTATTCCTCAGAACTCGCTTTTAGTTTAAAGAAGAGAAGAGTGTCTGGCACTGCATAAGTGCTTCCTAAACATTAACCCATGTCATCTTCACACGTGTCCCCTGAGCAAGGCACTACGGCCATCGCCGTTGTCCAGGGGAGGAAATGTGGGCAGAGAGAGGGAGGTCACTGGCACAGGGTCACACAGCAGGGACTCAAACCAGCACCCTTGTGTTCAATGGCTATGCCCGCTACCCCGTCCGGAGCTTCTCTCCAGATGCATCTGAAACGCTGCAATTCTCTTTCCAAGAAGCTGTGTGCGTGTACCCCTTTGGCCAAGCCTCCTAGAGAATTAGACACTTTTTTTGCCTGGCTAATTCTAGAGTCCTTGGAATTACTTCTATTTAAGATACAAAGTCAAATTGAGTATTTTCCAAATGGACATAACAAAAAATGGGCCAAACTGCAGCTCCTGTGACCTTCTTTTTCCTAATAAAACCTTGCATGTCATAGGTTTAAAAAGACAGTGATACATCTTCACTCAAGCTTTTATCCAAGCTTTTAAAATGTTATTGTATTCCTTTAAAAAAATTCTAAAACCGGGGACGCCTGGGTGGCTCAGTCAGTGAAGTGTCTGCCTTCGGCTGAGGTCATGATCTCAGCGTCCTGGGATTGAGCCCCCACGTAGGACTCCCTGCTCAGTGGGGAGTCTGTTTCTCCCTCTGCCTGCCCCTCCCCCCGCGTGTCTTCTCTCACTCGCTCTCTCTCTCTCTCGAATAAATATTTTTTTTTAAATTCTAAAATGGAACTCGAAAATTAAAGCTGATTAGGAAAAGGAGATACTTGCATCTTATAACGACATTTTCAAGCTGATGATCTTGGATGATAATAGAAATACTTCTATGCTCAAAATTGCTGACTGGTTGCAAAGGATAACTGTGGGGTTTTGAATAAACTGTGATTGTTTTTTCGTACTGCAAAAATTACATGTTTACTTTATAAAAAATACTGTTAGAGATGTAATAGTCAATGTTCCACGGATTAAAATATACATTAATATTTCTTTAATAATACCAAAATAGTTATCCTTGGGTTTACCTGTAACCTTCTGAGGCCTGCAAAATGGCCCACATGCTAACTGATGCACATTAGGAAAGGTTCACCTCTCCAAAGTGAAGACACACCACTGTGTCCCACTACCCACCCCCTCCGAACCTCCGTGATCCCTAGGTGTGAGTTGCTGCAGTGAAAAATTTGTGCAAACAGCTCTGGAGACATTGAGAGTGATGACCAGGAAACCCTGGGTTTTGTTCTTCATGGAGGGATATGTTTATTTTCTAAAGCAGAAACTCAATAAAATTTTTAACAATTTTAATGAAATGTCAAATACAGGAATGCCAAGTCTCCAAATACTGCACTGAGTTGGACAACATTTATTTAAATAGCTAACCTCTCTCGAGAGTGTACAAATGGTTTCTCCAATCGTCAGTGTATTTGGTGGGATGGGAACAAAGCTAGTGACATCATATTGGCCTTGTCCAGTTCACAGCCAGTATCTCTCGCCATTGTCTGAGCAAGAAAGAAATGCCCACGGTACACAAAGATATTTATTCAGTAATGAACAATAGTAATTCCAAAACTCTGAACGAAGTGGTGATTCTAAGAGCAGTAAAAGATGAAGGGGTTGAAGAATTGTCCTTTATCAGCAAGAGATAAAACCAACAGATATGCAAAAGCCGTGTGGTATGTGAAATATCCCTTTAGTGTCTGATTGGGTACTCTCCATTTATCTTTTCTCTTACCACAAATCTCGCAAGCCTTAAAACTCAGATGACATCAAATGTTTTTATAGTGTGCATATTAAAAATCAAAAGCAGCAAAGCAAGGAATATTACTAAACCCCGGAATAAACTATTTACATCAAGAGTTCAGCATTGTGTATATTTCCAAGTCGTGTTTAGTCTGGGGTGGACTAACTCCTCCAAATTCCTAATTAAGAGGAAACACCTTCGTTTGGCACGAATTCCCCTTCTGTTCCCTAACAGTACCACTGGCTCACAGGGGCACACACTCCCACGGGGGCTCTCCCAGGGCTGGTGAGTGCATGCTGGCCAGAAGCGCTAGCCCCAGTTACAAGTCATTCGTGATTCCTCTCCATGGGGCAGGCACTCCTGCACATAGTTGGGGGGAATTTCAAAGAGAAGCTGGGTCCTGCAGTGTCTCGGAATCATCAGGGGTGTCAGACTAGCAGACGGGAGACAATGCGGTCCCAGCCACATGGCAGTGATAACGACCAACATCGCCTGAGCACTGAGCTGCTTTGGCCGCACGACCACATCAAGCAACGTGAAGGTTTCCACGGACATCGTATTCCTGGATTAGGGACGTGAGGCTCAAAGAGATGACATCATCCCATGGAACACAGAGATTAGTCCTTCGTGGCAATCACCCAGCTTATAGGTTGGGGAGCCATGAAGAATAGGGCCAGATAGACTCCATGGATCCAGGTTGTGAAGGGCATGCAGACCCAATCCCAATTAAAGCAGCAGTGAGGTACCTACTAGGGAGAGTGGCCAGAACCCAACACTGACAACACCAAACGCTGGTGAGGAGGTGGAGAAATAGGAACCCTCGCTTATTGCCAGTGGGAAGGCAAACTGGCGAAGCCGCTTTGGGAGACAGTTCGGTGGTCGCCCACAAAACTAAACACACTCTTGCCACACTAACCAGCAATCATGTGCCCAGTTATTTACCCAAGGCAGTGGAGCACTTCTGTCCACACAAAAACGTGCACATGGAAGTCTACAGCAGCTTTATTCATAATTGCCAGAACTTGGAAGCAGCCAAGATGCCCCTCAGCAGGTGCGTGGATAAAGAAACCGTGGTCCGTGCAGGCCATGCAATATTACTCAGTGCTAACAAGACCGTAGTTACCAAGTGGCGAAAAGACCTAGAGGAACCTGAATGCATATCACCAGGTGAAGGCAGGCAGTGTGAAAAGGCCGCATCCTACACGATTCCAACTCTAGGACATTCTGGAAAAGGTCAAGCTATGGAGACAGTCAGAGGGGTGGTGGCCAGGCGTACAGGGGAAGGACGCACCCGCGGGATGCACAACACCAAGAGGGACCCTCATGTAGACTACAGAGTCTGGGTGATGCGTCACTGTCAGTCCATCCATGCAACAAATGTCCTACTCTGGTGGGTGACATTGATAGAGGGGAGGCTGTGCTCATGTCAGGGAAGGAGGGACATGGGCAAATCTCTGCACCTTCCTCTCAACCTAAAACTGTTCTATAAAAAGAAAGTCTTTATGAAAAGACAAAGACCACCACACCCAACAGAAGGGAAACTTAGGTTAGACAGTAGGTAGCCCCTCTCAGAGGAATCCCATGGCCCTACGCAGGATCCCCGGAGACAAGGGGCCGCCCCACAACACAGGGATTGGGCTAGAGAGAGCCTGAGGCTGGAGGAAGCGCAGGATCGAGGAGGGGTCTGCAGCGACCCTGGCTCAAGGTGAACAGACCTGGAAGGGGGTGGCAGCCGTGGGAGGAGAAAGTAGGTGGGGACGCGGAGAAGCCCACAGGAGGAAGTCATGGTGGCCTCCCGGTGACTGAGTGACACGGAGGTTAACAAGAGACAGGGTGAGGCCTCTGGGGGAAGTCACCATGTCTGAGCTGAGTGTCAGGAGACCCTGGGGCATCAGCGACCAAAAGGCAACAGTGGGGACGGGCGGTCAGTCTGGGTAAGACCCTAAGTTCAGCTCTGAACACCTTGGCTAAGTCTGAGACAAAAGCCAAGGTGACATGTCCCATGGGAAATTGAAGATCTTCGGCTGGAGTTCAATAGAAAGGTTCGGAGCCCCCTTCATGGGATGGTAAGGGATCACGACAGCAGATCTTCCCAGCCAGAGAGGGGAGAGCGCGCGGAGAGGAGAGGAGTCGACCGGCTGGATCCCATCGCACACCCACGCCCAGGGCCTGGGCAGAGAAGGGAGAAACAGAAGGAAAAGTAGGCGAGACACATGTCGCTGGAGTAAGACCAGGAGAACAATGGAGGGAAACACAGGATGGAACCAGTTCACCGTGTACCAGACTATAAAAATACTTACACCAAGTAATTCTTACAGTGTCCAATGTCTCAAAAGAAACTGACCATTGAAACGTGTTCTGGTTTATATCCTCTTTCATTGTACACGCGAGAATGGTAGGAATATGTCTTCTGTATTGTTCTATAGCTGACATTTTTTAGTGGTTGTTTAATAATAGCAGGAAGAACAATGCTCTAATGGTATTATTTTCGGCATTCTATTGTTGCTTTTGCTTACTCTATCTCAAGAATTCAAAATACCAAATCTGCTTGAGAGGCATTTTAATGAGGTTAATCCTTTTTAAATTTCTGGAACAAATGTTATAACAAACATTGTCTCTACTTCTTCAAAACAAGTGTTATAACTTATTCAATTCTTGATGCCCTCTGGATTTCTAAAAGGATTTGTTCTAGAGAGGCACTTGTGGGTTCAATTCGTCTGCAAAATCTTTACCAGCTCTTAACTAAGTAACTGAACTTCTAAAGTTATGACCACCCTTACCAGTCCCAAGACATTTGCCAACAGTCTTGTTAATGAATAATGCAAGGTTTTGTGAATTCCCTCATGTCCTTGCCCAAGTGAGGGTAGGTTTTCTGGGTCAGTTCCTAAAGGCACTCCAGCCTAGAGTCAGCCATCCATGCGGCAACTTTCCAAACATCACAGTGTCCCTGCAGCCTCAGGAGAGGGGATGCCCCCAAACTCAGGGCCCTTGCTGGGAGCTGGGTGCTTCTTACCACAGATCTCCTAGACCTTGTTCCTCAATGTCTCTACCCCTCTGGGAGGCAAGTTCAGCTACCACGGTGAATAACAGAAGCCATGGCATCTTGGTTTCTCAAAGGAGGGAGCCTTAGCGTCGTCTTTTAAATGCAAAGACCTGTAGGTCTATGAGAGGACAGGTAGACTTACCACACCTGAGTATAACGCACCACAACAACTCAGGAAAATAGTAACGCTGAGCTTATAGTTCCTATCTCCCCCTCAGATCTGGAGGTGGGATGTCCTCCTGGAAGTTTCTCTGACTTCTGCAAAGCTGGTTAGGTGCTCCCAGGGCCCTTGATTTACCTTACTGCAGCATTTACCAGCCTGAGCGGCTTGCCGGCTGCTCGGCATTTCTTGCCGAACTGCAAGCTTCCTGGAGGCAGAGCGGGTTCCGCTCACTGTTGCCTAGAGCGCAGGGCTTGCAGAAGGGCTCAGGGCGCATGTGCGGAACAAAGGAAGGAAGGGGTGGTCCCCTGGGAGAAGGGGCAGACCGGCCAGGGACTGAGGCATCCGGTGAAGGAGTCCTCCAAAACTCATCTGCCTAATAAAAGCAGACAAATTTTAAACCACACTCACTCTTGGTGTACGTGATGAATTTATACCACTAATAGTTCTGTAGGGGCCACCCTTACGCACATGCAATTTACCCACATTATTTCTTATGGTTGGTATCAGAGGTACTTCCTTCTGGACCAATTCCCTATATAAGGAACATAATGATTTGGGTTATATCACTCCTGAAGTATTGGGCTGATATTGCTGTCACTGGGCCCAAAGTAGAGCTCAAATCTCTTACTTAAGTTACATTTGCAACGGAACAGAGTCCATACTCACATGGGAACTAAGTCTCACTTCACATGAGTCCTGGGTCGTTGAGCCCCAGGACAGTGAGTAATAGTCTGAACACGCCGGGACCTGGGGGTAGGCACTACCACACTTACAGGCAAGCTCCCATTTCTGATCCCGAGAAACCCATCTGTTAGTGGGGGTCACCCAGACCAGTGAGAGAGGCATCCGAGGCCGCGTGCGATGGGGACAATTCCCTCCAGTCTGACTGTGTGACTGAGAACACCAGGCACCCCCTACCACAATACTCTGGGCACACTTCTGTCTCAGGCCTGTACCCTCGTCCTACTTTCTTGCCTCAGAAAGAAAAGTTGGGGAGGGGAATCAAGATAGACTGGGAATGGGGAAAAAGTCACTGGCTTAGAAAATCCATCTACTAGTAAATGAATAGTATGACCATGGCAGGTATGGTCAAATATAAAATCAAATAGTCTTTCATATGGGGGGGGGGGAGTACAATTCTTGCCCAGCACAGGGCGGGGTGCTGGGACAGGTACAAATGCAGGTGAAGTGTGATTCAGATTCTCTTTCAAAGGCACACGTAATCCAAGAACCCTTCGGGGTGGCTTCTGAGTCAGGATTTGATGGATTTGCAGCATCTTATCATCCAAAATGTATTTTTAAATGCATTTTGCTTGGATCAATATTGAAGTTATTTCAACTTTTTTGGTACCTAACAGGTAATTTTGGAAAGTGGTCAGCAAAAAAAAAAAAAAAAAAAAAAGTTCTTGATGGCATGAAAACTGAAATGCTTTTTAAAAATTAGACAATTATTTTTAAATTGCACATCCGTATCTCTCTAATTAAGTCAGGAAAGATAAAGTGTAAAGATAATGTCGAGTTAGTAGGTGATTGATCAGAGGGTGTCCATCCACGTGCCAGATAGCTTAAAACACTATGGGACACCTTGGGGTTTAGACCCAAGCCAGTGGACAGGAATGTGCTTGGGCCTCAGAGAATAACTAAAGGGAAGTAAAATAATCCCAAATAACAGCAATGAGTTTGATTTTCCAGGCAAGAACGGGGGCTCCCATAAGTGCGTGGCTTGTTCTTTAAAGTCCTGGTTATTTGAAAAGCTCGTCCTTACAATTAGCTTTGCTTTGCTACAATTATCAACGAGAAAATCTAAGTCCAAACAGAGGTTCCTATTTCCAAATAGAGAACTTTCTCTCATTTGCTTGCCATCAAGTTTAGCAATCTCTCCTTGGAAGTACTACATCTTTTGGTCAATATTTCTACACCCAAATAAAGTGTTCGGGAGAGTTCTCTTCTCAAAGTATTTTGTCATCATTACTGGAGAGCGTTTAAACAACTGAGTATGGTGCCTGGCTCGACTCTGGGCTGGGAGAAACCATCTGAAGTTAACTGCTGCTGTGATCACTAGCCCTTTCAACACCCAATGAAGGAGCGAGTAGAGTCAACCCTGCCCTGGGATGAGCCGGGTGTGCATACTACCGGCTCATTCTGGCATGTAACAGTTAATACATTTTATAAGCAATGGAGTCGGTGACTATCATTCCCCCAGAAGAGAAGTAAAAACAAACAAACAAACAAAACCTAAGAGCAAGATTCGGATCTGAAACAGTCAAACAGTAAGAGGGAAATGTGGCAAGTAGCAAAATAATTTTTTAAACATTAGGGGGGCTATGCAAAATGCCTTTAGAAGCCACACTTCCTGGGGGTTTGGTCTGCAAGGCTTTCACACTGGGGACCAGCCGAGGTCTTTATTCTATCTGAGAGGAAGGAAAAAAAGAAAGAAAAACAGTACATCAAGGACCGTCCGGGGCTGGAAGCCTTTACTCCTGCAACCCCAGCTCCCAGATCCTTTCCGGGCAAGCACACAGCCCGAGGAAATGAAAACTGGGAAAACAATTGGTGCTTAGAACAATAAGATGGAGTTTCATTTTGGTTTCACACTCAAATATGATGTAGTTATAATTTTTTAATGTACATTAATAAAAGGCAACGAGTCGAGTTTGGTTAACTTTTTAAAACTGCACTACACAAGAGCCCCACTTCTGTTCTCGAGCGTGCTTCAGCCACAGAAAAGTCGTGGGAAAGCGAAGATACAGCTGTTTCCAGACAAACGGCCCACAACTGTTCAGCATCAACCAGCAGTCGCCCAAGAACGGGAGAAACACGCCCAAAGCGACTCCCGGGCACGAGTGTGGGGCTCGGAGCAGCGTGGGGCGCGCGTACCCACCCCGCCTTGCCCCCGGCCCACCCGGGCGCCCAGGGCAGGTGAGGGCGCCGGGCCGCTGAGGCCCCCGCGGTGCGAGTTCAAATCCCGCAGACTCCCGGGCCCCCTCGCCCCGCACGGCGCGCATCAACCTCGGCTCCGCTCGCCCAGGGCCCTGAGAAGTCCTCTACCTCGCCCCTACCCAGCCCACAACAAAGGAGGCTCCCTAACGGATGCGCGAATGCAGCCCACAGGGGTCACTGGCGGGGACCCGCTCGGAGAGGGCACCTGGCCGTGCCACGCGCGACCCCCGAGGGGCGGGCGGGCGGCTCGGCCCGGGGACAAAGGGGCCGCGCGGGGCGCCCGGGACGCAGGGCGGGACGCCGGGGGAGCGGAGCCGGCCGGGACTCACCTTCGCCGCGGCCCGGCTGCGCTCCTCGTGGAGCAGGAGGGCGGCGGGCAGCAGAAGCAGCCAGACGCCCAGCCGGGGCCCCATGGTGGCGCGCCCGGGGCGGCAGGGGCCGGAGGGGATCGGCGGGGGCCGGCGGCCGGCGCTCGGGGGGCCGCAGCGGGCGGCTCACTCGCGGAGGGCCGGGGCGCTAGCGCTGCGCACCGTCCCGGGCGCGGCGGCTCGCGGCGGAGACCTGAGCGCGGCCCGGCGAGCTCCCCAATTTGTTGGCGCTGCCCCCTCCCCTCGGCGGCGCGCGGGTGGCGTCTCAAAGGGGAGGACCCTGCGGCGCGGGTAAGAGGCGGCGGGAGCGCGCGGCCCGGGGATTGGGGCCGCCGCGCGCCGGGACGCCAGGGCTCCGCGCTCCGCACTCACCCTCAGCCGCCGCGCGACCCCGCGCCCCCGCGCTCGCCCACCGGGCGGAGCACCGAGGACCCAGGCCGGCACCCAGGGGCCCGCGAGGGCGACCGCGCTGCCTGCGTGCCGCGGGCGGGCGCTCCTGGAGCGGCGGATGCGCGCGGACAGCCCCGGACGCCGGGCCCGAGGTGAGGGCGACCCCCGGGGACGCCGAGACCCGGGCCGGGGCTGGGACTTGGGGCGCCCTGCGCAGACAGGGGCTGTGCGCACTTCTACTGAAGCGGAGGGGGGGCACCGAGCGGCCGCGGCTGAGCGGCGCCGAGCGGGGCCTAAGTGGAAGGCTCCCCCTTCTTCTGTCTGTACCCGGGGCGGCTCTCTGTCACCCTTGCAGGGGTGCGGGGGCGCATCCCGCTTTCCCGCGTCTCGCGGAAGGTGGCCCGCGGCGAGGATGCTCCCGCCCCGGCCCCTGCTAAGCCCGCTTTGTCTCTCGCCCTCCAGGCTAGGAGGGAGCGCGCGGAGCCCGGAGCGGCCGGATCAGCAGCATGGACAGACACCAGTGCTCGGCGTCCAGCCCTGCCCTGCGGCGGTAAGCGACTTTCTGCCGCGTCCCGGTGGGTCCTGCGCGAGGGGGCCCTCGCGTGTAACTAAAAACTGCCAGGCCGAGGCTACCCGCTCATGGCGCTCTCCTTCCCTCTCTCATGCAGGTGCCTGCTGCTGGGGGCTGTGACAGTGGGGCTCCTGGCCCAGAGCGTCCTGGCGGTAAGTCCTGGGTCCCGTTCAAGGGCTCTGACTCGTGCGCGAGAGAGTGGAAGGGACACCTTGTGGCCTTGCCGGAAGGCAGCTCGTGCGTGCTCACCTGAGCGTGTGTGTGTGTGTGTGTGTGTGTGTGTGTGTGTGTGCCTGTGCGCGCGTCTGTGCGCGCGGCCCTGACCCAGCCCGGGTTCTGAGAGCGCTGGCTTTCCCCAGAGAACGTCTCAAGTTTGCCTTCCCTTGGGTTCCCCACTTCAGTCCTGTGTGTTGCAGGCGCTGGCCCTCCCACGAGAGCCAATAATTTGAAACATAGCCTGCGGCGTCCTCTCCTAAACTAGAGCAAATCCCTGGCTTCCTCGAGGGAAGACTCTCAGTCCCATGGTGGATGAGGCGCCAGGGTACGGAGAAGAAGCATGTTTGTGGCACTGGGAAGCTGGTGTCTAGGTACCATCCTTGGCAGAGAGTTTTCTGGTGCTTTTAAACGAGAGGCTTTGGGGGAATGGGCGGGGCTAGGAGGAGAGTAACACTACAGTGTACTTTGTTTTAACCCATGGGAGTGAACAATGGCAGAAACCCTGCGTTTTCCCCCCAAGTCTTAGCCAGGGTTGGGGGGTGCTAAGGTGCATTCAGGGCTGCGCTGCAGTGTTGTCCTGGCACTTGGGATGGCACTGTGGGATTTTGTAAATTGTGTTTAAATAGTTGGAGCCACTTTCATTGAGCTTGACGGAATAAGGCTGAAAAGCTACCGGTTTGGCTGTCCCTTGGTTGTGGACACATGTTTAAACTGGGACCAAAAACAGAGGGAACATAGTGTGTTCGCCACCCCACCCGCCTGCACTCTGCCGGAACACCTGATTTCCCAGGTGGTTCTCGTGGGTTCCCTGTGACCATGGGAAGCTGGTTTAGTTGAAATTCTGTTATTTTCATTGCTCTGTCCTCGTGTCAGACAAACAAGGATTTTAAAGGCAGGGAGTGAAAAAGAGCTTACTCTAGCTTGGTAGGACCTTTAGCCTCCCTTTTCTGCTTTCTGCTCCAGTTCAGGGCCCAGACTGGGAAGGCAGAAGGAGTGCATAGATTTTCTTTCTTTCTTTTTTTTTTTTTTTAAGATTTTATTAATTGACAGAGAGAAAGGAAACACAAGCAGGGAGAGTGGGAAAGGGAGAAGCAGGCTTCCTGGGGAGCAGGGAGCCCGATGAGGGGCTCCATCCCAGCACCCTAGGACCACGACCTGAGCCAAAGGCAGCCGCTTAACGACTGAGCCACCCAGGCGCCCTGGAGTGCATAGACTTTCACCAGAACATGCCAGGCCAAAGTTTTCTCAAAGCTCGGGTCTGACTCTCCTTTGCACGTGTCCTGATGTAAGAAGACGAAAGCCCGCATGCTGCCACCCCTGAGTCTTGTGGTCCTTAGGTGCCCTCGACATACAGGAGGTGGCCCGGAGCTATGAGTTAGAGCAGCACAGAGACTCTCAGAGGAGGAGGAGGGTAGACAGGACGGCTCTGGGGCGTGCTGAGTGTGTGTGCACTGGATGTGCTGTCTCCACACCCCTCCGGCCCTAGAGCCATTTCTGTAATCCCCTATTTTCCTTCCTGGGGATGGTGAAAGTCTAGTGAATTTTATCTGGAACTGATCCTAAAACTGGTGGAAAGGGCTTGGGGTCAGAAGACCGGGGTACTAAACCAAGCTCTGCCCTGGTCTCGCAAATCCTGAATCCCAGTTACCACACCTAGAACAGGAAAGAGAACATCCCCCTGCTTGTTACGGAGCCAGGCGGCTACCGCTGTGCCTTCCTTCCAAAACCTCTTCCATGCTCAGCCTCACCTGAGTCTCTGCTCTCTGCCTCTTGGGTGGGACTGAGAGCATTTATGGTCTGGTTGCTTCTCAGAGGCTCGCCCTGGACCCCCACACCCACCTGGGGAGGCTGGTTAGAACTTCAGACCTCTGCTCTGAATCTAGATGATCTTCTTCTTTTTTCTTCTCCGAATCTAGATCTTCTGATCAGACTCTCTGGGGTAGAGGCTGGGAGTCTGCATTCTACTTGACATGAAAGTTGGAACCACTGAATTAGAGTATTGGGTTGGGAGGCAATTGGAGTCACTTGCCATTTTGAGTCATTTTACTGGAGGCATAGGGATGTATATTCTTCAACAGAGACACAATTTGTTATATTCAACAGTGGATCTTTTGCTTTTTAACTTCTTATTGACCCCTGGCGTTAAGAGCTATTACTCATGAAATAATGCCTGATCCTCAGCTATATCCATTGAGAAATCTCCTATTTATCACAAGTTCATCTCCTCCCCTATTTGTTTGCCATGCTCAAGAACCCTGTCTCATTGCCCATGTGTGCCAAGGACTCATCCCCAGGGGTAGGTCAAGTAAGTAAAAAGGGCTGCCCATTGGAGTTTGAAGGGCTCTTGTAGCAGAAGCAGCCGAAAATGATTATTGAAAAGAGTAGACAATTATTTTTTTAAAGGCTTTATTTATAAGTAATCTCTACACCCAACTCGGGGCTTGAACTCACAACTCTGAGATCAAGAGTCGCTCATTCCACCAACTGAGCCAGCCAGGCACCCCCCCCCCTTTTTTTTTCAGAGAGAGAGTAGGCAATTATTCTGTGAATACTTCCTATGTGCCAATCGGTGTGCACCCAGGCCTTGTGGGAAACACATCTACCTGAGTGGGCAACTATCATTACCCCCATTTTGCAGATGAGAAAACAAGAGGCACACGGTGTTTAGGTAGCTTGCTCATGGTCTCTCTCTTTGTAAGTGCAGATGTGGGACTTGAACCCAACCCCTGCCCACTAAGTTACCCAGGATCATACTGTAAGTCAGTGGTGAGGACGCTCCCGAGTTTCAGGGTTTGAGTCTTCTGGTTCTGCTTTCTCTTTGCTCTTGACCGTGACTAACAGAGTAAAGCCCGCACAGTGGTTTCTGGAAAGGGAAATATCCTTCTTCCTCCTCTGCTGCTCTGCTCCGAAGAACAGGAGCCCAGAGCAAGGTTGAAGCGATGTGATCGGATGTCCAGAGGGAGGGAAGGAAGCAGAAATCCCACTGGCCAGCCTGAGGTCCGGGCCCAATGTGGACACGCATGCCCTGCTGTTCATGTTGCCCTTCCTGAAGGTGCCAGGACACCGAGCACTTATATAGATGGCCCACCCTACAAGGCTGCGCAGCACAGGCATCGCCAGGCTGGACTCTGAAGGCAGACGCCCTAGGACCACGATGATCTGCTGCCTAGCACTGGCGCTCACCAAACCCCTCTGTCCTGGGCACCCCCCAACAATGGGCACGTGGGTAGGGCCATGAGCCTCCAGAGCTGGGGCTGTCCGATGAGTAGAGCTGGCCGGGAGCAAGGCACCAGGCATCTGCTGGGCGTGTGTGAGGGAAGGCTCCTGAGGCAGAGCCTCCATGGAGACTTGAACACTCTCACTGTAGCCAGGGCAGAGCATTGTTGCTTATCTCAAGAGATGGGGCAGCAGCCTTGAAGATCTAAGAGACCAGTCTGTGTGACTCTGGAAGGAAGAGAATTCCGGAGAACAAAGACCGTCCCTCAGATCAAACACGCTGTGGGCTGGGCTGACCTCACGACCTCAGCTGGGGGAACTGGCCACACACCCGCGATGCTCACAGGTATTAGGGTGCAGCCAGGAGACCTGGACGTGCAGGTGCCGTGCACCCCAGGAGATGCTGGGCTCTACGCTGCCTGCAGCTGGGCCCAGCCAGGCTCCAGGCCCTAGAAAATTCGCCTGATGCTCCTACAAGCAGCCACACCTTTCCCTCCCCCTAGCAAAAAAAAGGGAGGGGGGCAATATATTGTGAGGTTTTCTCTTCTCCTTTTGGTTTGTTGATCAGTTGCAAAGAATGTGTAGTACTAAGATGCTCCAGTGCTCTCTGTAGGAATCCATGAGACCACTTCTCTCCCTGGTTTCCCGGAGCATTAGTGCTATTGTCCAAAATCGGGGCCCGTAGGAAGAGGGGAGATATCACAGGGTTCCTCCTCTGTTAGTGGAAGAACAGGCATGACGCATGT
The DNA here is from genome assembly GCF_003265705.2 of Callorhinus ursinus. Lineage (NCBI taxonomy): Eukaryota > Metazoa > Chordata > Mammalia > Carnivora > Otariidae > Callorhinus > Callorhinus ursinus. The sequence continues at coordinate 2,077,787 of NW_027397141.1, forward strand.
ACCCAGCTCTCTGGAGGCCAGTAAAGCGAACCTCCCTAGGTGGCCCGTATGACTTTGCCACAGTCAGTAAGACAAGGAATTTGTCAGAGCATCGCAGAACTAAACGTGGCCGCAAAGGATGGACAGAGGGGACAGAGCCCTTGCACTGCCCTTGGGAATATTTGGAGCCAGAGAGAGAGGGAAAAAGTGAAAAGTTCTAGAAGAGAAAACAAAGGCTTTGCTAAAAGAGTGGAAATCAAAGGATTGTCTTTCTGGAGAGAGGATTGAAAAATGGGTGACTAGCTTCCATTAATAGACACAGTTCAAGGGAAAAGCAGAGGTGTGGCGTACATGTACCTTCACTGCTGCATTTGATGATGACGTAGAGGCTGCCGTGACGCAGAGGGCGGTTTGGGAGCATCCTGCTCTTTTACGCTAAGAAAGAGTGTCTTCGGGTAGAGAGCTTCAGTGAAAGGTCTGGGATTGGCCTCTCGCTGCGTGTGCTGGGGTCAGGGGGTGCCGTCACCGCTGAGGAGGGTGGCAGGTGACTTCCGGAACCCCAGCCTGGCTGATTCGGCTCGTACACCAGGCCGTCTGTGCAGGGGCTGGGAGCCTCTGGGGCCATGGACGACACAGTCGTCTGGGGGGCAACAAAGCCCTCCCACCCCCAGCCTGGCTCCTCACTGGCTGTTTGACCCCAGGGCAAGTCACCGACCGCCTTGGTTCTGAGACATAGGGAAGGGGACACGTCGGGTCGTATGGTACCGGTGCAGGGGTGCTCCGGACGGTCAGCACGCCCACCCCCGCCGCAGGCCCACCCCCGTGCGGGGAGCCGGCCCCCACCCTTCCCAGCTGTGACACGGGGATGGGAGTGCTTTTCCGGGGAAGCATGTGCACTGCTCCAGGATGTGACTTAAAAGTAAATATGCTGCATTAGGCTTTTTAGCTTCAGGGTGTGAGAAGCTTCTGGAATCCACGAATGGTACTTAATCAGCTGAGATGAGAACAGGCGGGTGATTTGGTGGTTACCTCTTGCCACTGTCCTGGTGGCTGTCCCCTCAGCTAATGGGACTCTTCTGGGTCAGATAAAAGCCTAATTGACTCCCCAACCTTGATGTCAGTGGCTTCCCTGGGCATCCGTGATTTCTCTTTCGGTTACCTGTGAATGAAAGAGGGGGTATCTAGTCTTAGGGGGACCCCGCAAGTTTCTCCAGTCAGGGAGTGAACCTCAAAGGAAGCCCACGCCCCTGGGCACTCTGTGGCCTCCCGCTAGCTCTGCCCTGCCCACCGGAGGGGCCCTCGTGTTGGGGTCTCCCCGCCTCGCAGTGCCCCAGGGCTCCTGGCGTACCCGGGTGTTCTCTTAGACTGTGCTCTACTGCCAGGAGTGAGGCTGCCTTTGAAGCGACGAGTTCTCCTGTAAATCCCGCTCCTCTAAGTGCAAGGTGGTCTCCTGGATTGGATCCTGGAAGAGAGAAAGAACATTCGTGGAAAAACTGACAAAGTTCTGATAGAGTCCATAGTGGATTAGTGGACCCGTGTGAGTTTCTGGTTTTGACAGAATGCACCGAGGTTCTATAAGATGTTGACCTAGCATCATCATTCTGGGTGAAGGGCATACAGGGACCCTCTACACCAGCTGTGCAGCTTTCCTGAAAAACTACATTATTTCCAAGCAAACATCCACTCTTGGAAGCCCCGGACCAGCCCCATTAGGTGCACGTGAACCAGGCAGGTGAGTGGGAGAGAAAAGCTGAGAAGCCGCTAGTCTCCCACTAGTGAGCAGCAGAGTTGGTCAGCAAGAGTGAAATGTTCCATCTTTTCTCTCATGGGCTGAGTGGCAAAGGGCACTTCTGTGTACTTGGACATATAGCAGAGGTGACCCCTGCCTGGCCAAAGAGCTTCTGTCCCTAACTCGTGTGGAGTGCTTTATGAAAACAGGAGAGGAAAGGCATCCTGATGGACTTCCCAGAGCTCAGACTGTTATAGGGGTGCAGGAAGAGCTTCCCTCTTCTTGACCGCCTGACTGGGGAGGAAACCCTGCCACCTCTTGCCAGACCTTGTGGTGGCGTGACAGGTGTGCATGATGGTGTGGCTTTCAGAAAGACATTCAGCGTGGCTTGCTCACACGCTCGCCCTTCCTGATGTGTCAGGCCAGCCTCCATAGGGCCCTGGGAGAGCACCACCGCCTCCTTCTATGCCTAGAAGACCCTGTGGATGGCAGGGAGGGGAAGGTGCACTAGCTGGGCCATCCAGGGTCCTGGAGCCCCCTCTCCGCGTGCTCCCGGCACTGCCACAGGCCCCGTGGTGGAGTTTGGAGGGCCACGGGCCACATCTCCAAGTGGCTACAACTTCCACTCCAGCTATGGGCTGGGGAGAAGGGCCAGGAACGGGATGGCCAGTGGCCGACACCTCACACATTTGCCTCTCTCACCCCTTGTGTAGGAACAGAGCAGGCCCTGGCCAGTAGCTTCTTACACACCCTGTCTCCTCACTGCAGCCCACAGCCCCATCCACAGGGGACACCCTACCCCCTTGCCTGTCGGAGCGCCCAGGAGGCGGAAGCCAGAAGGCCTGTGCCTGGCCGGAGCCTCTGTCCCTTGGGATTGAGACCCATTTCAGAGTCCAATCAAAGTGCCCTCTCAGCCTGCTAGGACTTCACATTACCATTAGATACTGATGATTTTAATTAAGCCCTCGTTCATAACACGTATAGACACTGAACGCTGGTCATCCACCCATCCTCAGCACCTTTGTCGCTCCCACAGTCCAGAGTTTAGGGCGTGTTTCATCTCCTGTCTGGGATTTGCACACCAGCACCCGGTCTCTGCCCCCCGCACTGGGACTCAGGCGGCCCTCCGGGGCGTCGGCTCCGGCAACGAGGGAGGTGGAGTTAGCCGAAAGTATCCCGACAGATCTTTTGGATGAGGAATACGGTCATGGAACAACTAGTAAAAGATTAAAGGATAGCTTTTCTCACTGGGTTTTGTGGGGGGTTTTTTTTGTTTCATTTTTTCCCAATTAAATGCCCCCCCAAAGAGCCGGCCGTGCCTGCTGGTAGAGGAAGTGTCGATGTGTCTATGAAAGATTTGCATTTTTTCCTAGGAATGGTTTCAGCCTCACCCATAAAATTCCTATTTTGCTGCTTTTGCCCAGTTCCATGATCTCCCACGTGGGGACTACAGAAGAATGTGTGTTACAGAATTCCACGGACTCATTTTCTGGGACCTGGTAGAAATTACGTAACAATGTGTTTTTCTGCATGCTGAGCACTTTTGGGTATGTGACTGTCTTTGTGGAGTAACGTGGGTGCGTGAGGACAGAGGACAGCTCCCTGGGGCACCTCCAAGGCCCCGGCCTGTCCTTCAGGAGAGATGGTGATCAGCGGTGCCCGGGGCAATCACCGCATGGTGCCGTCGGGAGGGAGGGATCTTGTGGGGTCTCCTGGAATCAACATCAGAAGGAGTGACCCCTGAAGGTGCTTCTAGAGTTCCAGAATCCCCCAGAACAACTAAAATATTGTAAGGGAGAAACAGCAACTCCCACCTGCTGATCCCAGGGGCGCCGGGAACTGAGCTAAGCCACCAACACACATTACCTGCTAAGTGCCCACCACGCTTCGATCACCCCACTTTACAGGTGTGCAGACTGAGGCACACACAGGTTAGGGTACTTGTTACGGCCAATAAGGAAGGAAGTTGGGAGTGAAGCTCGAGACTTGGTTATTCCAAAACCTCTGCTCTTAACCACTGTGCCAGGCTGACAGACCCACAGAATATGAACTCATGTTCAAAATACATAGAGTGTGGGGTATGTAAAATATGCATATGCGTATTATGTGTATGTTATTTATCTCTATGGGGTATGGATGGGTGATGGATGTAGGTGGCAGCTAGACAGACGTAGATTGATGATAGACTGATAGATGGATGATGGCTGTAGACAGAGATAGATTGTAGAGAAAGAGAGAGATGGATAATAAGTAGATAAACAGGTGGATGGACAGTGGGTAGAGACAGGCAGGCAGACAGATGATAGTTGGAGAGATTACAGGGAGACATCAAGATGAGAGAGAAACAGAACATAGGGCTTACAGGCGCGACAGAGACGCGCAGCCTTGAGTGCCCCTGGCTCCTTTCTCCACAAGGGCTGCAGGGGCGGAGGAAGGGAGTGTCAGGCGGGCGTGTTCTTTTTAGGGGCCGTCCGCAGAGAGGCCGGCCTGTGCGCGTCGGTGACAGAGTGGCTCGTGGACTCTGAGAAACAAAGTGTGGACGGGCTGCTCTCAGTTCAGGCCCCCACACGATGACCCAGGAAGGCCCGAGTGGGCAGTGGGGAGCCCCATCCACAGACGGAGTTCCTGGAAACCTTCTCCAGGTCCTTTTTGAAATCCCAGGCCGTGGAGGTGTAGGGATGGCAGCTTCGTGAAGTGGGGACACACAAGCGAGCTGGTGTTATTTTGAGCAGATGAAGAGGCTGTTAGAAAAGCATTAGTCCTAACTTGGGAAAAGGTTTACTGAAACGGCCTGGGGAGTAAGAGACCTTCCGCAGATGAGCTGTGCAGGAGCCCCCGTGGACCGCGGTGGAATGATGACACACTCCATTTGTCCTGGGCCAACAGGGAGGCAGGTGTGGTCTGTCCCACACAATGGGAGCATCTGGGTCCGCGGCCCAGGACCAGGAGGTCACTTCCCCTCTCTGCGCCCCCTTTCTTCGTGGGTACAACAGGAATGCCAGTAACCGTGTTGCAAGTTCATGGTGACATGGTTTTTGTGAAATTCCTTCACTAAATGAACATGTTCGCTTCTCCCGAGCATAGTTATATACATGAATCCTCCCCAGAGCTCAGGCCTGGGTCCCACAGCGAGACAGGCGGGAGCAGTGGGTAGGGCTGTTCTGAGCGCATGTGTGTGTGTCTGGGGGGTAGGAGTTGTCCAACTAGCTGACTGAGTTTTTGAAGTTGACTCTGCCACCTGGGATCATCTGTGCTTAAGAGAGCGACCTGCAGAAGCTCAGCATGCGAGACCGAGTCGTGTACCCCTTTGACTAGTAGATTTTACCATACGTCAGATTCATATGGGATTGTGTTGAAGCCCCACTCAAGCCTCAGAGCCACACTCTGTTCCACAGAACATGGAAGAAAGGGCGGGACTGTGATGTGGGTTTTCAGGGAGTGTGAGGCCAGGTGGGTCTCAGGTTCGAAATGAGCTTTTGCTACTTCCTGGCTGCATGACTTCTGACAAGCTGCTTAGCTTTTAAGCTTTAGTTGCATCTCTAAAACTGGAATAAAAATCGTTCTGCCTCATAAGTGTGCTCTGAGGAAAAAAAGAAGAAATTGCACATAAAGATTGTAGCAACCTTAGCCTTGTAGGGCTTAATAAGTCAATGGCTACTTGGTTTTAGGATTTTTTTTTTTTAATTAAATATGGGTCTTCATCCTCAAAACATAAAAACTTGAAGCCACAGAGAGAAAAAGTTCAAGTGTAAGCAGAATTTGGGGAGAGAACAGCTCTCACAGGCCTTGCTGTCCCACAGGGCGCTCTCTGTGCGGCCTTCACGGCAGGGGACGAGGCCTTGCCCAGCCCTCAGGCTGGGGCAGCGGGGAGCCGGGCCCGGACGCCAGGCCTGTGTGGCTCTGGCCCGCGGGAGGTATCGTGGGGAACGAGGTGCGCGTCTTCTGCGCTGAGACCCCACCATCTTCACACACGCTGACAGGGAGCAGCTGTGACCCCAGGAAGTGAGCTGTGGACACCTCGGGGGGCCACAGGCGAGACAGACGTAGGGGCATCTATGCCTTTGGACAGTTGTCTCCATTTTGTTGGGTTGGAGAAATATCTGCAAAGAAAAGAATTTAAATTTTATTTAACTTTAGGTCAAGGTGTCACTAAATTATTTCCAGAACAAATGGAAAGAACTTATAAACAAAGAACAGTTTGTTCAAATAATTCTGAGACCGCGTATAATTTCACAAAGCAGGAAAACTCAAGAGATTTTGGTTTGGCAAAGCGGCATAGAAAATGCACAGTAGAATCTGAGCATAGGATTTCTTTCTTGGAAGAGCAGAAAGACCCCCCTGCCGTGTCCTAGCAGGACATTGGCCGTCCTCACTGTCTGCTCTGGCTGCGTCGCCAGGGTGGACAGGACACACAGACCAACCTGTTTCCTCCTCAGGCCCAGGTGCAGAAGGCCAGGGGGTGGAAGGTTCGAGCTGGGAATTCCAGGGAGGAAAACCACCTCCTTCCCTTTCTTCCTTACTTGGTCATTGTCCTAACTGTAACAACGGTGCCGGTTACAATGTAGCACCAAATTGGGCTGAGATCCTCTCCTTCCTATGTAAAAACCACCTTCGCTTCCTGCTTATTCCTCCCAGGTTACAAGCCCCCCTCACCCAATCCACCAAGACAATCTTAGCTCAGACAGGATTTCCTTCATCTTAGTCACCAGCTTTTATGGTCCAGCCTCCCCTTCCCGTTGCAAAACAAGGAGTATTAACAGCAGAGTCTGAAATGATTTGTCAGTCTTAGGCCAGTACGTGTAGACATCAGTTTCTGTGCGTGCTGACCAACACCAAGACGCCAAGAGGCTGGAAAAATAAACGTTCCTCATTGGGTCACTTGCTACAGTGAGTCTTCAGCTACCAGCCTTGGCTGTCCTAACCTTGCAAAAGGGCAAACACATTCATTTTCATCGCATTTCTAAAAATCTGCGAAATTTAAACAAAAAAGATAGTTGTAGCAAACATCATTCATGTTTTAAAAGGAAGACTCGTAAATGCTCACATTTCCTGCTAGTAACGGGTCTGGTTCCCACCATCATGTAAAACACGCCCTCAAGGCATGACATGAAGCATTTCCTGGGGCTTTGAAGGAGAATGCAGGCCTCGTATTCTCCCAGATGATTCCGGGGGGGAACCACTCAGCTCAGTTATAGGAACGATGCCTGTAGTTGTCAGATCCGCTCTTGATTAAAATGGAACCTCGCCCGAGTCACTGACTGGGCCCTGGCTGCCTGCACAGGGCACAACGTGGGCACAGAACAAGCAACTTGGCCCCTGTTCTGAGTGCCTGTGCTGGCTCCCCGTCTCTCCCAGCACTGGCGGTAGTAGTAGTAACAGCAGTAGTAACAGTAGTAGTGGCAGTAGTACTCGTGGTGGTATTAGTACCAGTGGTGGTAACAGTAGTAGTGGTATTAGTACCAGTGATGGTAGCAGTAGTGATAGTAGTACTAGTGGCAATAGTACCAGTGGTAGTAACAGTAGTAATAGCAGTAGTATTAGTGGCTGTGTGTACCAATAGTACCACTGGTGTAACAGTAGTGGCAGTAGTACTAGTAGTGGCAGTACTAGTAGTAGTACCAGTAGTAGTGGTAGTAGTACTAATGGCGGTGCTACTAGTGGTGGCAGTAGTAGTTGTGGTAGTAACAATAGTAGTGGCAGTAGTACTAGTGGCAGCGGTAGTACCAGTGGTAACGGTGATAGTATTAGCGGCAGCAGTAGCAGTGGCGGTAACAGTAGTACTAGTGGCAGTAGTACTAGTGGTGGTAGTAATACCAGTGGTAGTACTACTAGCAGTAGCAGCAAACTGTTCTACTTTTCCATTGAATTGTTCTTGCCAGGAGATGAGAGACAAATATTTTCCTCTCCCCGTTCACATCAGTGGAGTCCCGTCAAGGGAGAGAAGGAGTAACATTTATCTTTATAGATTCTAATTTACTTTTTCATCCCTGTTCCACAATTTCTCCACCGAGACCCTGTGCTCTTCTAGATCTAAAACTTTGCTCAGAGTGGGTCTACCATCAGTTATCTGCAGGCACAATTTGCCTCTGGTTTCCCATGAAAGCCTGGCAGAGCATTATGTTACGTACAGCCTCCATACTCTGAGTGAGCTGCTCTGGGCTGGGGCCAGACCTCGAAGTTTCCACCTCTGGATTAAGCAGCAGTTGTTAGCCTGGGCTGGGGAATGTTCCAGAATGCTAGAACCCATCCCCTGGGACATTGGGATTTATACAAGGCCCTAAGAAGACTCTAAAGGAATTTCAAAGCCCATGCAGAGACTGACTTTGCCCTTTAAGACCAAGACGATTTGCTCTGCTCACCAGAGGTTCAGGTACTCCGATCCTGGCTCTCCACCGGCTGAAGGCAGCCCCCATCCTGGAGATGTCCCACCCGGCATGAGGCACAGCCCTGGTCCCCCACCTGATGAGTCCGATTCACGCTTCATCTGACCTGTAATTTGGGGGTGATTTCTTCACTCTCCAACCAGAGTGATTTGTTATCTGCTTCTCACCTGATTGGAATTCAGTGTACCAGAAATGACTCACTTGACTACAGAGGGGGAGGATGTAAGATTAGTCAGGCTCACTCCTGATTTTTCTTAAATCCAGAAATTCCTTACCTAAGATGTAAAAGCAGATAAGAACAGTATCGCCTCCTGTCTAGGAGTTCTAGAACAAGGAATGCATGGACAACGCTGATACTTCAAGTAACTGGAGAGTTTGGTTCTCCTGGAGCAAAATCTAACCTGGGAGCCATCTGCTTCTGTTTGTAGAAAAACAGGAAAGCAAAACCAGAGCAGCGTCTTAAAGGAAAATACATTTATTTAGAAGAAGCTTTATGTATATTCCATTCGTATTTAAAAGTGCCTCTTTCTCCTCTTTGCAGTACCGTTAGCAAAATCTTTCTTCTTCTGGTTCTTGAGTTAAGGACAAAAGAGTGTTTATTCAGGGAACATTTCTGCCTTTGTGGTGGTTTTTCTTCCTCATTGGATTTAATTAACTAAAGCCTGTAAGAATAAACATGGGGAAAAAAAGGCAGACTTCATAAGGTTTTTCTTAATTGCTCACATTAAAAAAATTATTTTTCATCTTTATTCTTTCTAAGCATTTCGTATGTTAAAAATTAGGTGAATTTCCCGAAATAAAAAATAAGATCTTGACACCGATTCCCGCATCACCCGTGTTACAAACATCGTGTTTGCAGACTAACCATTTGAGAACTGTCTTACTCGTCACCTCGGCTCTCTCGGGTGCATGGTGCAAACCTGTGTGGGTTCTTTCGTACTCTTCACTGTTTTAACTGTGGTAAAATACACAGAACATAGCATTTACTGTCCCCACCATTTTCAAGCGGACAGTCGGGGGTAGTCAGCGCTGTCTGGTGCTGCGCAGCCTTCCCCACCATCCACTTCCGGAACCTTCCCTTCCCCCGCCGAGGCTGTGTCCCCATTCACCAGTAACTCCCCATCTCCCTCCCCAGCCCCCGGGGAGCTCCGTTCCACTTTCCGGGTCTCGGAGTTGAGTTCGCCTGTGTCAGGGGCCTCCTGGGAGTGTGGCGTCACACAACCTTTATCCTTCTGCATCCGGCTCGTCTCACTGAGCGTGTCATGTCCTCATGGCTCATCCACGGCGTCGCCCGAGTCAGAGCGTCCTCCCTATGTGAGGCTCAGTAATACTCCCAGTACACTTTAACTTACTCTTTTAAAGCTCAGTTTCGTTCTCCTGGTTGGTAGGTTCCAGTGGTTGATGTGTCACGGTCAGAGGAAGTGACTCAGAGCTAGAAACAAAGGGGCGAGCGGGCCGGCTGGCCTCAGGGCTCCAGCACCCCCATCTCCCAGACGTGATCTTGCCACGTGGCCTGCCTGGCTCCCTGGTGGCCCCTCTCCTCCAGGTGTGTGTCTGGCTCTGACAGAGCAGGTTTCAGGGCCGTCCTGGCTTGGGTTTCCTTTGCGACAAGCATGGATGTGCAGGTGCCATGCTCACACATGAGGCCTGGCCCGGACGGCAGCTGAGGGCGTCGCAGACCCCCTGTGGCTGCGGCACGGGGTTCCCCCGGGGCTGCACAGGGTTCCTCAGGAAGGAAACAGAGCCTGTCGAGACGAGGGACGAAGGCCGGCCGAGAGCTGGGAGGGGGCCCAGGAGGAGCTTCTGGGAGCCTCCGCAGGGCAAGGGGCAGGCCATCACACGCCACCTAGACTAAGGTCTTGCCCGTGGGTTCCCCAGATGGTCGGTGCTGTGCTCTCTCTCCACGCAGGGCTGGGTCCAGACGTGGTAGGTGCGGGAGACCCCAGGGAAAGGGGAGATGGTGAGCCTAAATCACTCTTCCTTATGTCCGCCTCGGGTCACCGTGCGGGACTGCGGGCTCCCCGACGGTTCGGAACGCACGTCCTCCCCAGCACAGGACCCGCACAGACGTGCTTGAGGACTGTATTGGATAAACGGGGCATTTGACCGTTCTGTAGGAAGGCTGAAGATACGTAAGATTTCTAAACAAAGGAGGCTGGCAACGTGACCACAGGGCTCCCCGGCCTCCCGGGGAGGGTCAGCCGAGTGGGAGTGGGTCTCGTTTCTGTCCCCTTCCCAGCGTTTCTGTCCCCTTCCCTGAGCCCGAGCTCCCCTGTTCTGCACCGCTGCCTCCGTTATAGAGAAGGTGTCGACCCTGTGACACCTGTGGCCAGCCACTGGGGTCCATGGTGGGAGTGGGGCCACGTGCTTGAGAGTTCAAGGGCCTCTAGCCACATCACTAGGTAAGCCCTAAAGACGGAAGGGTCTGAGGCTTGCTGGCTGCTCTGGACTTCCCAATCCTGGACCCTCTGGTTGGGGAGCTGTCAGCAGGCCATGACCCGATGCTCCAGAGGAGGAGAGGGTCCCAGCGGCAGCCACCTGACCAGAGATGGCACCAGACATTGGGATGACGGTGCCTGGCAATCATTTCGCGGTGTGCTTTTTTCTTTTTAAGTGTAGTAGGGCCGAGGATGTACCTTTAGCTAATCCTCCCTCCCCTGCCACGGTGAGGCATGGGATACAGATGAGGGCGTGTCAGAGGGGCCGCGGGGCCAGCCAAGGGTCCCTGTCACAGCCACGGAAGGCGGGCAGAGACAGCTCCCAGGGGTTTCTCTGCCGGCTGCCACGGAGCTGGTGAGGGGAGGGCACACGGAGGTGCGCTTTGGAAATCCTGAAGGAAAGAGGCCTTCGTCTTCCTCCCTGAATCTGGGCGTGGTCCCGTGAGCCCCGTGAAGACAGGGCCCAGACCGTGGGCATGCCGACCCTCCCCGGCCCAGGGCAGGGTTGAGCGAGGCAGCTGGGCTCTCACCCAAGGACAGACAGGCGGAAGAAAGTGGGTGAGACAGGAGTCCTGGTCAGAAGGGACACTAAGTGTTTGGGGAACTTTTTGTTCAGAATCATGGCACAAATCATTAGGTTCGGTGCCAAAGGCACATCCCTCAGAAACAGGCGGCTGAGGTCAACTGACAGGGAGTTCCTCTCCCGTTGGCTTCCCTGGATTCAATCACTGTATAAAAAGCTACTGGGGTGGACAGACGTTGGCTTTATCTGCAGAGTCAAGCTAATGAAAAATATGCTTCCACTGCAAAACCGAGGGCCAGCCTGCTTCATGGCATGGAGTTTCTTTTTCTTGAGCTTCAGACCCCAAGGGAGGTCAGGCATGTGGCCAATGAGTGCCCTGTGGGCTGAGGTGAACTTGCTCTTCAGGGCAGAAGAGCTTGGCCAGTGGCCTCCTTTATGCTTCCAGAAACTTGGCTTCATGGTCCACCAAGGGTAAGAATGCAGAACGTGGACCAGTGACCAAACCATATGGTCCAATGGAATGGTCGGGGGCCATCGTTCAAAGGCCCTCACTTACGAGCCAAAGTCACGAGTCCCTCCCTGCTGGGCCCATGACAGTGTGGTAGCGGAGGGGAAGGGGACTTGCCCACGAGGTCACTTTCTCCTATAAATGCTGATTCCAAACAAGGAGTCCAGCAGAAGGTGACTCCTCGCCGGGTGCACCAGAGAGGATACGTGACCCAGCTCCCCAATCCTGGCTGGATCCGAAGAACCGGGCCAGAGTACTGTGTGCAGACTCCGAATTGGACCCAGCAGATTCGGACCCAGCGGGTCTAACCCACTCCCAGCTGGTCCCCGGACCAGGGGTCCTGGAAGATGTCTCTAGAGCCTTGTGATTCTGCCTTCCCTTTGAGTAGTGGCTTCTTAACAACCACTAGGATGATAACTGGGGCGTGCTTAGCCCCAATATGTCATGCCCAACTTCTGAAATGTCTAAGAAACACACGACACTCACTTGCTTGTGCCGGCAAGTTTGGAAAATCATGGATTGGAGAAAAATCCCGTTCATCTGCTGTTCTCCGGAAGGGTTAAGGAATTTCACTCTTTGCAGAGCATTTTATCTCCTGACCTGTGGGCTCAAAGCCTCTGCAGTCATGCCCTGCCTGAGAGCAAGTCTGACCCTAAGCCTTGCAAACTGCCTGTGGGAGGGGAGGGCAGGAAAGGGGTATCCTGGCCCATTTTGTGAAAACACACCCATCTCCAGAAAAGCAGGTCTTCTGAGTCCCACCAGCCTTGGCCCATCATTTGAAAGTTTAACCAAAGTTGTACGTAGTGATCAGAAACCAACTCATTCCAGAAGAGCTGTTTAGAGACTGTTGTTGGAAACAGAAAACAACACTGCTGCTTCATGGAGAGTTTACTTGAAGCCTGTTTCCTTTTGAAATGAAGCTGAAAGCATAGCCCACCCCACCCCACCCCTGCCCCGTTATCTTTCTAGATTGTCAAAGGCAGTTCTGCTTCTCATGGAGTGACACTTGATTTTCCCCAGCGATGGTCAGTCATGCATTTGACTGTCTTTAGTTAAAGCATCTTTTAAACGGAGTCCTCCGGAAAATTCCATGGAAGACAACCACGTATTAGAGAGAAAAACAAAGATTAAGTAGGCAGACATCTCGTGTAAATGTCTACAGGGGAAATCATTTTGGAAGATTAGGGAGTCGAGGTAGAGAACACTTGCTTGGGACGATGACCAAGGCAAGGCAGGCACGTGGTGCTTCCTCCCACAGGCATCACTGTCCCGGCGCACCTGTCTTTCCTCTCCTTCAGACCCCTTGCTCCTGTAGGCTGCCCTCTCTCCTGCAAGGCACAGAGCTCGTCCCTTGGTGTGTGTGTGGTGAGGGAAGAAGAACATTCTGAAGGCATCTGTCCGAAAACTTCATCTTAGATCATTTGCTTTGAACTCAGATTGCGTCTGCCCCTCACCTGAGGTAAGGACCGTGACCTCAGAGTCCGGCACACGTGCTACAGGTGGGGCTCCATCAGTCATGAACCATGACCTTGAGCAAGATCTTTGGTTTCTAGAGGCCTTTGTTTCCTTCTCTGTGAGATGAGTTCATAATTCTCCCTCGGCTGGTTGCTAAGAGAACCAAATTCGATAGCTCAGGTAGAGCGCCGGACCTGTGCCACACGGGACGGACACGCCTGCAGGTTCTGTGCGTCCTCTACACTCAGTCACCACTTGAACTTGAGCGTGTCCCCTCCTTGCGCCTCTCCCTGGTATCAGCCCGCCCTGCCGGGCCCCTGCACCCCTGCGTCGTGGAGCCCTGCCTGGAAATTCCAGAAGGTTTTCAGTGTACAGGTGACACCTTCTGTGTCTCTTCCTTCGGTGTACTGCAGGCCACAGGCTGCTGGTGGCCGTCGGTCATTGGGGTCTCCACCGAGCCCACTGCCTCCTCAGAGATTCTTACCGCGCTGGGTCGACCCCGGTGGTCCACAGGCAGCTCCTGGTTCCTCCTCTCCTCCTGTTTGTCAGCTTGTTAATGGCAACGTGAGAATAATACTGTCGTAGCTCGGGTGGTGAGTTACCTGCTCAAAAATCCATGAAACGCATTGTCGCAGATGGCAACTCCTAAGCCACCGGGAAAACTCGACCAGTGTGTGACCAGAGACTCTCGACCATGGAGAGCTACTGAGCTTGGATTCAGGGTGAATCCTTGCGCGGTGTATACCACCCCTGCCTGCCCCCAGAAGTCTGCAGCTGCATGCACATCACGCCTTGTAGTGTCTTGGTTCAGAAGCCCCTGCCCCATTCCCCCTACACACATCCACCCCTACCCCACATGCCCTGCTCTCCCAGCCTCGGTCGCCCTCATTCCAGAGGACCCCGTTTCAGCCACGTCTGTGGCTTGCCATCAGGAGGGCTCCCGGCCGTCCATGCTGTGGCTCCCAGCTGTGCTTGGGTCAGCTCATGTCCCTCCAACCGCCTGGCTTGCTGCCCTGCTCAGAGCCGCACCCACCCCGGGGCTCAGCACATATCGAAGACAGACTTCTCCCCACATCGCTGACCATGGTGAATTCCAGCCAGAAACCACTCTGCTACATCACACTGCCACCCAGCCACCCGTCCCCGCACGCCCACATCCAGCTCAAGGTCAGTCTGAGCCTGCCTTTGACATCCGATGCTTGTCATTAAAAGAGGAGGAACGGAGACTGCTTCAGAGTGGCCCCCTGAAACAGCCCCGGATGACTGTTAAGCGCGTGTCTTTTCACGCTGGAGAGCTGGTGATGGGGTGTCGGATGGAGAACAGGGAGTCCAGCTTGAAGTGGCTGGCTTGGGCTGCTCGTGGATTCGCGTCCTTGCTGTGGGTGTCACCCAGACACTGAGATCCTCCCAGCAGAGACGTGGCTCCTGCAGGGACCCACGCCCGGCTAATTTTGTTTTCAAAGTTAGTTGAGGCACTTGTTTCAAGTGAAGTTTTAGTGCTTGGCTATCATCTTTTTTAAATCACCCTTTAAAACAAAATTGTGACCAGAAACAGCTTTTCTTGGTCACATACACCACATGATTAACTTCCCAGAGACTCAGTGAAGTCTAAATGGATTTTTATAATATTTTCCTGAATTTTTATGTGTGGGACAGAGTCAGTATTTTAAATGATTATTAGGTGACAGTAGAACTATAAAGGATAAATCGTGTACTGTAAACCCCCTTGATCTATAATATTAATTATAACTTTGTCGTCAAGTAAACCCTGGGCCAGAAGGAGTCTTCAGTTAATACGAAGAATCTTAAGGGGTGCCTGGTGGCTCAGTCGGTTAAGCGTCTGACCCTTGATCTCAGCCCAGGTCTTGATTTCAGGCGTGTGAGTTTGAGCCCTGTGTTAAAAAGGAAGAGAAAAAAAAAAAAATACACACACACACACACACACACACACACACACATACATACATACATGAATAGTCTTTAAAAGTCAATCAGGAAGATGCTTAATCTGCTTATGAAAACAGATCTCCTAAGGCACCTCTAACGTGCCCATTTACCTGTACAAAATACTAGGGGCGCCTGGGTGGCTCAGTCGTTAAGCGTCTGCCTTCGGCTCAGGTCATGGTCCCAGGGTCCTGGGATCGAGCCCCACATCGGGCTCCCTGCTCAGCGGGGAGTCTGCTTCTCCCTCTCCCACTCCCCCTGCTTGTGTTCCCTCTCTCACTGTGTCTCTCTCTGTCAAATAAATAAAATCTTTAAAAAAAACAAAAACATACTCCGTCCCCGTGAGTGCTGAAATCACCCTGAAGAAGCTGTCTGAGGACCATGACTTTGTAGCAGAATTGTTGACATGTCGCTTAAAAATCAGTAAAATTTTCTTTTTCTTTTCAAAATTCCCCAATCCAGACTTTTTTTTCTTGTTCAATCTAGTCCTTCCACAATTAAAGGAAATTAGTCACTTTTTTTCGAAGATCTCATTGATTTATTTATGAAAGGGCGAGAGAGATCATGAGTCGGGGAGAGAGGCAGAAGGAGAGGGAGAAGCAGACCCCACCCTGAGCAGGGAGCCTGACTCAGAACTCGATCCCGGGACCCTGGGATCATGACCTGAGCTGAAGGCAGACACTTCACTGACCGAGCCACCCAGGCGCCCCCAAATTATGTACATTTTTCACCCCAATTTGACACTGAAGAAGAATCAAAGTAGGCCTATCAAGTTTGCTAAAGCAAATGTGGCAGAAGCAAAGGTCCACCTGTGAAGCATTTTATCATCTTCCTCTGTGTCTCCTCTGTGTCTTTCCTGGACATAGAACACAGGCTTTTCCGAAGAAACAGAAGGTGCAGACATGTTGAGCTCCATGTGCTGACACCGTGTTTAAATCGATGATCGATGATCGTTCCTTACGAAGGATGATACAGAAGGACATTTGTCTGTGGAGGGTTTATCCTAGCTGGAAGAGCTCAGGGACAGGTGGGAGCTGAGGGATCAGCTTGCCCAAACTTCTCTTACAGATGAGGAGCCTGCAGCCTGGGCAGGTGCAGACGCCCTCTAACAGCCGCCGCCAGCTCCTGGTGGACTTGAGAACCCGAGCCGTGGTCCAGTGTCAGCCTTGATAAAGGCATGCTGTCATCTAATTTCAGTAATTAAGTCATTTTACATGTTAGATCATTTTTTGAGTGAATTGCATGATTCACTGTTTCTAAAGGCTTATTTTGAAGATGGTGAACGGAACATCCTACCGAGCCAGAACCCAGTGATCTTCACAAAATTACATCACGGAACAAAGTTCATACTGTGGCAAAAGTGAATTCTTCTGGTTTAGCGCCATGTGTTTAAAGCCCATAACCAGGCAAGGAGATAGGTAACGTGCTAACCTGAACAAAATGCAGGAGTAAGTTAAATGGAGAAGCTTAGACCTTTAAACAAGTCAGTCATTACTTTAATCCCTGGGGTATTAGATTTTTTTAACCCCTAACGTTTTAAAAGATACACGGAATTTAGAATAGTGGAAGGCCCCACCCCGTTTAATCTTTTATGGCTCTGTACACATCTAAGAACAATGCCCCCAACTGACATCACCTTGAGTCAACCTGAGCTTTGATTTCTTGAAGCTGGAAAGCCTAAAATCCTGATAGTACCTCATTTCAAGAATCCAGAAGGCCAGGATGTGACTCCTGACATGCCGAGGGCTTCCAGAAGCCCTGGGCAATAGTGAGGACGTGAGGACGGACTGCGTTGGGATGGGTGGTTCCAAGAGGGTACCTCGGGCAGCGGGAGGCGTCAGCGGTGGTCTTAGGAAGGTGGGGTGTTCGAAATGGTCCTTGCTACGATAGAAAAGCCTGCCCTCTCGGCCTTGTGCTGATATGTGACATTTGTCATAGTTCTTTGTACTGTTCCAAGGAGAGTGTCATGGATACTATCTCACTTAGTCCTGATAGCAGCCTTGTCAATAGATGGGACAGGTGCAGTCACCCCTCTTGACGGCCAAAGAAGAGGGGCACGGAGGAATTCAGTAACACGCTGGTGTCACTAGGTTGACATAGAGCTGGCGTTGGAATCCTTCTGTTTCTTGAAAGGTCTGCAAGCAATTTATTCCAAATTCATGGAGCTCCGTGGACATTCCTGCTTGGTATTCTCAGTCACCCCAGGAGAGAAACGGGGGACGTTCTAGCAGCCGCAACATTGACAGAAAAAGAGATCAGCGCTCAGGGACTTCCCCAAGTACACCCAGCAAAGGGCACAGTCCCATAGTTGAGAGCAGGAGTCTGTAAGAATACTCTGCTCTGAAGCCCTCTGGTCATCTCTTTCAGGGGCCAGACCAAATGTGACAGAGTCAATCAGTGTGTTGCTTTCAGTTGCCAAGCCAACATTGTGTTGTATTTTGTTTTCCTGTGAACATGAATGACTCTTTTTAAAATCCAGGAGCACGGTCATAATTTTTGATGGAATGGGATAGGTGGTAAGTTTTGCCATTGAAGATCTCAAGGCTTTCCGTGGTCCCTTTAACTGAGAATGGAACTTGACTGTGTTTTGCAAGTCACTCTTACAGCTGCATGACTTCATCTCAAGCAAGCTAAATAAAGGAATTTTCAGTATTATAACGGTCACTAAGCAGACAACTGACGTGTCAGCATTTAGAAGGGCTAAGGTTTCAGGGCGAGCATGGAAAGATACTGCTGTAACACAATGTTTTACTTGGGTGGCTTCACTGTGTAGGTGGGTGGCGAGTTGGAAGGAAGCTGGGAGGTGTTGGGGGGTGGGTAGGCAGGACCATGCCAGAACCTTCCCAGCCAGAATGTCAGCCCGATTGGGGCAAATCCCCTGAAATCTATTGAGACTCCTTATCTGCTTGTTCACAGTTTATCTAAGCAACCCTGAAAATTGGCGAAAACCTCCTCAGGCCAGTATTTCTGGGATTCTCTTATGGTTCAAAGCAAAGTTCCATCTGTTTGTTTGTCCAGGTTCCCGTCCTCGGCCATCCACCTTCCTCCCGAAATGCCCCTCAGGGGCACATGGTGCCCTGCCCTGCTGTGGGGTACCTCCCCGGCTGTACCATATCGGGACCATACAGGGAGAGGGCTTGGCCCTGCTCCTCTGAATTAAAGACCTCCTGTTAGATGCTTCTGCTGAGACCAATTAGTTCCCCAAACAGCAATTAAGGAGAGTTTTCTCCCAGCAACTGGCAGCCAGGGTTGGCTGTCTTGACCTATTTTGGCTGACTGATTCCTCTCCGCATACTTCAGTAATCAGGCTATTAGGGTGTTTGGAATCTTCGCTGCCTACATCCCTCCATGGTGTGTCTCGCGTCTTCTCAACTCCTGCATAAAATAGCTCCTCATCAAATGCTATTTAAATAATCCCTGGGCACTCAGCTTCTCTTGGGGTCACTAATATATTCTTTCCACAAAGCTTTTTACAAAAGGAAACATACTGATGCTCTTTTCTCCTACAAAGACCCCAAAGCTCTTAAACCATCCTCCAAAGATCAGCTTGAACATTTTACCCTGGACCTAAAATATACCAGTAAAACCAGATGGTAATGCCAGATTACCATTAAAGGCAGAGTAGAAGTTGCTGGTACGGGGCAGTATCTACCCCGTATCTCCATGATGTGTTTTCTGCAGCAACCTTCCATCGTACCCATCTAGAGATTTCCATGCCGTTGTAAAGAGAGAGAAGCCATGATTTTCCCTACTTGTCAGCAGCGGTCAGGCACACACAGAACTGGGGCCGTGAGGCAGTCTGCCTGGGCTCAGCTGCCTTGACCCACGAAACTCACGGCTGACCCGCTTTCATCAGACCCTGACTGCCGCAGTGACGAGACAGATGGGCCAGCCAACCCCCGACGGCTCTCAGAGTCAAACCACTCCCAACCACGGAGCCAAGTTTCTGACCGGGGCAGTGGGAGGGTTGAGGAATAGTCCAAAAACAGGTGCAAAACAACCAACAGAAGTTAGTATCTTATATTTGTTCTCAAAATGTTTATATGTCCTCTTTACTAATGAGGTCAAGCACGATTTGTGTATATTTATTGGCCATTTGGATATTCTCTCCTGTAATCTGCTGGTTTGAGATCTCATGCCCATTTTTCTCTTGGGTGTCCATGTTCACAATCGCTTGGGATCTCTTCATCTATTCTCTTTTTTTAAGATTTTATTTATCTGAGGGTGAGAGAGCACAAGCATGGGGAGCAGCAGAGGGAGAGGGAGCCCGATGCAGGGCTCGATCCCAGGACCCTGGGAGCATGACCTGAGCTGAAGGCAGATGCTTAACCGACTGAGCCACCCAGGTGCCCCTCTTCATCTATTCTCAATGCAAGCCCCTGTTAGGCTGCATGTGTTACAAATACTTTGTTCTGCTTGGTGGCTCAAGTTTTCTCTCAATGATGTCCTTTGATGAGCTGATGTCTTAAATGTTAATGTAATCCAGCTTAAGAGTTTTTCTTATGGTGAGTACTTTCCCAAACTCATTCATTAATTCTAAAAGTTAACTATAGATTCTTTTGTATTTTCTATAAATGCAGTCATTGGATCTTCAAAAGATGGCTTTACATTTTCCTTTTAAGTCCTCATACCTTCTATTTCTTCTTTTCTTGCCTTATCCTATTGCGTAGGATACTTTAGCAATATGAAACCAGGAAATGCTTATCAATACCTTTTCCTACATATCACGTTACACTCCACCAGTAGGCTTCAAAATGGTTTTAGAACATACGCTATTTTCAGAACCCAAGCTCACCTTTCAATTGTATGTTCCCCAAAATAGCTTTCTGGACCCTATTCCAATAGAAGGTGCCATTGGAAACCATAATCCAACCCCTCCTCATCTTTAGTTAGATTTAGAACAGAGAGTCAAACACAGAATCAACCAGGACCTAGGGCAACAGCACAAACCAAATGCTTTTCTGTCGCTGGACAGCAGACGCCCCAGCTCCATCTACACAGCCTTTCTCATTTCTCAGAGGGCGTGTTCCCCCTCTTACCTCCTCTGTCCTGACGCTGAGTGTGGACTGTGGAATGTTGAACATCGGTGGTGTTCCCGAGAAGGCAGGCGCTCGCAGGTAGAAGGCAAGGGAAGGTGGGCTCCCGAAATACTATCCTGTCTTCTAATATGTTCACCTGTAGTGGAAGAATCCGGTTCCATGTTTCTACAGTATTTTGCTATCCTTGAGAGCGGCGTTCTGAGAGGCGGGCAGTGACTCCTTCCAGCATCACCGCAGTTCCTGTGTAACTGGCCTGGAGCGTGTTTCTCCCATCAGCAGTATTCTCTGATGTGTACGGGGACGTCTGCTATTGGCTCAGTCAGAGTTCTTCACAACCCACCTGCAGGGATATTTCCAGAAGCCCAAATGCCAGGGGTAGCCATGTGAGTCATTTCACTGAGTCATATCACAGTGAGAAGGTGGGTGTGAGAGGTGTCACACCTGCCGGGTGCCCACAGGGGCTGGCAAGGCTTCTGCCAAGAGTGTGTTCCACCCACTGAGAGAGGCATCAGGTGGAGGGAGATACCTGGGCCTGTGGTCCGTGCATCACCCTGAGAAAATACTCCTGAGAGTCCTGCTCTGGACCAGCTGTGCCCTGGGAGAACACATCTGATTTAGGACCTCAGATGATCTCTGATGCTGTAACTTGGAGAGATGTCTATATGGCAGCCCTCAGGGTCATTCTGCCATGGCCGCATCTCTAGGCAGAAATGTCCTGCACGTCATTACAGTAAAATAGCTACTTAATGTTTCATGAATAAAATCCTCTCTGTACTTGGGAGACTTAAGGATTCTCCGGACCGCCTTGCAGCCCTGCCGTCCTGGGACCTAATGTCCATCCCCCATCCAGCCTGCTTGAGGAGCCTAGGTCCTTCTGCTCTGCTCGTGGTGACAGTTACGAGCTCCTCCGTCCCTCTCCCTACAACAGAGGGTGCATTCTTGGACCTACCTGCCGGGTTCCCTCCCCTCACCTGCCTCTTGTCTGCCTCTCTTCATAATGGACCGTGTTTGGAAGCACATCTCCTCTCCAAACATCTCCTAACTTCTCTCTCGGATGGCTTACGGCGGAGGTATCCCAGACCACGTGCACCCTCCGCTTGCCTGAGCGCAGGGAGGCTGGCTGCATCCTGCACCCTGTTTGGTCATTCCAGTAGTAGTACTGCCTTGTCCCCAGGACATCTGCCCCCGTGGGACCATCAGCATGTCCCTTCTCCCCTTCATTACTCCTCAAGGCAGGGGCTCAGCCTCATGACCCCGAGACCCCAGGTGCCCCACTCCGGGATAGCCCTGCACATGCCAGCAAACTGGAAGAACTTCTCCCCAGCCCCCAGTTCTCCTGCCAACCCCCCAATGACCCCTTCTGCAAGTGAATGTTGCCCTCCTTGCAGCCGTGTCCACCGGTAGGACTCCCATCTGCCCTTCGAGGCCTCGCTGATATGGTACCTTGCCAAGTTCTCCCGCTGGGACACGGTCTCTCCCATGTCTGACTTCCTTTGCCAGTTTTCTGTACTTTGTCAAGGCCTTTCCATGGTCACGTCTGCTTGGCCGATTAGAAATAGCTACAAATAGTCCATAAGAGCAGATGTCATGACCCTCAGAGACTAGGTGCTTTCCACACCTTCCCTCCAGATACCTTCAAAGGAACAAATAACCCTATGACTCTAACCAGCTCTTAGGTAGGAATGAACATTATCCTCCTTTTACAGATGAGGAAACTGAGACCCAGAGAGTTCAGTTAGCGGTGTGGCTGAGCCCCGTGCCTCGCCGCTGTGGCGCACCTGAGCTCCCAGTCCCAGTGGCAGCTTATGGAGCGTGGGAATGCGGCGTAGGTACATAGCCCCAGAGTGCCTAGCCCACCGCCTGCACGTGGGAAAATGTAAGAAATACCAGTGGCGTGAATGCATAGTTTCTCATTTTGGAGCTGAGCGCCTTTAGTCGTTAGGTTCGCCTGCAGAGTCGATCAGGAACCATCACTTCTGACTTTGACATTCCCAAAGGGTGACCTCGCTTTCGAAGGGCCTCTTTGTTAGTGAGTTTATTTGTTAGTTTGTTGTTTGCTTGTTTGTGTGGCAAGCACGAACAGCAGACGTCACCTGCATTTAACCGTTAACGAGTATGATTGCCAGGCGCACGTGTCTGAGTGTACTTGCATCGTGTCCAGATGATTCTTTAGACCACAAATAAGGCCGCACACAAGTGAGTAGGTTCGCGGCTACTCACTCAGGTGGAGGGGGTCCACGCATACCTCCAGCCTGAGTGAAAGCCAGGTTTTCATTTGCAAGCTGAGGAGCATTCCATTTCCTCTGTGCTCCTCATGGTTACGGCACACACATCTGAAATGTTTATTAGCGAAACGAATGTGTTGTTTGCAGTGTAGATTTGTAATTTGGGAAATGTGGAAAATATCTCCGTGCATAATATCGTGGCAAGAAGATCCTGGTGTGTCTCTTAAGAACAAATATGCAGTCAACATATTATAAATGTTTTTGTTAATGAAGAGCTCTTAGGAGTACGGGGGGGATGTGTAATGTAAAGAAAAAATAAGGATGCAGAATTTTATATAAAATATCATCTCAATTATGTAGAAAGAAGTACAAGAGAGAAGACCAGAGGGAGGATGGTATAGTGTCTTTTGCCCAGCACTGGTCCCTTAACCCTCCCCGGGCTGATCCAGCACCGTGCAGTCCTTGAGCCCAGTACCCAGCTGGGACAGAAGGAAGCTAGCTAGGCTGGGACCCAGCTCCCAGGGACCTGGACCATCCACCACTCCATCCCTTGCCTTGTGCCCACTTACATTGTTCTTTGCAAAAGTAAGGGTATTAACTCCTGTTAGTGATGCATGTCATTCCAATCTGAATTTACACCGTCACTCCATTACTTCTAAACTACCCTCTACCTAGAGCTGATACACATGAAAATAAAAATTAGAGAAGTCCACATCAGTGTGTATTCCAGAGTTTAAAAACAAAAACAAAACAAAACAAAACTTTTTTCTTTTCTTTTTTGGCCTCTCAGCTATTCCAGATTACTTTCTCCACTGTTCTGGCGCATTGGTATACAGAATTAAAATTTGACCATTTCCTCTTTTCCTGGAAAATATTCTAATGACTCTCTTTGATGACATGTCTGATTGTATGTCTCAAGCATAACTGATCTTTTATGAACACGCAGGGGATTTTAATGGTGCTGCACTTGTTGAATATAATGACACTATTCATGAAAACAGATGAATTCAGAAAAAACTGGGGAGTGAATATCAAAATGAAGCTGAACAGTAGGTTTTTATAGGATCCTTAAAATAAAATGCGTTTTGGAGGGCTGCAGAGGAAGCCGGGCTGGTCACAGGCCTCCTGGGTACGGACCCAGGGCCTTATTTCTGATGCTACCACTAGCCGGCCAGATGGGCCTCATTTTATCTACAAAGAACTATTTCGAGGGGAAAAGAGCTAACTAAAGCTAACACACTCGATCCCTTTACTGGGAAAATGGGTCCCTCGTCATGTGTCTGGGACTTTGCTGGGGGAAAACAGGAGGTAGGGCCTGGGGGTCACCAGCACCGTCACCTGCAAACAGCTGACCCGTGAGCTTCCTTCCCGAGGATGTGTGAACATTTCATACACAGAGTCTCGAACCCAAGCACTGCCTTCCTGAAACTCGGAATCTCGGCATGCAAAGCTCTGGACGCCTCACGTGAGGGCAGTTTCTCTTCTCCCCCTGAGCAGTCCCTGGGAAGGTCTCCGCATCAGGCCGTAGGCTGGCTTCTCAGAAGGTCACTTCCCAGGGGGTGGTATGTGCCTTCCCGGGACATTCGCCCAGGGCTCCTGCATGGGTTATGGCACACACTGCCAGGAGTGCTGAGTACTGGCAGGGGTCAGCAGTGACTTTTCTGGGGGCCAAGGGCAAGCAAGGGGGACCTGGGCCAGACCTGTATGTGTCTCTCTATGACATAACGTTGGGTGCTTGCAGTCTTCTGTACATACAGGACTATAATATGTGCTCACGACACACGCATGCTCAAGCTCCCAATGCGGTGATAACGCAGCCTCGGAGCTTCTGATTCCATAGATCCAGATATGACATGAACACTGTGAGGCTAATAATTGCAAATCCCACGTCCGGTGCAGAAGGCACTGCTCTGTGATTTGGAATCATAAAAATAACATTTAAAACAGAGTGTCCCAACCAAAAAGAGCCAGTGGGGACCCACAGCTGGTGGACGGTGGAGCCAAGCATACCGGACAGGCCCAGACAGTGGTCCAGCTGCATCTGCCCTGGCCGGGAGCCGGCCACCGGCCCCACGCCAAGAGGAGAGCAGGCGGGAGCACCCGGGCAAGCAGCAGAAAGGAAGTAGATCGCGGTCGGGAGGGAAACCCGTTCACGGCAGGTCAGAGTGGTTCCCCTTGGAATTCTCCAAGCATGAGAGGCAAGCCCTGGTGCTTTTGAAGGCATGGGCATTGACATTCTGCACTGAGCCTCACCCTACCGGTACTAAGGCTCCCACTCCATGTGGCTGACCCCTGAGAACCACTGGTGTGTGTTCATGAGAATTTGAAATGCTCGTGTTCCAGAAAGTTCCTGTGCTTTGCTGTGTGTTCCCGTGTCCCCAAGACATTTTTCAGGACAGCTCAGGATAAAGCAAACACTTCAACTGTTAAAAATAAAGCTTTGGTGCTCGCAAAGATTAAACGTGGCCCACTCGACGAAAACACTTGGAAAGTCAACAGCATGATACCAACAACTTTGAAGTGACAATTCTTGTTGCTTTGCTGTTTAATGAGGCCAGTGGCATGGTTTTACAGTACTCCAGAACCACAAGCAAAAAAATTTCCAAATGGGTCATCTACCACTCTAAGGGCTGTGTTGTTTTTTCTTTTTAATTTAAATTCAATTAGCCAACATGTAGTGTGTCATTAGCCTCAGATGTAGTCTAAGGGCTGTCTCTTGCTCAGTTATATCCTAAGCTGATTTTTAAGTTAGATCCTTTCATGAATGCTTATTGAATCAACTTTATACGTGTTTTATAGTCTATAAAAGACTTAGCTAGTTGATTCTAACAATTAGAGAAAAAGAATCTTCTGTAATTTAAGGGAGGAAAGAATATTCAGACAGTGAAGGCCGGACACGTAGTCCACAGGAAGAGCTCAAGCTGAGACTCTTAGGAAGGCACCAATGGGCACCTGTTACCATGAGCTCGTAAGGAGGGTAGAAGTGGAGAGCAGTGGGGGTAGGGGGGAGAGTGCACTCAAGAGAGATGACGGGATAAATCACTAAGAACGCAGCTGCCGAGACAAGATGCTCATATTCTAAGACCAGGGAAGAGGCATGAAGATGTGGTGTGGGTTGGTAAAAGGCTTCCCTGGGGAGGGCGCTGCCTGGCCTCCCAGGGGATGAAAGCAACAGGCCTCTGCTGAGAAGCTCAAGCTCAGCCCCAAGGGATGGCTTATCTGAACGATGAGGAGGAAAAGTGCAGGGTAGCCAAGGAAATCCACTAGCCAGCATGGAGAGGAGCGATCTGCTTTCCTGCATGCTAGCCTGGCTGTCATATAAGAGGAAGAAAGCCTTGTGTTTGCCGTCCCCTGAAGTCAAGAGCTAAGAAAACATCTGGTGGCCTCCCCATCCTTCCCCAGGTCTGGCCCAGCCTGCAAAGAGCTCCAGGCTGCTGTGTTCTAGCTGGGAGGTCACGTTGTGCATTGAGTAAGAAGTTAGGTCTTTTTGTTTAGGGCTTTGTTTTGTTTTTTAAAATATCTGCAAGACAATTTTTAGAAGTGTGCGTGGCCCATAAAAGGAAGAAAATGGTGTTTGGCCTCTAAGCAGTGACTTAAGGCGGGCAGGGACAAGCCTTGCCAACACTGTAGCCAGCCGGCCACGCTGTGGAGGTGATGCGGCTGCTTCTCACCGACCTTTTTTTTTGCCGATGATCTTGCAAGAGCATCATGGGGCGCAAAGAAAGTTCAGTGACTGGTGTTTAAGTGGGTCAGAGAGCTGCGATTTTTTTCTTCTACTTCTCTGCAGAGAATCATTGCTTCCCGAAAAGAGGACCAAATTCAGTCATTGAAAGAGGATGCGGGAGAGGCAGCCCGTTACCCTGCCGACAGGCATGGCAAGAATTCCCAGAGTAGGAGGGACTCTAAATACGTTCAAGCGCTCCAGGGAGTTGCACGTTGGTATTTTAATTGTGGGGAGTTATCTAAGGTCTCGGTAGTGCCCGGTGTCCTCATGAGACATGCAGGTGGAACCGGGGTTCTCCTGCATCCGAAGCCTGACTGACTCAGCTACTCCAGACCCTGCATGAGGGGATGCTGCCAACCCTCTGTCTCCAGCAGCAGCGTATCCTCTTCATCTGTAAGCCTAAGACTTTAAAACAAAAAACGCAGTCCAGAGTCGGTCTTCAGTGAAAAGAGGCTGGGATACGCTAGAGTTAATCATCTTGTCAGTCCTTTCTGGTTCCAGAAGTTTGAGGTTTGAGCTTGGCACCGTAACAGGTGGTCCGTAGACTGGGTGGAAGGACGTCACTGAGGCACACGGGTGGGCTGCCCCAGATTTACCCAAAGTAGGACTGGTCTGTAGCATCAAAGCGTTCCAGAAATGGAACACCGACATATGGTGAGGCTGTGGAAGATCTCTGCTTTTGTGGGAAGTCTACTGACTCGGTCCAGAACACTGGTGCTCTTGACGCAACTCAGAAGAGGGTCCACCCAGTGGTCGATGGCGCCGTAAGCACGGCTTGAGTCCTTGAGGGTGGCTGAAAGGGGACACAGAGCATAAATGGCCTCCATGGTTTAAAGTCCGCGAGCCTCTGGTCCGAGGCCGGTGCCGCAGCAAGCCAGCCTAAAGATGTGACTCCGCACAGCCGCACATCAACCCCCGTCCTCCTGTACGGCGCCTTCCGAATCTAGCCAATCTACCTTTTCCGAAGAATTGCCATTCTAAAGACACAAAAGAAAGAACAAAGATAAAGGGGGAGGGACGAGACACGGGGTAGCGGTCATGCGGAAGGAAAATGGCGCCATGATTCTGCCAGTGGAAGTCCAGGTCTGCGCCCTTCCGCTCAGCCCTAATTTTGACATAATGTCCGAGTTCCCCGGGCAGCAGCTTCTGAAGGGTGGTCCTGCGAGCCCAGGTGCCCACAGGCCCAGCCCCGCGAGCCCGTTCTGGGAGAAAGCAGAGCACGCCGGTAATTCATGAGGCCGTTTTGAAGTACAAAGAGTTGTCAACGGACAGAGAATATTTAAAAGTGTCTCGGGGTCCCGCTGCCCTCGGCTCTTCAGGGCAAGCTCCAGCCTCTGCTGCTCCAGGCCGGCAGGTGTGCACACAGCCCCCCATCATCTTCAGGCCTGCCTCTTGCTGCTGTCTGCTCGGTGACCTCGGGCAGCCCTGGCTGGGACTTCAAAGAGCCGCATCCCTTCCCGAGTCTGGGAGACATTTATGGGTGGCTACCAGGGAGAGAAGTTTATTGTCTATTAAGGGCAAAGACTTCGGCGAACTGGTGGGATGAAGGGCTCCCCTTCGCCTCGGGGCCTGACTGTTGGTGGTGTGTGAGGGAGCCCGACTTCCTCCCGAGGCCAGCGTGCTGGGCGGAAGGCAGCTCCGAATCACGACAACGCTGGAAAAGAAGCACAACTCTGCCTCATGTGTGTTTGTCGAGAGGGAAACCGTGGCGGGCACGGCCTTGGAGTCGGAGCCCGACTTCATAATGCCTGCGCCCCCGCATCCTCCGCTCCCGCCCAGGCCTCTGTATTCGCCACTTCCTCCCACTTTTCCATCCGTAGTCAGGGCATGTGTCTGCCAGGGAGCCAGCCCCCGTGGAGGCGGGCATGGGACAGACTCCAGAGAGCATCAGGATAGATGGACAGCCCACACTGGCATGTACAAAGGGCCGGAAACGCGCTTTAAGTCAGGAAAGCAAATTCGTTCAAACAATGCAGATGAGCAATCAAAATTCAAGTTAAAAACACAATAATTCCGGGGCGCCTGGGTGGCTCAGATGGTTAAGCGTCTGCCTTCGGCTCGGGTCATGGTCCCAGGGTCCTGGGATCGAGTCCCGCATCGGGCTCCCTGCTCGGCGGGAAGCCTGCTTCTCCCTCTGCCTCTCCCCCTGCTTGTGTTCCTGCTCTTGCTTTGTCTCTCTCTGTCAAATGAATAAATAAAATCTTAAAAAAAAAAAAAACAGTAATTTGGGTAAGAATTATTTCCCACTTGTTCTTGCTCCTTTGCATATAATCTTATTATAGCCTATGTTGTGTTGTCAAGTATTTACTGTGGAGACTGATGAGCAAGGGGCCTGCCTGGTCACCTCTGGACCCCTGGTACTTGTGTCTGTAACAGGGGGCAGGTGCGGAAAGACATTTTCTAGAAGACATGCTGGGGGGAGTGACCATCCGTTGGTAAAAGCAACTGGGTAATTCACCTTCGAAGCAGCAGACCCTGCTGCAGTGTCAGATGTGGGCCGAGTGGAACTCGGCCTGCCCCAGGCCCGTGCAGACTGCTGTGTCGGGACGGGCCACTTTCGTCTCTGGAGGTGCTTGTGCTCTATCGGTCTGTCCTGGCTCCCAGGTCCGTCCCACTGCCACAGTCCTGACACTTCCTGGCCTTTGTGATTCCACGGCACAGACTCTGTTTTGAAAGGACAGGGGCATAATACAAGCGGATGTGGAAGAAGGGCCAGATGACATCACTGAAAGTATTTGAGGAAGTCCACTCTTCTGGATGTTTACAATCTCAGCATGTTCCTTGTTTGTAATATGATAAGAGCACTTTTGATACATTGGGGGAATTAACAAGCCTTGTTGCTCAGACAGTATTCATGAATTTTTATCGTAGGCTCATAGTGACGGAAAGAGAATAGGAGGTCTTGGCTTGAGTCCCAAGTGACCTTGACTCATGGGTTGACCTTGGGTACAGCATTCAGCATAGTTGAGATGCTTAAATTATGCCGATGCCAGCTATTCGCTGAATTTTTGAAAGAAAAAAAAAGAATTCCATTATTAAAGATGAAATGGCATACTAAATTTTCCCTCTCAAAATCTTAACTTGGAAAAATTGGTAGTACGTGGAAGTGTCGCCCTTTCCAAGGTAAATTCCGTAAGCTCTTTATAGATTTAGCCTTGTATGCATGCTTGTAGAACGCAAACCGTAAAACATTCAAGTGTCTCCATAAACAGCAGTCTCCCTAAACAGTGAAAATGTTGACACTTGCTGCATCCCTGGATCTGAACTGTGAGTGAGGAGAGGCAGGCTTCTTTTCCGCCGGGTGAGACAAAAGAAAGGTCAAGAACATGAGCAGCAAACCCTTCCCGCCTCGTGCCAGGCATCGTGGGTCAGCTCATCCCGCGGGTTCAACTAGTTTCCTCTTGACAGCAACCCCGACAGGTAGGGGTGGTGGATTCTACCCAGTGTGCAAATGAGGAGACCAAAGGAAATGGGTAGGGATGACTCCCAGGTCCACAGTGCTGGGGCCCCAGCCCAGAGCCCGGGTCTGTCCCTCCAAACATGGCACCATGGAGAGCAACCGCAGGTGCAACACAGTACGGGTGCGCACATGTGACCAAAGGCCAGGAAATGGGACCATAGTCCCCTGGAGGCCCGGGGAGACCCCATCCTCCTGCAGATGCAGGACAAAAGGCTGGATAAACTATCTTCATCCACCAGTACGAGTATGACGGAACCGGCCCCTCCTCCTAAAAATGTGTGCAAGCTGATTCCGATGTTGCCTTCTCAGGAGCATTAAGCTCCAAAGCTTGGTCTGAACCTAGTCCAGGGGAAATTATTATTTGGTAAGTCAGTATTACAGTTACTGTGGTATGTGGTCCCCGCGTGTACAGCACAGAACCCGAGAATGAGAAGAGCCCAGTAGCATACTGAGGAGCCAAGAGAAGCGTGGGATAGGAAAGTCACTGTGGGAACAGCCAAGGGGGTAGATATCCACGGGATCATCTGCACACGCATAACTGAGTGCCGCCCCCCCCACCCCGATCCGGACTCTGAGACGGAGCTGCTCGCCCCAGAATGTGCTTCTGCTGTGACTTAGAGTAGACGTGATTCACAGACCTTCTCCCGGTGCAAAGGGAAAACTGCTCACCTCAAGCAAGGGAATCCTAAATCACTGCTAAGAGGCAAAGGCGAGCGTAGATACCTTCTGAAAGTTGCCCGGCGTGATTAAGTTGGCTGGGTACGCACAGGAGAAAGAGCCAAGCAGAAATGCAGAAATTCTACCCCAGAAGCCAGACCAACAAGTACATTAAGTGACTGTGGTTTTGGTGTGGACTCTCTGCTGGCCCTGGAGCCCCTGTGATTTGACTCAGATGGCTGTCAAATTTGCAAAGATGAGGCTTCTCGGGTCTGGACTCGAGCCTGCCCAGGCAGACTGCTGGTATTCCTTGCATGCCAACACAAACCAGTACCTGCCTCGCCTGGGCCAGTTCTTACTAAACCCAAACAGAAATCTCATTGTATTGTAAAAGAGCATTGCTAAGTCTCTCTCATTCACATAGGCTCATCTTGGATTTCCCCCTCCCCCAAATTTAGCGTGTGGGGAGGGTTTTAGATAAAACTCTTAACCGGGCATCTTCTTCTGGAAGACATAGCCACTCCGTTTCTCAAGAACAATGCTAAATATTCACTTTAGATTCCTCTGCCAACACTAACAACATACACATTTTTATTCCCTGCCAGAGAATACCAAGAACTGACATGCTGTATAAATAAGTAAAATGGAGTAAGGTAATGTGTGAGGTAATGCATATCCTAAGTGATGTCTCAGGCTGTCTCTCACCAGATGAACAGGGCATACACAGAATAATAGTTCACATATATTTAAGGGCATTTATTCTAAATAGAACATTAGAAACTTCACTG
Source organism: Callorhinus ursinus (assembly GCF_003265705.2). NCBI lineage: Eukaryota > Metazoa > Chordata > Mammalia > Carnivora > Otariidae > Callorhinus > Callorhinus ursinus. The sequence continues at coordinate 2,108,639 of NW_027397141.1, forward strand.
TGCGTGCACCATACCGATGCTCCTTCCCAGCTGTAATTACACGGGTGGCCTCCTGATGAGCTGTTTTCCTCAACATGGAGAACTGTATCCCTAAAGGCTATAAAAATGACTGAGTGACAGTACCCCTTCATCAAAAATCGTCTTTAATGTGGCCGATGTCTTCTTTATTTGCTGAGAACAATGACACTGGAATGAGCAGTGAGTGAGAGAATATCGAAGTAGAGTCTGTTTGGCCGCGTGCGTTTTCTGTAACTCGGACCTGCTGATAGACCATCACTGCCCAACAGGACCGCGAGGTCAGTGTAGGATGAAGTCACATGAGCTCATGCACGCCGGGGAACAGCATAGTTAAAGGCAGAGTAGATGAACAGTGAACACAGCAAGCTGTCCAAGAATTCAGCTCTGTCCAGGATGCCCAGGTGGTGGCCTTCCCTCCCTGGGCTCTGTGGGGCCACACCCCTCCCCCAAAGCAGCTGCCCTGTCCTTCTTCCCAGTCTGGGCCACGCAGCCCGTCTTCTCTCCTGCTTGGCGGTCTTACCACTTCTCTACATCCTCTTCTGTCAAATTACTGCCTTCATTGCTCTTTAAGATGAAGCACTACAGTTATTATAGTAACTTTTTACTTATTGGGAATTTTACACGTTTGTTCAACTGTGCTATTATTTTTACTGGGATTAGGACTCATTTATTAGTGCCCTGGTTACAAAGTCATGCAGGTTTTGAGTGGTCTGCCTCTCAACACTCTTTTTTCCCATAGATCTTGTTGGTTTGGTGTGTGGTTTTGCAGAATGTGAGGGTTTTTCAGAAAGAGTCATATACTGTGTTCTAGCAGAAACACCGTACTTAAAAAGAATGAGTAGGGACAAGGTGAGAGATCAACACAGGCTTGACTTCACTGTTCCCAAGGGTGAGTGGCTGTTGTGTTTCAGTATTTGAGTGGGTCTCAGCTCAGAGGATGGGGAAGGCAAGGCGGGAGGGAGAACATTCCAGGCCAAAAGCACAGCTTGTACAAAGGTGTATTCCTTGTGGAGGATGGGACCCAGAGGTGTTCATATTCAGTGCATTTAAAATCCTTAACATTCCACCCTCATGGGAAAATATTTTATTAAGCACTCGATTGGAGTTGAGGTAGGAGGAGACCTTGAAAACCCAAGAACGGTGGTTGGACAGAAACAGGACTCAGATCGGCAGGCGTCAGGAGAAGCAAGGCGTGGCGGTGCAGGGAAGCAGTGAGGTGCCGGGCCAGAGGACGTGGAAACACACAGGATACTGTGTCTTGGGAACAGAGCCTGATGCGGGCTCTAACTACAGGGCTAACGCCAAAAGGACATGATTACCCACCCAGCCAGCTGCTTGACCTGAAGCCTCGTGTCCCCTCAAAATTCATGTTGAAGGTGATGGTACTAGGAGGTGGGCCTTTGGAAGATGACTAGGTCATGAGGGTGGAGCCCCCATGATGGGATTAATACCCTCATTAAGGGCCCACAGAGCCCTCTGGCCCTCTCCCTGCCACACGTAAGGACATGGCAAGAAGGTGCTATCTGTATGGGGCGCCTGGGTGGCTCAGTCGGTTGGGTGGCTGCCTTTGGCTTGGGTCATGATCCTGGGGTCCTGGGATCGAGCCCCGCATTGGACTCTCTGCTCAGCAGGGAGCCTGCTTCTCCCTCTGCCCCTGCCCCCGCTCATGTGCTCTCTCTCTCTCAAATAAATAAAAGCTTAAAAGAAGAAGATGATGATGAAGATGCTATCTATAAATCAGCCACAGCCCTCACCAGAGGCACTGGACTTCCAGCACTGGAGAAATAAATCTCTGCTCCTCATAAGCTCCTATGAGCCTATGATATTTCATTATAGCAGCCAAGCAGACTGAGACACCAGGCATTACTGATGAACAAAAATAGGAATGGTGGCCATCTGCATTAAGGATGGAGAGATGGAGGGGGTAGAGGGAGAGTGGCTTCCAGAAACTCGTCTATGGACAGACCCACCAAAGATGTCTGGTCAGCAGTCAAGCAACTCCACGTAGAAGCATCCAGTATCTGATCTCATCCCACCTGTGTGTGTATGTGTGTTCTCGGGTACAGCAGCTCCAGCAACATAGCTGACATGCACATTGGTTCTCAGATTATTGCTCTGTGTGGCAACTTGATGTCACAGCGACATCAAGAAGGGGGGCTCTCGCAGTCGACAAGCAGACCACTTCCCGGGGAGAAGCCCAGCAGGCTGAGGCACACCCCGCCTGGGTCCTGCACTGGCACCTTGGTCTGCCCGGCAGCGCCCTGGCCTTCGTGAGCCTCGGTCTTGGTGGCCAAGGAGCCGTCACAGGAGCGTGAGAGGGACTGGTAAGGGGGCACTTCTATGGAGACCTCAACAAACTCTTTCAGATGCTTGAAAAGAAAAAGAACTCATTCTCATTTGATGCTTGGAAGACTGTTTCATTTGTAATTCAAGACCTAGGGAATCCCTGTCAGGAAAAGGTTCAAGATCAGCCTTTGGAGTCAAGTGAATAAGCTCCAATTCAAAATAGATCCATAAACATGTCTAAATTGCTAGGAGAATACATCTTCAGGCGCCTTAGGAACAGAGAGCATGCTGCCGTAGATGTTGTGAGCGGCAGTGGATGTGCTGGGAATAATGAACAGACTCCAGGAAGTTCATTGCAATTAGAAGTGAAAGGTACCAGAACTCAGGTGATCTGGGCAGTAGGTGACGGGGAAGATGCCTGAAAACAGACAATTTGGGCTTCGGACAGGACAGCTCTCATGCTTCTAGATGGAGAGGACCTGCGTTTGGAGGCATCCTCACTCAGTACTGTGCCTCCTCTTAATTAAGGCTGCCTGTGGCATCCCCTGACAGCCAACCCCCAGCCCCACGGTCCCTGGTGCGCGCCTGCCGGGCACACCTGCCCGCCGGCTGCTCACCCATGTCCCTGGGCCTTCCCCGTCTAGGTGACTCAAATGAGACAACTCTCGGTCCCCATCCAGAACCTAGTAAGGGACCTGACGATGAGGCCTCAATGCCTCCTGGGTGGGGGCCAGGTGGCTTTACAGAAAGGACATGGTATGAGAATCGGGAGGGATGCCTCTGGTTAGGGCACATGCCCCCTGCGCTCTGCGGTTGGTTGTCACGTGTCCGCACCCGCACCCGCCCCGACGCGTGCCAGAGTGTGCGGGAGGCAGCCTGCCTTCCTCGCTGGAGCCTCCGCTTGCCGCCCGGGAGGGGAGGAGGGGAGGAAAGTGGCCAGGGCAGAGGTGGGCAACAGGAACTGCGATGCCCACCTCTTCCTAGCTCTGCCAGGAGAGCCGCCTGTCCTCACCTGCAGGCAGGCCCACCCACGCTCTGAGATCATTTCTAGCCTTGGGCCAGGTATTTCTGAGGAAGCACTGACTCCTCCAACCTACAGCATTGGCTGGGTTTCAGCCCTCATTCCTAGGTCTGGGGCCCTGTGCCAGCAAGCCCGGCCTGCGCCTGGGGGCACTGACCCCTGGGCCTGGACGGCCTGGAGGACTCCATCAGGTATGTCCCGGAATAATCCCCCCAACAGACCCAGGGGAAGGCCATCCGCATGTTCATTCTGTGCAGTTGAGCCGAGTCAGGTCATTTCCCTGCCTGGACTCTGCCCCGAGCTGTGTTCCTGAATCTTCTGCTTGGCCTCATCACTGCCCACTTCACAGAGAGCCCGCGGCCCGACCCGGGGGCTCCTCATCCTTGACTTAGGCACCTCACTCGCTCACAGTCCGCCGTCTGGCCTCCTTTAAATGTCCTAAGTGTAGATGATGTAACTCGGGGAAGCGTCTGGCCTTGGCCTTGACCTCCCACACGCTCAGTGCCTGCCAGTGGCCCACCCCGTCTTGCCCGACTCCCGCGCTGGAGGCTTTGTAGCCAGTCCTGCGGGTCAGCACCCTAGTGCCAGCGTGAGAGCGCGGCTGTCGTGGGCCATCTGGTCAATAGTGATTCTGTTGGGGAAACACCCCCAGACCTCGAGCTGCCCGAGAAGAAAGAGAGGGTGGAGACGTTGGCCCGTCGCTGCTCATAAAAACATCTAAGCACGCAAGTATAAAGTCACGCGGCTTGTTGCCGATGGCCCGGGGAGGCACCGAACGCACACCTCCCGGTGACGTCTGCCAGGCAGGTGAGCCAGCAGGAGTGATGCCATCCCGCAGGCATTCACCTGGCCGCGAGTGCGGGGAGACCATCGACTAGCTCACCGTCAGTCTTTTGAACTCCCATTCCCAGCACAGCACCCTAGGCTCCCCCTCCATACCCCAAACTCCCAGCCCCAAGAGGACAGGCGGGGACTCGGGCCCAACTGCTCTGAAGCTCATTGGTATCGGTACGAGTCCCCTGGAGTTGTTCGCTCCAGATGGGCCCACGCGTCTGCCCATCAGTCATTTCACTGCCTCTACCTGGTGACGCTCTCAGGACCCTTCTTGAGCGACGTCTATCATGGGTGCCTTGAAATGCTTTCAACAAAGGAAACTGAATTGCCAGGGTTTCCCACCCAGTTTATAGGGAAGAGGGTTTTGTTCTGTGTGGAGTGGCCCTGGTCTGCGTTTCCTCTGCCATATGCTTTGTCTTGCTAATACCATGTTGGAATTATTTCCTTAATTTCTAAAGCTGCGTGTACGGAAATGGCTTATATTTCCTGTTTTGATAAACTAATAGAATTGTACTGGGAACTTTGTTCCCAAGTTAGCTTTCTTCTTTGTTGGCCTCTTTTTGGACTAAAAGGATAATTCTAGAAAGTCGGGCTTGACTGGACTTGTGACAAAGACTTGTATAGATTATTTTTTTACCTTAAATATGAAAGATGACTACTTTTTTGCAATAAGGGATGTCTGTCTTCTGTGTCTGTGTTATTCAATATCTCCCTGTACAGGAAGCTGGGGTTAGATGCTGGGGGCAGTGCAATGGTAAAAGATCTGTAAATTCAATCCTTCAGAGACTTGCTCTTTTTGGCTGGAGGTATATTGGCTTAGAAAGACTTTCTTGGACAAGACGTTTCTTGGAACATGTGGAGGACAAAATATTCTTTGTTTTAGGACAAATGAGATTTGTTCTTGCTTCTTCATATAAATTTGGTTAATACTCATTTCTTATGTGCGATTCGAGAACAATGCGGAGCATTTTTTTTTCATTTGTAAATATTGTATCGACTTTAAACAGTACTCACATCTGCAGAAAGCTGGGCCCGCGTCCACAGATTTGCTCCCTCAATAGACATGGAGGGTTCACTCTGGTAACTTACAGAAATAGCTTGTCGTAAAGAGTCTTAAATCTTTTGTGTGTTTTATTTTCTGGCATTCAAGTTGTTATTTAAACCTATTTTTAAATGTCCTAAATATGAGGACAAGTCTGCCGCTGGGAGAAGTGAGAAAAGCAGTTTTCTCTGTGTTTTGAAGGGGGCCACTCCTCAGACACCTATGGAGGAGGAGGACTTTGCACTGGGCAGCGGTGAGAAGCCTTTCCTCTCTGCCCGATGCTATGTGATACCCAACGAAGGCAGCTTGAGTCTCGGCTCTCCCGATGCCAGCAGATTGCTCAAATAAGAGGCCAGGACACCGGCGCATGGGACCGGATGTTCCCTTAATCTTGCAGCTGCTCCTGCCGATGTCCGCTCTGACTTGACTGGATTCCATTTAGAGAAGGCAGAGTAGTCCGTGCCTGCCGCCAGACAGCCAGTGGCTCAAGGCAAGAAAGTCTCTGCTTGAACCCGATGGATGCCTGGTTCAAGGACCCGGAAACTGGCATTCTTTAGAAGATTTCACGACTCTGTTCTCCCAGAGACAAAAGATGCACCAAGGAATGTAGGTCGCACATGTAGGGTGGTTTGGGTGTGTCTAGGTGGAACTGAATGTCCATGCAAATACACGTATTTTTAAATCTTTCTAAATGTAATGATGCCAAAATTCACATACGGTTCCGAAGAAAAGAATTCCCATATAAAAAGCTGGTCTCCCCCCACCCCCCCAAAAAATCTCTTGCTCCGAGGTCTCCACGTTGACCCTGGAAACAGTATCTCTTGCATTCCACTTGAGTGGAATATCCAAGGTTTCTAGAAAATACATCTGTGCCTTTGCATTGCCAATTGACTCTTAGATGATCTGGGTCTTTCTTAATTTCTAGAATTTCTAATTATTACAGCAATGCTGGCTACCAATTCAGGGCAGGGTAAAATTCAGAAGAGAAGGGTCTAAAAGGGTGTTCTGAATAAGGAAAAGAGAACTGAAATGTTTTTGACAGGGTGACTGATGAGAGGCTCAGCAACTGAGCCTTCAGTGCCCAGAGCCTCCCTGCATGGGCCGCAGGTGGCAGGGGGTCAGAGGGAGTCTGGGGGCCAGCACTCTCCCAGGACAGCATGCCATGTCCTCTTTAGGCGTGGAACGCACGGGCCCCGTGGGGAATATTCTTTCTCCTCTACTGACGGAGGTGGCTTCGCAGGAAGCCACAGCAGCGTGCCTACGTGGAGAGCCTGTTAGAAAGCGTGTCCTGGTGCAGGAAATCTGAGGTGGGGCCGGCATTCCTGAGTAGTGCCTGGCTGCGTCCACGTGCCATGCTGGGTGTGTCCAAGGTCCAGAGCAGACATCAGCGTTGCAAGTGTAGACCGAGAGCCTCTCAGACGCTGCATCTATCAGCCCACTCCCCGGACCCAGGTCATTTGGGACACTGCGTCCAGGCACATCCTGTTCAGACTCTCCACTCACTATCTTCACCACGAGCTCTCCCCACGCGACCCCTCCCTTGCCAATATGGCTTTTGTTCTTATTCGTTGTTTTGCAAGAAGTACCCACTTCATCTCTTCCTGGGGTAGCTCAGAGGCATTCCTGGCCTACTGTGCTTCTGATGTTTAAGCCGTTTCCTGTCTTATTTCCCAAAACTTAGAATTCACATTTATTTTTCAAAACAACTCCTGTTGGTTCCACACTACTTGGTAAGACGTCCAGCCAGTTTACAGTGATAGCAGAATTACCGCCCTTTGCCTTGTGTCTGCCGAGGATCTCCCAGCCCCCGACCTTCCCTTCCCCATCCTGGAGGTTGCCGCTGAGTCCAGCGGGGCAGGGCTCTGGACGAGGTAGCTCCAGGGAGAGGGGCACCCACGGACCGGACCTCAGGGCAATGTTCGTCAGTTGCGGAAGGAACTAACGATTAAGCCCCCAAGTCAGACTCCTTCCGCAGTTGGGAAGTTAGTAGCCCCACAGTTGGAAGTGGTTACACATCTTGGTAGCAACTGAGGTGGCTTTCATTGAGAAAGGAGGACAGAAGATGCCCCACGCCCGTCCTGGACCATAAAGCCACGATGGGCTGAAATTGAGTCCTGGCCAGAAGTTGGGGGATCCGGCAATGGAGGGGCATCCTGGGGGTCCTATGAAGAATAGGTTCAAATTCACTCCAATCCAAGATGCCCTTGATTCCCTGATGATGATGATGATGATGATGATAACCTGGAGGTCTTGATTTCCTAGGCCTAGAGACTGGCAGCTCTCCGTCCCCTGGGTTATAGCAGTGAGGGCCTCGGGTCAGAAGGCAGGGAGGTTGGCCTCTGTGGGGGAGGCCAATAAGGGATAACAGAGCACAGGAGGGCTCGAGGGAGAGGGCCGGCGAAGTCAGTGCTCTCCTGACCTGGCCTGACTGTTCCTCTCAGACCCCCTCTCCTTCCTGGCACTTGCCGTAATTTAAAGTGTGTAGGCTTTGTTGCTCATTTACTTAGTTCTCTTGTCAACTTGCGTACATTCTCTGTTCCCTTTATACCCGTGGCCCAGCACCGTGCTCAGCCCAGAGGAAACATTCGGTGGAGAAGGAAGGAAGGAACGAGTGAGTGAATTTGCCAGGGGAGAGGGTGGGTAAGGTAGCCAAGAGCCCTGTGGCTGTCGTGTTTGGGGGGATCAGCGAGCTAGGAGCCGTGTCACCGGCGCAGCCGAGGGAAAGGCTTACCCTGACCACTCCAAGCTGGGAGGCACACAGCCTGGGCTCCTCCGTCCTTCCAGAGCCTGGGAGGGAGCGGTTTCTGCATGAGTGCGAGGACATATGAGCCCGTGCGTGTCAGATTCAGGCATGCTCAAGGAGGTGGTAGGCCTGTCCACTTTGCATGGATCCTCACATCTTTGGTCTCATTTGGCTGCGAGTCCTTCTCCGCCCAGGGATGAAGGACATCCAGACAAGCTCAGTCGAGCGGATGCAGCATGGTCCGTGACAGTGGACACTTTCTGCACCTCGAGCTTCCTGACCCAGGTGCGGAGCAGCATGCCCTCCGTGGACGTTGGGATGGTGAACTCAGTGACAGGCGCTGCTGCAGGGGGCCGTGGGGAGAGCAGGGTGCAGGAATATTGCTGTATGGGATGGTACCAATGGGAATTCAGACTTGACGTGAGAAACTCGTGGAGAATTTAGCTGATGCTCCTGAGGAGTCTTGGAGCTGCAGATGGAAAGCATGCCTTCCTAGAGACCCTGAAGCTGAAGGCCTAGACCAGGCCAGCTGGTCATCTTCGAGGGTGGTGGGCAGGCTCTTGAGGTGGGTGTGCAGTGGGAGGAAACCGGTCATCTTTACTAAGGAGTTGACAAGAAGGCTCAAGGTTCATCTCTGAGTTGTGTTGAGCAATAAAATCCAGGGTGGACGCGAGGGCTTGGAGTATGGGCAGTGGCTGGTGGAGGATTTTAGTACTCTTCTGTTCAGGGGACGCAGACAGAGGACCCCACAGAGCAGCTCACATACGCCTCATCCCAGATCCTCAGGAGGGCGTTTGTATCTTGAGAACGTTCCAGAGCTCATGTCCCAAAGGGGAATACCGAAGCTCAGGTCTGAGATTTGTTCAGTCTGTAAGAGACGTCTGGAACACATGCTCTGGCCTAATAAAGTAAATACTTTTTTTCATCCTGGAGATCTGACATTCCAGTTCCTGGTACTTAGAGCTCTTGTAGATGTTGGAATTCGTAAGGCTCCCTCTGTAGGCTATGCAAGATGTAAGATGCTGTTGGGAAAACACACACATCACACATACACACACACCACACACAACCCACCTCCCATCACACACACAAACACATCACATCACATCCTATCACACACACAGACCACATCACACACACACACACAGACCACATCACACACACACATCACACATACACACATCACATCCCACCACACACGCACACCACACACCTCACATCGCATCACACACACACCCCACATCCCACCACACGCACATGCACCACATCACACACAGGGCTGGAATCTCCATGATGGAGATTGGTTGCGGCTTGTAGAGGGAGGCCTGCCTCACCTCCTGGGACGGGGTACCCAAGCCATGGGACATAGTCGAGGAAGTGTCAAGATTGGGAGTTATCAGACCTACGATCCCAGCTCCAAAAGCAAAACAGCACTGTTAAATTTTAAGCAGGTTATGAAGAACTCATTCCTATAACTAAGTCCAGTGCATATCCTAAATCTAGGACAGAAATCTGTTAGATCGATTTAAAATCATTTCAACCATTGATTTATATCCAGGGATTTGGCAAGTGCCTTTAAAATCAAAATTAAAAATAGCCTATGAAACACCAGATGGAGAATGTGAGTTTATGCTTTACCCTGGAGTCCTTAGACTGAGGAGTCCCCCTGCCCTTTCCAGACAACTGGCAAATGAATTATTGTGTGAACCAGGGACACCTGCCAAGCCCCCTGTTCACATCCCAGTCGTACGTAATACAAAGTATAAATGTGGCTGCCCATCTAGATGTCTCCCTTTAGCATTCAGGGTAATCCCTAAAACCGATGGCTTTGCATGCGGCTGGATTTATAAACACCAAATATTCAAAATGGTGGGATTTTCAAATGAGCCCCACTATAAACATTGAAGCCGTGAAAAAAAAAAGGCAAATACCTAGAAACATATTGTGAGGGCATGAAAGGATTTTAAATGTGTTTACTTTTACACTGTGGAACTCAAACTACCTCACAAAATGATAACCAAGACATCCAAAAGGCTTCAAGGTGTTGGTTTGGGATTTTCAGATTTTTTTGAATTCTTCAAAATAGTGACTGATGCATCAGATACTGGAGTCGGTAAAGGGCTATTGTGGGGACACAAGGAACGTAGGACTCAAACGATCCCCCTTTTGTAGAAAGTTGTGTGCACAGGAAAGGAGTTTATCATCTCTACAAAAAGAACATTGAGTAGCCGTGGTGGTCTTAGGTGAGCTCTGGCCAGAGAGTTTTGAGTCAGAGTTCACTTGTGCACCCATCAAGGCTGCGCGTGCAGAGGAGGGCTAGCAGGCGACACAGAGGTGACCAGCCAACACCGCATCCATCTACACATGAGCAGCAGAACCATGCCAGGAGCAGCGAAGAGTCTGGCTGATGCACTAGCACGAGGAATAGACAGAAAGCTTAACAGAGGGAGTCCCCAGGTGACCATCCTGTTTAGTCATTGAGACCTAACTTAGAAGGGAATGGAACAGATGTGGCGAAATGCACTTTTGTGTCAAGTTGGAATGGTCTGTTATCTGGGGAGTGTTGCTTGCGCAGTAAGGTTTGGCTCAGCGCGCACCAGAAGCTTAACCATGTCCAGGGTCCCTTGAGTATCAGTGGGCCTGCGAGCTGGGCGGTCTGCCGGGCGGGCCGAGGGTGGCGAGGGTGACAGGGTTCCCCTGTGCTGCTGTGTAAGTCACCTGTCATGCCAGTGGGGGAGGCGGGGCTGATCAGGAAGGGGCCAGAGTAGGGCCAATCTGATTGTCACTTCCTGCTCAAACTATCCTGCTGGCAACAGTCCAAAAGGAAGATTTCCTAGTCCAAAGTCCAAGTCCATCCTTTACCTAAAATACTGAGATCAAGGGCGAGCAAGCAATGCCTTGGAACCCTTTAGGATTGTCCGGGCAGAGAACTCCCTCCCTTAGCCACTCACTTCATTAAAGAGTTGGCCAAATAAAGACTTAGGAAGGCCTCTTCCCTCCATCCCTCCTCCTTTTGCAAACCACTGGGTCTCATAGAGGGCAGAGAAGGGGAGGGGAGGGGAGGGGTGGGGAGGGAAGGTGTGTTTGCAAGGTCCTCCTCCCCCTCGGAAGCCCCTCTCCCTTTAGCTCACCTGGATCCGTATTGTATGACGGGGCCCGGCATGGAACCTAACCCAGTCCTGCTTCCCTTTGATCACCCCTCCTTGGGGCTGCCTCCCCCATTCCAGAAGCATGAAGGGCTGCTTCCTACACCTGGAGTTTCTGCTTCATACTGAAGTACTTAACACAGGGTGTCACGGGCTCACTTCACCTGGGATCCCTGGATTCGGGGGATGTTCTCCCTGACTTTCGAGGCCCAGGACCTAGCTTGATATCTGGCATTGAGTAGGCACCTTCAAAAGGCGTATTGACCATAGAAGGTACAACATCTAGAGGGACCCCATTGTAAACTCTGGACTCTGGGTGATGATGAGTCGTCAGTGTAGGCTTATCGACGGTGACAAATGTGCCGCTCTGCGGGGGGACGTTGGTAGTGGGGACGGCTGCGTGGGGGGGGGGGGGGGGGGGTGCACAGGGACTCCCTGTACCCTTTGCCGTGGGCCCAAAGCTGCTCTAAAAAGGAAAATCTACTTGTTTTGAATGGAGAGCGGGCTGCTGGAGTCGCACATGCTCTCAGTAGATGATGCACTACCTGTTGCAGAGGACAGCGTTTGGGATAACACGTTCTTTGTGCTTGCTTGTGCAGGGCGTGAAGAAGTTCGACGTGCCCTGCGGAGGGAGAGACTGCAGCGGGGGCTGCCAGTGTTACCCCGAGAAGGGGGCACGGGTAAGTCACAGCGTCGCGGAAACGGGACTCTTCCGTAGCCTTCTGTTCCAGACAAAAGTGCCTTCCATCTCCTGACAGAGTCAATCCCATGCTTTCCTGAGACATTTAATACGGACGTACTCTTCCGTATCAGAACAAATGATCACATAATGCAAAATTTGGTCCAGGTATACTACACCCCGAACAGAGAACCGTAACTTTCTTACGCGTCTCTTGTTCATCTTTAGGAATAGATATGTATGTGTAATGCAGCTGTGTTTTATAGGTAAGCATATATTCTGTAAAAATACTACATAAAGAAAGCGTGGTTGTGTCTACCCCCCACTATAGGTATTATGACTAGAGGGCGCGAGCCTCCTGCCATGGAGAATCAGTCTCACTTTCAAAATTAGTCTGCTCTTCCCCCCGAATGTCCTTTATGTAGCGAATTTCATCAGATAAGTCGGAGAGAAAGGTCACTCCCCATCATGGCCAGCACACCTGGCGGCACCTGCATTACGGTCTGACACTGGGTTTAATGTGTTCAAAGTGACGGGCTTTCCTGTTGCCAGTGAAGCTGATGTTTGGGTCCCGGCATTACTGATTTTAAAAAGATGTGGTTTCTCTGTCTCCGTGTAAGCCCATTTTCGTATGGGGAGCGGTATTTCGTTTTATGACACAGTCTTTTAACTCTTCGTGCCTTGGGATCCCGCTTCCCTAGGGGGCTCCTGCTCGTCCAGGGCCAGATTGGGAGAGGTGGTTGGGAGGTGTTCCCGGTGCCCCCTGTCCCTGTCGCATCAGAAATTACAGCACCCCGTGGGTGTTCCAAATGCACCTCACCACCCCGAATCCTGTGGTCAGTGTTTACGGTCCCCATTCCCACCCTGCAGGAGGAGGACTCATCTCAGTGGAGCTTGGCCTCTTGGGCATGATGTCACACGCTCTCTCCTACCTGAGTCCCCTCCGGAAGCCAAATAAGTAAAACTTGTGATGAGGAACCCCTTTACAGATGTGGCGGTGTCCCTCCCTGCTGTGTGACTGCCCAACCATCCTTTCCGTGCCGAAGATCACCCCTGAGGAGGCTTCGGTCCCCACGTGCTGGGCCCTTCCTGAGCCACAGTCCTCAGGACAGCATTAGCTGTTGATGCCGTCAAGGTTCCTCTGCCTGGAATGGGGACGTTATACTCTAAGAATTGCTGATTGAAGGTTGTGCATCAGCATTTCTCAAGGATTGAGTATTTTTTAAATATATGGAAGCCATTTGGTGAGATTTAAAATCCTCCGGGGACCCTTGCTATAGATTTTCCCAGCAAAGCTTCTGGAGCAGGGATGACAATGCCTCACTGCTGAGCTCTCCCCTCCCCGAGCACTGGGCAGCCCGGCCTTATATGGGCATGAGGAAGATAAATTAGTGGTTTACAAATATCTGTGGGACTCGCCAGGATGGGAGGGAATTCAGCTCCAGAGAGACTCGGCATTCTTCTCCATGTGATCAGCCAAACAGAACCCAAACAGAGCGCAAGGTTACTGGGTCTATTCTTTTTCACTTTTTTTATGATTGTTTAATGCAGAACTGGTCTATTAACATTTCCCATAATGGTTTTATGTGAATTTTGTTCTTCGGTAAAGATGGTTCGCTCTGATTATTTTTTTTCATTCAAGGATAATTAACATACAGTGTTATGTTAGTTTCGGGTCTACAGTATAATGGTTCAACAATTGTGTACATTCCTCTGTGCTCATCAAGATAAGTGTGCCTTCAATCCCCTTTATCTGTCTCCTCCCTGCCCCCACTTCTCTGGCAACCACCAGTTTGTTCTCTGTATTTAAGAGTCTGGTTTTTTGTTTATCTCTCTTCTTCTTTGTTTGTTCGTTTTGTTTCTTAATTTCCACATATGAGTGAGACCATATGGTATTTGTCTTTCTCCCGCTGACTTATTTCACTTAGCATTATATTTTATTTTAATAGATGATGCCATCTACACAGTTATGTACTCTTATAATGCCAGGGGTCTTTTCAGAGCGGTTATTAGGAGGGAGATTTCTAAGGGTCCCTAGGTCTTCCTAGTTCAGTAAGTTTGCATTGAGCGCTTTGTTTCCCCTCGGCCCTCATTAACACAGTAGCCTGAGAGCTTTTCTCTGTGTTGCCGAGTAAAGTAGATAATGGACACCTTCCGGTGAATTTGGTTGAGGCAAGAAATCCAGCACCCCTTTGTGGTTTGACTTGCCTCTCATCCTTCAGCCAGGTAATGATGACATTAAGCTGAGATGTGGCGGCTGTCTGAGTGGTTGGTTCAGGGACAGAGCCACATGCTGGCCCCCTTTGGGGCCCGGCCTGTGGAATCCAGCAGGGGCAGCACGCAGGTGGCGGGGGACCCCCCCCCCCGCTGTGTTTGCCTCGCTCCGCACTGCCCAGCACCCCACGCTGGCCCGGGCCTCGCAGATACAGCTCGGGTTGTCTTAGCCGTCAGCCCTGGGGCAGCCCTGGGGACCCAGGTGTGCCATTGGGTATCAGTCACCAAGATGATAGAAATGCTGACCGTGAGTGGTAAGGAAAGGCCTCTGGAGGAGAGAGAAATGACACCATGTATCATTTGCATTACTGGGGATATCTGCTCTTAGGAAGCTTGGGTCTACTTCATCCAAGTGCTTATTAAGATACAGTATCCATATCAGTTTCTCAAGCCCAATATATGTACATTAAACATTTGTTAATTAACAGGTTTACCCAGATGTGTTCCTGTAGACGGCAGGGCTATTTCCGTCCTACCCTTGGATTGATAATATATTTTAAAAGTAATGTAATGCATAAAAATAGCAGCTGGACAGATTCTGCCGTTACAGAGCTGAGCGCAGAGTTCGCTCTTTCCCACAGCTTCCCCAGGGTGCCTTGCCATAGATTTTCCCCACGGAGCTTCTGGAGCAGGGACGGCAATGCCTCACTGCTGAGCTCTCCGCTCCCCGAGCACTGGGCAGCCCGGCCTTATATGGACACGGGGTAGAGTTCACTCGCTCCTCACCATGGTGACAGCCGACATCAGAAACTCTATGTTACTGGATAACTCTTAGACTCGAAGCAGAGATCACAAATGTACTCTGGATTCTGATTCCAAATGAATTCTCATGTTAGCGAATGTGTGAACCGTCTCAGTGTGAAACGCTCAGTGCGAAACGTCTTCTCCAGCCCTAAGTGGTGGGCAGTGGGTTGTTGCAGGGGGAGGACTGTTCCTCGCAGACGGAGCCATCCCGCCTGTGGGTCGACGGTCCCAGCCGCCGAGGTATGAAGGGCAGGGTCTGTGGCCCCGCAGGGTGTGCACTCCTCACTCCTTGGACAGAGCTGGAAAGTACAGAGGATGATCTAGACCCCGTCCCCTAGTTCACACGGGGGGGAAGGAGGACACCGACCCAGGGGGTAAATGACCTGCTCCAATTCGGTCCAGAACAAAACTCAAGTTTTCAGTCATTTGGGGTGAGTTTTTACCCAGGGCAGTACTATTCTGTGCTTGCACTCCTCCCGTATGAAGGAGGCTCTCCGGGGCGGAGGGGAAGGACACAGGCCAGGTGAAAGGGGGTCTGGCCCTCTTTCAAGTTACGACCCTCTGGTCCGTTCTCCAGCCTTCTCTTCAGTTGTTCAGGGAATTCAACACAACTGTAAGAAATGAACTAACACAGGCATCTGGGTGGCTCAGTCGGCTGGGTGTCTGACTCGGTTTCGGCTCAGGTCATGATCTCAGGGTCCTGGGATCTAACCCCGCGTCAGGCTCCCTGCTCAGTGGGGAGTCTGCTTGAGATTCTCACTGTCCCTGTCCGCCATGTGGTCTCTCTCTCTCTCTCACTCTCTAAAATAAATAAAATATTTTTAAAAGAAAGAAAGAAATGAATGAATACTTCATTGCCGTTTGAAGGTCTGCGTTTAAAATAAGCTATTGTGTATGTATATTGCAGTAATTAAAACTCGTAAGTCTTAATTTGCCAACATTCCACAGGGTGATAGACACAAAGGACGTCGGCCAACTGACTTCTCAGACTTTCTCCACCACTAACGGTCCTATGATCGCCAGCCCCAGACAGGGTGGTGTGGCCCTCTGACTTGTCTCTATCCGTTTTAGTCTTTCTTTCTTTATATATTTTGTATTTTCCCTTCTTCGTGGGGTGGAAGGCCGTTGGATGGAAAGCATCAGAGTTCATTTCTGTTACAGAACTTCTGTGGGAACAGAGTGACATCAAGATTAACAGTACAGAAAGTGTAAGGAGGGCAGGCAAAGTGTCTGGTTCAACAGATAGAGACATCTTTGTCTTTTCTTGTTAACTTACCTAAAAGGTCGTGAAATTCTCAGGTTTTTCCAACTGAGGTCAGTTTTAATTCATCATTTCCATTCCTTAGGCGGGTTCACCTTCCCCCAACCCTTTGGCTTTTGACTGTAAATTCAGGACAGATGGGTTATTCCGACTTTTTAATGGCGTCAACATTCACAGGGCACTGTTTCCCTGGGCAGTCAGATATCTTAGAAATTGATAAATACCAGACCCTGTTTAGGCCCAAATTGTTGGGGATTGTTGAGATGGTCAGGCTGCAGTGGGAGAAAGAGAACCCACGGCTCTGACTGGTTCCCAGAGCTCTGTGCTCAGCCCCCGCGTGAGTGTAGGGGCGTCTCCCCATTACTTGGCACTCAGCCAGCCACACTCGGCCCCCCCCTGCCCCCGTGGGCCTGACAGCGGGAGCCATGGGTCCGGGGACGAGCATCTCACATGCGAGGTGACCACAGCCCACGACAAGCTGTGTGTAGCTGTTGTGTTCTTTCAGGCAGCTAAGAGTTTCCCACAGTCTGTGGGTCCCTGGACCTGAGTCAAAGTATGAGTAAATAATTCTTAACCTCACAAGATTCCTTAAATTCAACAACGTAAATCAAAGCAAAAGAAACCAGAGAGATGCTGAGTGAACGGGGAAGCAGGGAAGAGTGGACAGAGGACTCCAGGAGGTGGGTGGAGGCAGGTGAGCGGGCACACAGAAAGACTCGTTGTGTTTGGTACTTGCCGTCGGCGCAGAAGGGCAGCGCCCAAGAGAGGAGAGAAAGAAGCCGAGGCCTGGCCCCGGGGGGAGGGGGGAGGGGCCCCGAGCCGCTAAAACGCATGCGGTCGGCAAGGTCTTCCCTCCACGGGGAGCTGCAGCCTTGCTCAGGAGCAGACCTTCTCTTCTCTGTTGCCATCATAAACCTCCACCCTTCCATGCGAATAGCCAAGATTTCAAAATAAAGTGGAAATGGCTCACTACAGATCCAACAACCGGGTAGAGCCCCGCAGCGCCATGGGGAGCCTCCGTTCAGACATGCGTGCTGTGTGTGGTCCACCCCTGCCACAGCTTTCCACGGCAACGCGGCGGCGCCCGCTGTTATCTGAAGAGCCTCGCTCCTGGTGGGTAGGAGCATCGTGCTGCCGTGGCAGACCTCTATCCAGACCTTCTTCCAGGCAGAAGCTTTCTCCTGGCACACTCAGCACACCTCGCAGAAGCCAGCTCCAGTATTTCATGTGCTATCACAGCCCGGAAAGGGCAACAACTCACCCAGAAGGAGCGGAGACATCACCTGCGTGCTGGGCTCTTATAACCCCTGTCCACACATAGCTCTCACCTGCTTTCAGAATCGTGTGGTCATTTCTACTGTGCGCTGAGCACAGCGCTGGTTCTGGCTCCTCTGGTGCCGCGGTGGCTGCAGCAACTTGCCTACTTGGTCAGTCTCTGCAGTGAAGGTGGTATTCCAGCAGGTGTAGACAGTGTCCACCTAACTTGTAGATCACATGTAGCGATGCGCTTTTTTTTTTTTTTAAGGTTTTATCTATTTATTTGACAGAGAGAGAGAGTGGCAGTCAGAGAGAGAGGGAGAAGCAGGCTCCCCACCGAGCAGGGAGCCCGACGCGGGGCTCGATCTCAGGACCCCGGGATCATGACCCGAGCCGAAGGCAGACGCTTAACCGACTGAGCCACTCAGGCGCCCCAGCGATGCGCTTTTAAAGATTTCTGTTTATTTATTTATGAGGGGGAGGGGCAGAGGGAGAGGGACAAGCAGACTCCCCGCTGAGCACAGAGCCCGACTCAGAGCTCAATCCCAAGACCCTGAGATCATGACCTGAGCTGCAGCCAAAAGTAGGATGCTCAACCGACTGAGCCACCCTTGTGCCCCAGTGATGTGCTTTTAAGAAAACCCCAGCATCGTAAGAAAATCCCAGCTTCCTTTTAGCCGTGGAAGATGCCACGCCTTTAACACTCAAATATGCATCACGTACCACCTACAAACAAGGCACTTGTCTAAGAGAAGGGGGTGCACGAGTGAACAGGGGGTGCACGAGTGAACAGGGGGTGCCCCGAACAGCAGGGGCAAAGGGAGACACTGGTGGGAGGCAAGGTCCAAGAGCAAAGGTCAGGGACGGTGAGAAGGTTGTGTCCAAGTCCTAGGGAGGTGAGAAGCCGTTTGGCAGATGTCCTTAGAGAAGGCTTGTGACTTATAACCCAACGGCACAGAGCTCATCGTGTGGGGAGGTTGGTGAGGTTCCTGTTTCGGTGATCCTTCCACTGGGGTCTAGTTCTAGTCAAAGAAAACTAACAGCCATAGCTGGCAACTAGAATTTGAAAACAAATGTATTCGCTTGACACACGCTGACTATACATCCACCATGTGTCGGCTTCCATCTGGGCACCAGGAGTACAGAAGTAAACAAAGCAGTCAGTATCCCTAATCTTGTGGAGATTTCTAGCCCCGTGCTCTCCAAAAGAATTCGCTGCAAAGATGGAAATGTTCTATATCTGCACTCCCATCATGGCTACTTGAGCATTTGAAATGCAGTTAGTGAAATTTTTAATTTTAATTTTAGTTAAAGAAAATTCAAATTAAATAGCTCCCGTGGCTACCATATTGAAGATCACAGTTCTAGTGAGTATGGAAGTGGAGAGTAGGGGAGACAAGGAACTCATCGTGAATCTGTAAGAATGTTCAGGATATCAATTCCTAGACAAAAATAAAGCACAAGATAGGCTCAGGGTTTTGTGAAAGTAAGACCTGGTTTTGCAACCCGCTGGGCTTATATCTTTACAGAAAGGATGTTATCTCAGAAATAGAGAGACCCATGAGAGGGCACATTGGAAGTGGTGTCTGTGCCAAATGTGATTCATCACACCCTCCACCTTGCCCACAGCCTCTTGGGGGAAATTTGCATTTCCCATATGAGCTCTGATCAAGGGCCTCCCCTTCTGGAAACTCTTTGTCCAGTTGCTTTGGTGCAGGAGACCTTGGGTCCTCCAGCCCTGAGCTTTGGAACAGCAGGCTGTTCTCGCTCTCTTTCTAGCAAGATCAAGTAAGCATTTCCTTAAAGCAAGGCTTTCAGGACACTGTTGTAGAAATGCGCTAATGGTGCAGCCAGAGAAGAGAGAAGCAGTGGCAGGCGCTCTGGCCCACTCTCCACTCTCACCAGCCCAGGATGGTAATTACTTCATTTCAGAAGGACCATTATGACACAAGTCAGGCTTTGACAGAAAACGGGCCAGCTTGGAGCTCATCCAAATGGAAGAATACATGATTAAAATCCTAAAAAGACAAAATTATAATACCGCACCGCTGAACGGACTCAAAGAACATCGTTCTGGACAGAATCTGTTGGTTGAAAGTCAACGCTTCGAGAGAAAATGTGTCTTCATTACCATGGAAATCTCCGTGTTCTTTACGCCCAGGACAAGCTACCCTGGGGTGTTTCCTACCAGGAAAACACACAGTTAACTAAGAGGAGCCGTGAAAGTCGCTGGTGAAAAGTAATCACAGTGGTTGTGTCAACCACCGGAGAACAGCCCGAGACACAGCTGCTCGTGGCAAGCAGATATTTGACAAATAATGGAGTTAGCAGAGAACACGTTTCCGACGGGAACAGTCCGTGTTCACTGACGAGTAATGAAACATTAATTAACACGTTGGCTGTCTTAGTATCTGAGCGCAGAGGAAGAATTTTAAATGTTTTCCTACTGGATTTCTCCATTTCTCCCTCTTCTCACTAACACTACACACAAACACACCCAAACGGGTGCTTTGGCAGCCTGCGCCACATTCCGTCGTAATGAAGAAATGCTACTGTGCTCTTGATCCCAGGTGGGGCTCACGGAAGAGTGTTGCTTTGGTGCTGCAGACGCCTCCGATCTTTCTGGAAGGGTCTGTCACTCTGGGGGGGTGGACACTCTCTCATTCTGAGAGGACCGCGCACCCAAACCTTCCCCTCAGAATTTACACCTAAACAGATGAAACGTTGAGCAGACATGGTCAGAGCTCGAGCAGAAGAGGGAGCTGCATTGAGAGAAAACTCTTTTTTCTTTTTTTCTGTACTTAGGCAGGTCTCTGTTCTCCCAAGCCCTTGACCATGAACTGTGATCAGATTTTGTGCATGTGTGTGCAGAGCCCCGAACCATCGGTGAAAGTGTGGTTTTTGCAGAGGCACAGGATTGGCCCTGCGAGGCCGGCCGGCTGGTCAGAGTGGGTGGAGGAGCCCGTGCGAGCGCCCCATGGGTTCTGGGTGGCGGGCGGAGCCAGCAAAACTGCAGGGACACCGGCCATCCACGCCAGCCTCTGGCCTTGGGGCTGGTGACCAAGTGATTTCAGTGGGCTCCGGTCCAGAGTTGACAGTTGTAGGGAAATGGCCTTTCATGGCTTTAAGGGAAAGAGGACGTCAGTTCATAGCTGGGATAAAGATGACAGCAATGATGTAGGGTCTTGACTGAAAATCTCGCACAGACGCCAAAGGACTGCTGATAAGCTGGGGAAGGAGCAGTGGACATTTCTGCTGTTCTCAAAACCGAGCCAAAGCTCTGCCTTTAGAAATCCTTCATTTCTCTGACCTCCTGATGGAATGTTTTGACGAGTATAGCATTAAAGGGTTTCCCCTTTCTGTTACAGAAAGAGCACCAGTCTTCAAAGACCTCTGTTTTGTTGTATTCACTTCCAATTCATTCTTGGTAAACAATTGCAGGATTTCTAAAAAGACCAGAGCAAGGCTGTTACCAAACATGATACGCTTTCTAAAAGCCACTCTGAAAATAGAAATGTTTGCTCTGAGTTTGTCTTCTCTCCCCCGTGGGCAGAGAGTGTCTCAAACGGTTCGGTCTCCCAGTGGAACGAGCGTGAGCGCGCCACCTGCCCGCGCAGTTCATCTCAAAGTGCTTCCCAGGCGGGCGGTCTCACAGGGGCCAGACGCGCTTGCCTCTACGCACCCTTACAGCAGACTGCTTCTGTAACAAAGAGAAAACCAGTAGAGCGTGTGGGAAAGTTTTGAAATTACTTTTTTGTTTTCTTCCAGCGATAGTAAAATAGTAACCAGAGAAAAATGGCAGAAACGACCAGACCCACTGCCTGCGCACATTTTCCGTGCCGAAGGGCCCTTTGAACTTGCCACCTAAATGAGCATATCCCGGGGCTACCCCGGGAGGAAGGGCGTCAGGGTCCTCGCATCTCTGCGCTACGGTCTTCCCCCTCAGTCGGAGGA
Source organism: Callorhinus ursinus (assembly GCF_003265705.2). Classification (NCBI taxonomy): domain Eukaryota; kingdom Metazoa; phylum Chordata; class Mammalia; order Carnivora; family Otariidae; genus Callorhinus; species Callorhinus ursinus. The sequence continues at coordinate 2,129,898 of NW_027397141.1, forward strand.
AGTCTCCCTTGTCCTCAGTAGTCACGGACAGAGGTGCTATGTACATCACTGGCAGTTGGGTGAGCATAAAGTACATTTATTTCTAACCACTTTCGGCATTTCCAAATTTTCTTAAGAAGCTGCCCAACCTGAGATCCTGAACAGCCTGTGATTCTGAGCCCTCTGGCATCCCACCCAAACTAGTCCATTGTGGTGCAGACAACTAAATCATTCAAGTCGACCGATGTCTGACTCATACGGGAAGTACAAAGCAGGCCTTCAAAAGGGCATATTCCCCACTGATGGGAAAGGTCAAAATATCCCTGTCCCTTCCCTCTCTGTGTCCAGCCTAAAAGATTGAATTCTAGAGCAATGGAAGCAGGAAGAGCCTTCCCGGTAACCCACGACAGACCCTGTATTGATGACCATTTCCTCCTGAGCCACTGTGAGGACCTTAAAAATCCCACCATAGGAACCAAAGTTTTTGTATCCAAAACACTGCTGGGATGGATAATTCCTAAAGGATTGGAACCAGAAGGGGGGAGGGGAGGCAAAACAAAGTGGAAATGAAATGGAAGTCATTAATGCTGGGTAAATAATATCTTTGGCCCCATAGTCCCCGGCTGCCTTGTCAGTGTTGGTGTTTTTTATTAAATTGTTGTCTTTGTGAGGACTGTAACTATTCTTCAAACTTAAAGCCTGTTTTAAATAAAGAAACAGAAGGACAAATGAATTCTATGGTGAGCTTGGGCTCTGTAATAAAAATTAAAGTGCTGGCATGCTTTAGCTCTGCATGGTAGTAATTAAATTCTTTTAAAAAAAATACACTTCAAGTGGCAGTAATGGTATTTTGAAAGCCTTGTGAAGACAGTGCTCATATTTCGAAAGAACCCTAACGTCCAGATCAGTTTGAGGCATTGCACCCATATTTAGCGTCTGTCAGCAAAAGTAGCATTTCTCGGATGTTTTAGAAGACATGTCGTCAGGGCCTCTGAGGGCGCACAGGTCTGCAAACGAGATGGGACAAAATTCACAGAATTCTGTAATTCTCCAGGAAGCAGCTCTCCTCTGTTTACGTTGCTTTTAACATCCTGCTCTGCAGCCCGGCCCAGAGAAGGGGCAGATCTCATGCCTGGGGAGCTGGGGGCACCGGCCACGTCCCCGCAGCAGCAAGAAGGAGGGCCCAGGCAGTTCAAGCAGAACCTGGAACAGGAGGCCAGGCTTCTTGCACTTGGAGGCCTTGGGGTGAATTCCTCCTCCGTGGATACCTGATATTTTACAAATATTTGTATTTCTCTCCAGAGAACAATAGAATTATGGGTCTAGTACGTTGACAAGCCTTCTCCTCACTGTCCTACTAGGAAGGAGGGAAGGAGACAGGAGACCGACAAGAGTCCTTTCTGGTCTTGGAGGGCTTTCCTGGAAAAATAAACAAAACTCAGAATAGATTTATATACGTCCAGGGTAAAATTCACCTTCAAAACTCCATTAATGAAAAGTGTAGTATATGATTGCATAAGAAAATAATCTAACTTCTAACTCAACGTTGAACTAAAAAAGTTCAGCTCTCCTTCAACATCTGAATTTTCTTTTGAGCCTTGCAGATAGCATTGAGGCCCACTTAAAATTTCAAGACAATAAGATTCATTCCATAGGCTTCACTTAAAAGAAATCCAGTGGTAGATATGCCATTGGCAAGAAGTAAAATAAGCCTAGTTGAGCCCCGAGGATATTCCTTTCTGTTCCCTTATCAGCTTCACATTTTTCTTAGAATTGATTTCTCCTTTAGCTGGTGTTTTTATGAGCTTGTTTTGCCTTTGAAAGAGTGTCATTTGAAAGCAAGAAATGCCAGGGCAGTGACATCAGCCTGCTTCTCAAGTGTTTTACAGGAGGTAAACTCCGGAGTGTCCTGGAAATGTAGAAGTAGCCTCCACAAGTCACAGAAGAAAGTTCTGTTAGTGCCATAACCATATTAAATGTAAACGGTCATTTCTTAAACACTCAGTCAAACTAGAGGCAAGGAGAGAGAGGCTGAACTGCATAATAGCATGAGGATGTTTAACTTGGAGTCCAAGAAGGCTAAGGTAATGCACGTAGCTACGATGCACAGCTGTATGGACCGCTTCGCGTGAGCGTCAGCCATCATCAGGCCACTAAAGTGTGTGCCCTCAAAGAGAGCACTGCTGGACACTACTAATGGGTGGCTCCTCGACCAGAACCACCATCACAGCACACGGAAGGTGGCCCTGCACCGCGGCACGTGCCATGGCTGCTCTCACCAGACCTCTCGAGGAAGCCGCCCCCTAGGAAAAGCTTAGCTTTGACACGTGCCTGCTTCCCTACAGGAAGGAGCCCTCCCCCTGGTCGCACCTGCCAGCACACACGAGCGTGGATGCCCCAGATGTCAGTGCCCACGTGCCACTCTGGCCCAGGCCCCTCTGCCCCCAGTGAGCTTTCCCTTCGCTCATCCCTCTGCCAGCCCTCAATCAAAGCTCTCCTTCACATGTACTGATCTCAACAGGATTTAGGAATGCGCTCCATCTCCTAACCTTTTTCGTATTAGACAATCGCATGTTGCTTTCACTGGACCCCTGACTTCCTGACCCATCACTCATATGAAGACTGCCACCTCATCCTCATCACCTTTTTCTGAGTTTCTCCCTTTCCTCCTTCAGTCCTGGCCATCAGATGTCAGCTTATCTTTCAAACATCTGCCTAACCAGTGTGGAAGGCACAGAACTGTTTCCTCCCTGGATCTGGACGCTACGCTTCTGAACACCACCATAAAATCCTGTCACCCCTTTCTGACCAAACACGCTCTTACATTGGCTCACATGGGATGTACTGCCACCCAAAAATCCAGGGTTTGTTTGGTTTTTTTCCAGTAAGTTTTTTGTCGTGTTCCTTTTTGTTTTTGTTTTTTGACTGTTGGTCTTCCGTGCATACAATTAATTTTTGGACCCCGATCCAGGGTTTTGCTTTGAATGCTGTGAGGTCGCTGAAAGATGCAGCCAGCATTTCTGACTTGGAGATGGGGGACATGGGGGTGTACTGCCCCGAGTCTTTCTCTCTTATTTGTCCAGTATTAAGCTAATTCAAACACAGACATTCCATGAAGATGGCTGGTAACCAAAAAGATTTCTAAATGTTAATTGTCACTGGTATTTTTAGGACTTTATTTTGAGGATAGCATTGATGAAAAGGGGTATGTGGCCATCTGCATACCCTTGAGTAGAATAATCGGACTAAAGAAGTAAACAAAAAGAACTTTGTGGATGAAAACAAACTTCTTAATCCCAGAAGACTAAAAAGACTTCTTTAGTAGAAGGAAATAAAATTTAACAAAATGGGTGCCCTTCAAAAATGTCAGTTATCTTGGAAGGAAAGATGAGTAATGGAAATCTCATGTTGATCAGAAGGATGAATAGATTAGTCCCATGAAACTGGCATTGATGGGGGGGCGCAGGGCCCTGGACCGCCATCCCGTGTCCCTTCCCAGCGGTCACGGGAGCGTTCTGAGAAGGTTTCCCAGATAAGATCGCTCCCCTTAAAATTAAGATACAATAAGTAACCCCAGGATTTTGGAATGTATACATCCTGTGTGTGTTTACTTATATGTGTATATTTATGGATTTTCATTTTCTGTATTTTAGGTCTATTAAATACTATCTTTGATGTGTGTGTTTTTCCAGAATAGCACCTTGCTATCATAGAAAACCATTTATCACATGCTCAACATGGCATTTTAGTTATTTTTAGCATTTAGTCTTATCTTAGAAATTAAAATGAAGCCTTGTGTGTATTTTGAATGCCCTCAGACTTTATAAGAATACACTCTTGCCTTCTTACATTTGTCAAGTTTTTATATCAAACCTAGTCCGGATGTTCCTAAACACTTTGCCCAAGAATTGATTATTTTCAAAAACAGCGAGTGAATACGAGAATCGGTCTACTTGTCCTTTGGGCATGAATATCCCCCATTCTTTAGGAAACAGGAGGAGGGGTCACTGTCCTAGGAGAGAACTCTAGAATCAAACTTACCACCTCTGACCTGATTCCGACTGTCCCAGGAACTTTAGTGTCATTCCCGTTTCCACCCATATGGCCCGGTGATCTGTCCATTCTGCTGGCCGTGCGTCAACAGGAACTCCCAGAATTAACCAGCAGGAAGTTGGCTCACAGATAGGAAGAGGGGCAGGGGCTGTGGGCACTGCCAAGACCACACTCCCAGCCCGAGTAGCCGGGGGGAATCCCCTCACCTTTGCTTTGTTTTTGGAGAAGGACGCAACATGCCACTCTGGGAGTTTCCAAGTGTCCTTACTGTATTTCACAGAAATTTAGAACATAAAAGAAACATGTACAGTTGGATCTTTCAAGAAGTTATTGACAATGGCGCCATTGACTTCCTGGAGCCAGACACCCTGGGGCCCCGCGGAGCACCGTGGAGGTGGTTCCTTTGAAAGCAGGGGCACAGGTCCTGACATGGGGTGGGGTCACGCACCAAGAGAAACACTTTCCCAAACCCTCTCAACGGACATTTTTGTCCTAGAAAAAAATGACATTTCTGTCTCTGAAGACCAAGTCAAATTGACCCATTTTTACCTCCCTGTGCATTGTGAGCTATTTCAGAATCTGGGAGTCTCCTTCCAACAGGTCAGGGCAAGGAAGGGAGAAGTGTTCTTCCATGTAGTTTGCTCCTGGGGAACTTGCCCCGTATTATCGTTTCAATCAAGATCATCAGTGTTATGCTATTGTTTCAAATTCAGACGCATCTTACTGTTTGGATATAACTGTGATTCGTTTTTAACATGAGCTATTTCTGGAAGGCAAGTAAGATTTTTTTTTCCCCCATCTATAAAGATCTTTTGTCCTATTGGCAATAGAGAAACCTAGAAAGACAAAATTTCCTACTTAAACTAATTATTTTTGCGCTGATATTTTTCTGCAGTGCCTTAAATCCCTTCTGTGGTCACTATAGCAAAGCATATATGTATATATGTGATTTTAAAACCTTCATATGAAATAATCATTAGTATCTTGTTCCATTTTTTACACATAGCAGGTGTTTCCTATGCCTTCTTGGCAGGCTTTGTTGTTTGTCTTTTGTTTATGCATCTAAATTTCCCATTGTCTGGGGCGTGCACAGTGCCTGTTTTGGAAGATTATTGTTCTGGCTCACAGGGTTTTATTTCCAAAATTTGGTGTGGGTTCTGTTGTATGTTGACCACTGTGGAATGATCTATCCCGTTTTTGAATAGCCATATGGTTTAGTGACTAAACATTTATTTTTGGACGCATAGTATTTCTCAGAGGTGGGATGTCTGCTACCTGTTTTTGCAATTAACAAAGAGTCATAATGACCTAACTGTAAGTTCTTCCTGCCAGTGCTCTCACTCATTTGGGGGACCTCTTCTACTACAGTAGCTCACTTGGGCTGCAGAGCACCCAGATGGATTCAGGATCCCCTCACACTTGCCACCCAACCAACACCAGTATGTTGCAAAAGCATCTTGTAGGTGGGAAAATGTTCCACACATGGTAGCTTTCTTGACCTTCCTTGATATTTAATCAGACTTTTGGTAGCTAGTACATTTTCAAGAACATATTTTATCTTACCTTCATGGAGTGTCCATTGTAAAGGGTTCCGGGTAGTGAAATATTGGACTTCTTTGCTTTAAATAGTAAGAATTGAAATGTCTCCTAGAACACTCCTCCCAATGGGATCAGCTAATAACAGATTTGAAACAGCCATTCCAGTCAAAGCGTTGTACTAAGACATTCTGTAACACGTACGATTGGAAACAAGGCTTCACTCCTATTTGTGTGGCTTTTTTACACCCTCAGGGTATTTCCCATGCTGAGGAACACGCCTTCTGATAGAGTCACGGCTCACAGATACTCGGCTGTGCACACAGGATAGAAATACTCTGGTAGCAGAGCTTGAGGACTCTGGGAATCTGTGGTACCCCTGAAATTATATCTAACTCTGCTGAATTTTGTATGAAAACCTGTCGCATCTTAATACCGCCATCTTTCAGCATCTGTTAAATTGGCTTCATCCTACCTCTGATTTTTTTTTTACTACTTTTTAACTGTAAGTTGATGAGACATGTGCTAAGGTGAGCATCCATTCTATTTTTACTCTTCTTTGGATTCTATAGCTCTTCAAGGAGATAACATAGTACTTGACAGTCATAGTCAGATTCTGCATACCTACAGCATAGACTAAGAACCCTGGAATAACTCCTCAAATTAGCCAGCTTGAGAGTTTTCAGTTGAACCAAAGTTTTATTAATATGACAATTATATACTGTTCCATCTTAGCACTTGCTGTGAATTAAAGGGTAACAGAAGATGGTGCCCAGCTGGGTCACCGTGCGCCATGATGGTGCCTAGCACTTCGTGATGGCAAACTGTGGGCGAGGTACTTGCCACTGCTTTGTATTCATTAATACACAAGAGCCTCGCAAGAGCCTGTGATGTGGCCCCTGGTGTACACTGAGGAAATCAAATTGAGAACAAGAAAGTGAGCTGTCCAAAGTTTCATTGTTGGCACTGAGGAAACCAAATCAGACTCTGGCCCCAGAACCCACACTCTTGACTTCTCCTGGAGGGCCCCCTTTAAAATCTGAGTATGATGGGGGCACCTGGGTGGCTCAGATGGTTGAGCGTCTGCCTTTGGCTCAGGTCATGATCCCAGGGTGCTGGGATCAAGTCCTGCATCAGGCTCCCTGCTCTGCGGGGAGCCTGCTTCTCCCTCTGCTTCTCTCTCTCTCTCTCTCTCTCTCTCTCTGTCTCTCATGAATAAATAAATAAAATCTTTAAAAAAAAATCTGAGGGGCGCCTGGGTGGCTCAGTCGTTAAGCGTCTGCCTTCGGCTCAGGTCATGGTCCCAGGGTCCTAGGATCGAGCCCCGCGTCGCGCTCCCTGCTCTGCGGGAAGCCTGCTTCTCCCTCTCCCACTCCCCCTGCTTGTGTTCCCTCTCTCGCTGTGTCTCTCTCTATCAAATAAATAAATAAATAAATCTTTAAAAAAAATAAAAATAAAAAATAAAAAAAATCTGAGTATGATGTTGCACATTTGAAACTCAGTTGTTCCTAATTATTTTTTCTTTCTCAACCTATAATTTCTGCATCAACTATTTCTTTTTCTAAACAAAACCACTAAGCCAGAGAAGAAACAAAAATATATAAAGCCACAATTTTGTAAATTAAAAATCCATCCTTTCCCCATCTGCTTGTATTTATCCTCTCTCTTCTCCTCTGGAGGCAGCTCTGTTCCATGAATTGGCAGATCTCCTATTTGAAAACCAGAAGGCTCTCCAAATATGGCAAATGTTCTCCTCATTTCCCTCAACACCAACTGCTCTGCTCCCATTTGGCTCCACCTTCCTCCTCATCTCTGTGTCCGCCTACCCCACCTGACCCTTGTAACCTTGTCCTGATTGTACCGCCAGAGTTTCATTAAATATGTGCTTTTCTGCCCTCTTCAGAAGCATTCCTGAAGTTCGAGAACCCCCTGAATGGACTGGAAGTTTTTCAGGACGTCCTTAGTATATCCAAGGGTCATAGAATAGCCCTGCCAATGAGCATCCTTGGAGGCTTGTTCAGTCCCAAAACTAACTCATATAACCCCTGCTTTTAAGCCCCGTTCTTTCTAGGGCCCTTTCACTTTAGAACCTACCTACTCACAAGGGGGATATGGGAGACATTCTGCAGTACGAGAAAATGTGGTGTCGACGGGTTGCGGAATTCGCTCTACGATGTAACATGGTCTTGGTATGCGGGAGGAAGAAAGCAGATAGAAGTCTTCACTTTGGAGTCAGAGTCCAGCTCTACCACTTCTGTCTCTCGACTGTGGGGGACTCACATTTATTCCTTGACCTTCAGTTTCTTCATCTGTGAAATAAGATAGGAGTGCCCACGGGAAGTAGCTCCAGTGAGGTAAAATTCTTAAATGCCTCGTTCAGTGTCTGGCAGGTTCAACAAAAGCTGGACATTATTGTGGGCATGTTATTTTTCCCCAGAGCTTCCACAACTGACGTCCTCGTTATCACATAAAATGTAAGTCACCTGGATATTTCTGGGGTGGCTGGGTATATGGGTGAACATCCCTCCAGTTAAGACAGTGCCTTCGGGAGGGTGGACCTGGTGGGGCCACTGAAATTATGTGACCATAGGAGAAGCTTTTCAAAATAAGCCCTGGGGCCACCTCTTTAGAGAATCGCTCACACACACACGCTCACACACACACACACACACACACCTTTTCCTGCTTCAATTATGGAGAGATTCATGACGTTGAGCTCAGTTTGGTAAAACAAGACTAAAAATTCAAGTAATAGAAAACATGTTCAAGAGGTAAAATCACCTGAACCCCAGGCTTCCTAAAAATTAGCATAATTTATAGTTAATGGTTTTATTCAGACATAATTTAAACATATTGCCAGTGTTTTTTGACAAAGCTTTTCTTTGCAGAACTTTTTTGGTTGGAAAAAAAATGCGTTTTGTCAAAATGTTTTTCTTATTAGCCATCAAAACCCAGACTGGAATAGAGAAGGGTCTGCTCTAAGAAAGAACAAACGGGGCTGTGGGAACATCCGAGGCCTGAGCACATCTCAAAAGAACATTACAACTGCTATCACATTTTCGATGACTCTGGCAGAGGGGATGGCCCAGGTGTCTTGGATCAAGCTACAGTGTGAAATAGAGAATTTCAACAGGCTTCATCAGGCCTCTGTTCCCTGGGACTAGTGTTTTCTGTTTTCTCTGTTTAAAAAGGAGATGCATGCATCTTTGATTTTGCCTCTGTTTCTACTGGCTCTTACTCTCGTAAGGATAAATATCAGGGGTTTGCTCATCACAGAGTTCGCAAATGAAACAGAGACATCAGGAAGTAGAGACGAGGAAAAAAGTAGTGTCTAAAGGAAAATAGACATGGAACAAATTCTGAGACTTTTGGGTCTAGAAAGGACCTCTTCCCAGGCTCCTGCGTCCCAGGAGCTTCCCCAGGAGGGAACAAGACTATAGAATTAGAAGAAACCAGGCAGCCTTTTAAAGTTGGTTTAAAGAGCTGGGAAGAAATAATAACTGAAGCAAATTGATTACAAGAAACAAAAATAATCAGTAAGATCTGTTTTACAAGGAAACCACTGAAGCAGGATTCCATCTGTGACAAAATTCATTTTATAAAAGCTGCTCCTGCAGGTAATGAATGCAGCATTCTCTATGGACAGCCTTGGGATGCTATTTAAGAGGTAGAAACTCTCCGAAAGACTAGGAAAAATACTTCCGATCTGGTCTACCCTGTCCATAGGCAGGTCATTTAATCCTTGGGTACCTTTCCTCGGCCCCAACGGCATGTCTCACAGGACCACGGTGGAAAGCCACACGTCGGTATCAGTAGGACAAAGTCATGAATGAGAGCCGGTCCGGAGGAAACGAAGCACTCTGTCCCCTGGTCTGCTCCCCAAAGTCTGTGAGAGGGATCGTGGTTGTGGCAGCGGCTGGTGCATTTGGAAGCGTCCCTGGCAGTGACTCAGAAGAGCACACCTACTCCACGGGCACCGCGAAGACTGGATTTGTGGTCTTGTGTGGCTGCACCAGGGAGTCTCAAAGTACCAGGGATGCTGGGCAAAGTCTGGAGACACTTTCGGTTGTCACAACTAGGGACGGGGTGTTCCTGGCACCTAGGGAGGCTAGAGATGCCCGAAGCACCCTGCCACACTGGGTGGCCCACAGCAGAATTATGTGGCCTGAGCGTAGTGGCCGGAGCCTGGAGGAGGGAACGCGTGCGCCTGCGCTGGACAAGCTCAGGAAAGCCTGTGCAGAATTCCTCTGGCGACCTTCCCATCTTGCTCCTCATTTCTGTGCTTGTTTCAGCAAATGTCTGAATTCCTACTGAGTGCCAGTGGCCAGGGGTGGGCTTGCAGACCTCCCCCAGCAGGGGCAACTGCACGCTGCCACCCTCCTGATGTCCCCCGGATCCAAGTCTAGAGGGGCTGTCGCGGTTGGGCCGTGGACCCCAGAGCCAGGACACTTGCTTTCAAAGGCTGGTTCCTACGTGTGTGACGGCATCTTTTCTCACGGTTAGAAGAATGCTGCTGGAGGCACGTATGCGGGGTGGGGGGCGCCGTGGGCTCGCACCAGGATCAGAGGTCCTGGTTATATGGGAGGCGCAGCTGAGCTCGGCATCTGCTGGAAGGAAAGAGTTGCACATGAGCTTCATCTGCACATCCCCCTGCACACCTCCTCCCCCCCCCCCCCCCCCCTTCTCCGCCCCCAGGGCCCTCCCTTTTCCCCCCCCGCATTCCTCTGAGCCACCAGATGAGCCCTTCGCAGGCCAGCCCCCCGGCCAGCCTCCCCACCCCTCCGGCTTGGAAGAGACTGGCTCTGCTTGGCGCCTTCCTCACACCTTCGGTGCTTGCATGATGTCTGGGTTACCGATTAATGAAACTTCTCTGAAGACCAAGTTACATGAGGCCCTCAGCCTGCAGGGGCAGATCTGCGTTCAGTCAGAGCGTATGAACCCCATGGGCTTCTTAAAAGGCAGATTTTGAAAGAAATCTTCTGGGGCGTCTTGAGGATGGGGTGAAGCAGATCGTGTTTCTTACTCAGGTCTTATGTTGCTCCAGCAGCGTGGATATCCCATGTTAGTATCATTCCTCAGCTTACGGAGACCCGCTAGATGGGGGACTCCTCCCCTGCCTTTGCCCAAAATCCACACTGACTATAGTTTCTCGTCTATACAGCTTTAAGATTTTTTTTAAAGATTTTATTTATTTATTTGAGAGACAGAGAATGAGAGAGAGAGAGAGCACATGAGAGGGGGGAGGGTCAGAGGACGAAGCAGACTCCCCGCCGAGCAGGGAGCCCGATGCGGGACTCGATCCCGGGACTCCAGGATCGTGACCTGAGCCGAAGGCAGTCGCTTAACCAACTGAGCCACCCAGGCGCCCCCAGCTTTAAGATTTTTTATTAAACATTAGTTTTTTAATGTTAATATGTTAAGTATGCTCATTTTTGTACATGTGCTAACTCGTTGGATTCTCGCACTACCTTAGAGGTAGGACCATCACCCGCACCTGCCCACGCACACGCACGTGTGTGGTTTAATTTCAGAATATAGGGATTTTCTTTACCAGTGCTTCTGGTGCCCCTTCCCTTGATGTGCCCTCCCCAGCAGAACCAAATCCAACCCCAGCCTTAGTCACATAGACATCTGAATAACCATAGATTCTTTAGAAAAACTAAGTACTTTTTTAAATGAAAGTGCCGTCATTCCTGAGGGGAAATAAATGATGGTTACGCCAATTCATCAAGGGTGACAAGCTGTTGACACCTGTCACGTGTCTTACTGGCCCCGAGTCCTTGGAATGAGTGACCCCCACCCACAGCCGAGCACGATTGCTCCAAACACCTGACAGGGCTCCGTTTCAAGGACAGGCCAGAAAATGAGTCCCAGATGATCAAGTACTTCTTAATCCACCTGGGATTTGCATCCAGAATCCACTTATCTGCCAAAGGGCCGTCCTTGGACCCAGCCTGGGCTGGAATCTGAATCACCCGCCATCAGCCATGGGGGGCAGGCAAGTGCATACCTTTCAGGGCCCTGGTGGGCCCATCGGTAAGACAGAGATCATGGTAGGCACCCCAGAGAGGTGTGAGGGATAAGAGGGGTGAACCAAGGGTCCGCACATCACCATCGTCAGCTTACCATTATTATCATGACTCTTTGCCCCATACCAAGATTTCGCAGTAGCTCTTCTTCTGCCGTGTCGTGTTTCCTCCAAGAGCTTGATGCCATGCGTGATGAGAACATACTTCAGTGGGGCGGCAGATGTGCGCTAACTAGAGTGTTTCGACTGCTGCGTGGTTCATGGCTCCTTTGTGCGCTCCTGCTGGGGAGCCACGCTCACCGTGCAGGTGTGGAAGCCGCCTGGCTGGTCTAAAAGGACTGGCACGCATCAAAGCATGCACGCAGGGAGAAAACCTCTTCGATGCATTGCTAAACCCATCTCCGTTCCAAATGTCTTCCAACCAAGCAATTACGGTGTGATGACACAGTGGAGGACCTTTGTTCTCAGAAACAGCTGCATGGTGCTATAGCATCCTTGCTGCTGAGCCAAGTGGAATACATTCTTTCCACAGCACATTTTAAAAGACTTGAGGGGAAAACGTGAGACTTGAAGTTTTCACAGAACAATGCGCACCCATCTTCCGCTCACTTCCCCAGAGAGAGAGAAATGAATCACGGCACTGCTGATGAGCCAAGTATCAAAACAGGTGCTGCAGAGCAAAGAGCATGAATCATCTCTTTCCTTAGATACCTCACAAATAAAGCAGCATTTATCTGTGGTAACTCTGTGCATAAACTCTGCACCAGGACTTACACAGAGTAAATACAGTGTTATACAAAGTAAATAAAGTTGAAGACTCCACTAAATATTACTGAAACAGGGTAACATTTTAACATTAAATTTTAACGATTTAAGATTTAAATACCATGTTAATAAATAAGTGATTTCCTTCCATCTGATCCAAGTATAAGAGAAGGAACGTTAATAAAAGAAGTCGATAACCACAACAAAACAGCCCCTTGCATTCCTACCTTTAGGAGCCCCAGCTGCTGACTTTAATGAGTGAATAATTTATTGTTTCCCAAGCAATTTTTTCAAGGAGGTCAAAAATAGTTACACATTTTTCCTATTTAAAATGTACACTTTGAATAACAGAAAAATGATCTGCAGATAATTTTTCTAAAGATTCATACTCAGTTCAGTGGTAATAGATTTCTGTTTATGTTAACCTCAAAAGATAGGGTTCAGAATGGGGGTTGAGTGACAACTTCACTCTGAGTTATGGATATTATTGTTTAAAATATGTACACAAAATTCCACTGATGATTTTATCTAATTTCAACCATAAGATTCTGGCACAGAATCAACTCCACTGGGTTTTTTTCTTGTAAACATCACTTTTGATTGCATCACATTACCAAAAAAAAAAAAAAAAAAAAAAACCCTTGTTTATTTAAGAAACTGCTCAGACTTTGGGGTGATAGTGCTGTGCTCTCGGCGTCCATGCGAAGGATGCTGGCCTTCCCCAACTATGGAAGGCAATGTCAAAACAAGATCCAGAGAAAAACAAATACGAAATTCATTGTTTTCTTGTTGCTTCATTTTCTCTGCCATACCTGCTATTTTCAGTGCTCGTGGGAGACGGCAGGAAGCGAGGAGATCTCTGAATCCTGGAAGCTAATACTTTACTGAGTTTTCCTCCAAGAGCGCGTATGGATTCAGAAACTAATTACATTTTCAGTTGATAGATATTACTATGCCACAGTGCCTGTGGGTCGTGAGAACTACATCCATAGGTTTATATCGGGTCCAGAGTAGATATTTTTCCTCCTGGCTTTTCAGATTGTAGAAGGTTTTATAAACATAACACACCAGGAAGTTAACAGGGGAAAACAATCTGTCACTATTTTACTTTAGCTGTTTTCAAACTACGCCGCCGTGCAAACTGATGCACGGGCCCCAAGAAAGCTGACGCACTTCCAAGCGAAGGGGGGTGCTGCGTGCGGTGAATATGTGCCCAGACTCTAACGACAAAACATCCCAACCCTTCGCTGATGCGCAAGTGAGAATGATCCCAACAACAGAGCATGTTCGCCCCGCGGCCCACTTTGCGCGAAGGAAAAGAAACTTAGAAAACCACGTGAAAGGGGCCTGGTGGCCCTGCAAACATGCAAATTAGGTGATAAGCATAAATAAATTACAGAGGAGCCCACGGAAAAGAGAGCAGGAGGAAGACCCCGGAGACGGCGAGACCTTGACAGTCCTGTTCTCAACCCCGCCCGGGAGTTTGGCCACCTTAGTAAAACGGGAGAGGCAGAGGTGGACTCCTGGCAAGTACCCAGTTCTGTGATGTTGTGCATTGGGACACATCCCTTGTCCTGAGGGAATTTTACCAGCAACTTCAACCCTTGAGGGGCCACCCGGTGCCCAAGTTCTCGGGTGGGCACCTCGGGTCATCTCTCACTTGTCCGAGGTCACCGGCCAGCTCTAACTAGTCACCTCTGATCCCCTGACTGCTTCTCGCAGCTCCCTCCCGCCTCCCTCCCTGACTATCTCTGACGCATGCTTGAAGGCTTGGCCCAATTTCACCTTCTTGGGCGTGCCCCTCCCGACCATCGGCCTGCCCTGCCAAGCTCGATGCCCGCCTCGTGGCTCCCACATCCTCTGTGGTCGGTCACCGACTCCTCCACCCCCGCTGGACCTGTGCCCCTGGATGAGGCTGTTCCCAGGCACAAAGTGGACACTTAGCAATGGTCTGTGAGGAAGGCAAGAAGCCAGACGGCTAACGCAGGCTTAGTTGTCCGTTTCCCGAGCAAACATGAGATTAGAAGGAACTAAGAAAAAAGGAGGAGATAGAAGGAATGTCTCTGGAGGGAAGCAAGAAGTAATGCTTACAACTTGACAGCAAAGGACAAAAAAGATAAATATTTTTTTTTAAAGATTTTATTTATTTATTTGAGAGACAGAGAGAATGAGAGAGAAAGCACATGAGATGGGGGTAGGGTCAGAGGGAGAAGCAGACTCCCTGCTGAGCAGGGAGCCCGACGCGGGACTCGATCCAGGGACTCCAGGATCATGACCTGAGCCGAAGGCAGTCGCCTAACCAACTGAGCCACCCAGGCGCCCAAAGATAAATATTTTTTAAAAACAAAGAACTAGAAGGGCTTGGAAATCTGGGCCCATCTCATGGAGGGGAGGCCCACGCCATAGACTCGGTATTTGCTGCATAAAGCGCGGCAGTGCTGATAACGGTGCTCATGGTTGAGCATCACGCTGAGAAACATGAAGCTACACTCAGTTTCCATTCAGGTCTCTCCGGGACCAGCTGGATCTGAAACCCTGGGGACAAGCCCCTGTGGTCTGTGGGGGAACAAGCCTAGCAAGGGATTTGGTTGCATGCTTTTGCATGAGAACGACTGCAGTATTCACATTCCAAGAAGACCCCAGCATGTGGCCTTGTTCGGAACACAGTACAGTGGGTGTAGACTGGTTTCAGAGACGACGGCACTCAAATGTCAGCGCCCGTCACGTCTCCCCCCCTGATCTGGGCACGTTCCTTAATAGCTTTGAGCCCTTCTTCTTCATCTGCAAAAGTAGAAGGTAAAATACCCTGAAGGTTTGATGTGGGAAGAGAAATGAAGTTTCCAAGGCCACCAGCGTGCCATTTGGGGTGGCTAAGTGTTGTCATAGTCTTCCACTTCATCCAGCCTTCAAACATAAATTGAGCGCCTTCTGTGTAGAGGACTCCAATAAAAAAAGATGGGTAGGATTCTTAGAAGATCACAGCCTAGGGGCAGACACAGTGGAGGGAGCAGAGAGCAAGTGCATCTAAAGAATCACAAAAGAATGACAGTGCCCCCCACGCTGGCTGTCTGGATCAAGGGCCATTCAGAAAGGTGTCTGTTGAAGCTGGCCCAAGGTCGGGTGTTCAATGGATAAATATTTGTCCAGAAAACTCACTTAAATAGGCCATCTCAATACTCTTGGATAACAGGTGCACTACATAGCCCAGATTTTTTAAACATCGGGAGCCAGCCTCCTTCACAGTCAAGGCTGAGCTCCCTGAGGTCCTGACAATTGCACCTTAAGTCCATCTGATAAGAGCAACCGCGACACGTTGGCAGGCTTTGTGCTTTTGTTACGGCTGTGCTTTGACATCAGGAGAGCCTCTGAAATCTGGGCGGAACGGTACCCTTCCAGGCAAGCCGATAATTGGCCAAACTCTCCACCTGTCCGCCGGCAATGCCACCCCAGCTCGGAGAGAGCTGCGGGCCGCTGGTGGCGCTGCCAGCCAAAGCCCAGACAGACGCCTGCACCTGTTGCTAAGTATAGATGCCTTCCAGGACTTCAGTTTTGTGTTTTTGAAACACATCTCAGCCCATGAGACTCAGAGGCACGAATGGGACCATATAAGTAGGCTCGTGGCCATGAAGTCGTGATGCCCTCTTGTAAGCCGTGGTTCTGAGGCTTCCTCTCTTCTGGGCCCTGGCTTTGAAAGTGCCCCCCCGCCGCAGGTGCACAACTGTGCACGCCGAGCCAGCACACGGTGCCTTCTGCAGATCCCTGAACCTGCTCCTTGCTGTGCTCTGGACTCCACTCAGGGTCATTTATTCAAGAAGCAGTGCTTTATAGTGTAAAGAGTGACCTGCAATTCGAGTATGTATGTCTCAGAGACATTTATAAAGCTTCCACATTGACGTTGACGGCATGACCGAATAGACTTTTTTGGTATCCCGTGATGATTATGTGAAGGAAACCGGACAGTACAAGTTTTATAGTAAAATACCAAACATGGTCAAGGAGCAAAGTAAGGGGCAGGTCCTATTTCAGCTTGACTTGAATAGAATTCCTCAGACTGCACCCTAGGAGGCCAAATATAAGCTGTAAGGGAAGATTTATGCACAACGTAAAACCTCGGAGCAGGACTTAGTGATAGACGGGTCCACACAGCCTTCCCCCGCCGGCGGCCAGCCGGGGCTCCGCGCCCCCACCCGCCGGGACGCACTGGCGGCCGCCGCCCCCCCGGGAGCCTGGGCTTTTCCTGGCATCCTGAGTGCAGGGCGTGTCTCGGGGCTCCAGACACTACTTGAAAAGGGAAGGTTTCTACTCCTGGCACCGTGGCCTTTCCTCTGCCCAAAACTCAGAGTTTATTTTTACTCGTTGAATGAGGAGGAGAAGGAGCCCTGTGCTCTGTCATGCCCTGCGCCCCTGCCACACTGGAGACCACAGAGCAGGGAGAATGCTGTCGGAAGGAATGTGTTTATAGAAGGGGCAGACTTTATCCCTCAGAGAGCCGTGCTTTCTGACTTTAAACATGGTATAAAGCTCGCATGTGGTGAGTCAGCAAAAAAAAAAATATCATTCCCCTGCACACACACGAGGGTTTGATTGGCCCGTCTGTTGTAGCCGTGCGAGGCACACGCTCGGCTCCGGCTTCGGAGGTCTGGCCTCCGTGGCTTCCGGGACGGCCCATGGGCTCCCCGTGGGTCTGTCTTGCCTGCTGGTCCCTCCCCCGTGCCTGCCCCTGCCTCACCCTCCCAGGGGCTTGCTCACCCTGCCTGCAGTAGAGGGGACGGCCCCGTAACCAGGAGCCATCTGCTGTCCCACCTTCTGGTCTCCCCCTGTCCTGGAGCACTGGCCCCGGGCCCGCCATCCCCAGGCCTGACTGCTCCAGCTCACTTTGGCACAGGCCGGACGCTGCCCCCAGGGCAGTCCCTGCGGGTCGGCATCTGCGGGGGGTCCTGGCCCAGTCCAAGAGTGAGAGGAGATGCCACTGGCCAGCATGAGGGGCAGAGCCAACACCTGGTTGTACAAGGTGATGGAGGAGCCGACCCGTCACCCCGTAACATTCACGTTAGAAGACCCTATCACTGTTCCTAGAAAGCAGTGCACCATTTGGGGGCGTTGACAGTGTTTTAAGACCCGCGCCGTCATCAGCAGACGTCATGCTGTATGGCTAGCAAGCACACGCACCACACTCACGCCGCTTTGCGCAGAGTGTGGAGGGAGGCCACCCTTCACGACCTCACTGCTGTCCCATGGCAGGTCCAGAGCTGCAGCGGGGGCTGCCGGCTGGGGCCGCACCGCCTCACACACTCGGTCGTCACCAGGAGCGCTCCTGGAGCCACGCCCGACCCCAGCACAGGGCCCCTGCCCTGGGATGCTGCTTCATCCCGCACGGTTCATACCGGCTCGCAGGGGCAAGGGCTAGCCGTGTGTGGGTTACACTGCCCGCCTTGTTGGTTGCGGAAGATGCTTTTGGCCCTAAACATTTCTAAACCAAAAAAAAAAAAAAAAAAATCCATGTTTAACAAGTACATCTAGTCAACTATACCATGTACTTGGTCAGACCAGCTCAATTTTATTAAGTGCCTATTTCACCTGGCACAGAGTAATTTGAAGAAAATGTGTCAGTGTTACAGTCTCTTCCGTTTATTCACAAGTGCGTACTGAGCGTGTACTATTGTGAGGTGGACGGATGCCAGGGTTCATGAGACACGAC
This sequence comes from Callorhinus ursinus, assembly GCF_003265705.2. Taxonomy (NCBI): domain Eukaryota; kingdom Metazoa; phylum Chordata; class Mammalia; order Carnivora; family Otariidae; genus Callorhinus; species Callorhinus ursinus. The sequence continues at coordinate 2,147,957 of NW_027397141.1, forward strand.
CACCCCACTCAAAAGATTTATAGAGTCTAGGGGCGCCTGGGTGACTCAGTCATTAAGCGTCTGCCTTCGGCTCAGGTCATGATCCCAGGGTCCTGGGATCGAGCCCGGGTCGGGCTCCCTGCTCCGCGGGAAGCCTGCTTCTCCCTCTCCCACTCCCCCTGCTTGTGTTCCCTCTCTCGCTCTGTCTCTCTCTGTCAAATAAATAAATAAATAATAGAATCTTTAAAAAGAAAAATAAAATAAAAAAAGATTTATAGAGTCTACTCGAACTTGGGGGATCCCAAGAAGACCCCCGTGGAAGGTGGGTGGCATCCCTGTCTCCACAGATTCCCAAAAGTTACATTATAACCTGGGACAAGAACCTTGAAATCTTTAATGTCCGAGCCAGAGGGACCCCTGACACCTGCTAGCCGGAGGTTCCACGGGTGGGAGCCCAGCGACCACATGCGGCATGCCGCCATATTGTGCCACGGGTGAGAGACAGCCTGGTCCAGACTCAAATCCACAAATCGATGCCCCCACCAAATCCCATTTCAGAACTTTTGAGTTAGGATTTCCAGTTTTACACTTTGCAAGTCCACATATAAACTCAGCTGCTGTTATTCCATAAGGCAATTGCAAACCATTCTTTAGGGATTGGAAAACCCATTCTCATGCCCTTTGACTTCACTGATGTTCATTCCGGATGACACATTCTCGGGATGCTTTCCCCAGAGGCATCCTATATGGCAGGGCTGGGTGTGGGGGCCTGAGAAACCACAGAGCAGCCTGTCGTTAGACCTGAGTGAGTAATCCCCTCGCTGGAGGGCTGTGGTGCGCCAGTCCCATTCCCATGCTATCCTGGACGTTTGCAGTTACTGCCAAATCCGAGTTAAACTCTTATTTCTTGTACTGAAATCTGCTCTCTAGACTGAGAATCAGGTGGACGCTACTTTATTTGTACCTGATAGTATCTTTTCAAACTCTTTATTCAATTATTTGGGTCACAAGTGAATTATGAATTCACCAATTTGAGCAAGAAGATGTGGGGTTAAGACTTCTTTCTGTGATACTTCCTCATTCACAAAAAAACGTATTCATTTTTAGTAGTGCTTTGGGATTGTTTTTGTTACTTTTGTTTTCTTATCATTTTGATGAGTCTTGTTGGAATCTCTGCTTCTAGAATGCTGGCTTGGCTGCCCGAGCGCTATAACCCACTGCATGCATCACACTCCCACGTTATGAAAATAGTTGTAATGTCTGCAGGGCCTCAGGGCACCCGTCCTACCACTGAGCAGCAGCGTGACCTTGGGAGCAAAAGTACTAGAGGCATCCGTTTCCAAATTAGCTAAGTGGGGACAATCAGAAAACCTTACCAGGTAGAGGTCACCAGACCTGGTCATTCTCGAGGTACCTTGCTGTTCTCAGTGCAAAATGTTTAATAATGCTAATGATCCATTGAGTTAGAAGAATTTCCAGACACCTAACGATGTGTCCCTTGTCTGTGTTGCTCAGAATGCGTATGAAGGAAAAGTTGGCTCTACCACTCACTAGGTCAGTGGCCTTGAGGAAATCCCCCACCTCTGTCAACCCCACGCTTTTGTTCTGCAAAATAGAATAGTAATGTTGTTACAGGTGTTAAAGGTAGATGGCCTTGTCTACCGTATCTGGTGAGTAATGGCTGCCCGTGGTCTTGTCATAATGCGTGGCCTCCGCCATCCCCAACCTGACCTGTTTGCCTTTCATGGACTGCGTTTGTGGGCGCGATGTGGTTCTCTCTCTGTGGCAGTCGCATTTTGCTGTTCCTCAGTATTTTCCCTGAATTTCTCAGTGCTCCTTCTACGTCCTTATGTGGTGAGCATCCTTGTGTGCATTTCTTCCAGAAGCTTCTCTCTTCTGGACATGCCAATTTGGAGGGAGTGGAAACAAACATCTGAGTTTTCGATGGTAAATGACAGGAGGTGAAGAACCTCAGATTTGGGATTAGAGAACGAGGAAGGGGTTGAACTCCACACTGAAGGCCAAGATCAGACATTACAAGAATTTCGGTAAAAAGAATCAGCAAGAAGACGGGTCAGCCAATAGCTCGGCCAGGAAGGGGCACTGCAAGGAGCCAAATAGAAGATCCCAAAGAACTACCGGATTCATGCTCCCCGCCATGTTCCAAAGGCCCCGAGTAAGCAAAGAATGGCTCTTCAGATGAATGATAACATGTCTGGGCTGGTACTCTCCTCCCCGGTGCAGGGGAAGGTAGGTTCTGGTGTGGGACTAGGAATTCGGGGTCCGGTAGAACAGGGAGTTAGGATTAACTTTCAAGAACAGGAGCAGAGGGGCCCACAGGCAAAGTCCTGGGTCTGCAGGGCTGTTGGAGGGGTCCATGCGTGCCTGCACCGCATTTGTAAGACGTGCCCGTGACGTTTCCCCGCGCACATGAACTGTGTGGCAGATGTCCCCCGCCCCGTGCAGAAGAAAGGCCAAGCTACACATTCCTGTTTTCTCCCGGGATGCCTGAGAATCCCTCGCCACAGCGTGTACCCACCCCCCCCAACCCCTGTCTCATTGTGGTTGGGAATCATTATGGAGTATTTCCGGCCCTGGACGCCATCTGGTCTTCTGTGGTGTCCCTTATACTCCCTCTTTCTCTGACTGTAAGCAAAGTCCTGGGATGCACGACTGAAGGCACCGAGACACTTGAGCACCAACAGAGTAAGGCTAAGGAGGGATCGCCTGCATCCACCGGTCCCGGAGGGGCTGTAAGCACGGGGTCGTACTGATCGTCACCCCACCTGCACCCCGTGTAGAGAATGACAGGAGGAGAATCCCCGTGGAGTAAGGAAAGGACGCCGGGGGTCCCTGCCACGGTGGCAGCCGCCTGGGGACGTGTGGGACTGCAGACGACCTCAGAACCCTCCAGCGGTGCAAGTTCATGAGAAACAGCGAATAAAGCTCATCTCCTGCATTTCTCTTTTGGAACATAAAATGGAGCTTTCTCATTTCTCCAATGAGCTCATTTAAAAGACCCTTCAAAGGAAAAGTAAAATTACAATATCACACTGCACCTTCCACGGGCTTAGTGTCTTCATGCTAAATGGCTCTCCCAGCCAAGAGTGATTTCCAAAACATAGAGTTTCTACATGGCAATACTTGGATGTGGAAATTATGTTAGGATTATAATTTTATGACTGTAATACAGTATGACGCAAGCCTTATGTAAAAATGAAATGATACTTGTGTTGAAATGCATTTCAATTCTCTGGGAAATAAGGTTTTTAAGACTGGATTTTAATTACTCAGTTTCGGCTCTACTTGGTGCCGTAATTCTAGACCATTTCAAGAGACTCTCATTATTAAAAGGTTTTAGAAAATAAACCTTCATTGCATGACTCAGATATAATGAGAGTCAAAATATCGTTTCCCAGAACATGCCTGCAGGACCCGGGGTGGGTGAAAAGACATCCCTGCAGAACACAGTGCTGGGTGAGTCCCACACGCCCGCATCAAGTGCATCAAGCGCCTCCTCCTCGCCTTCCTCCAGAACAGTTCAAGTGTGCATTGAAAGCATGAGGGAAGAATATGCTAGAACTGCGTGTGCTCCACGTTGGTTTGTCTTGTTAGCTTGGGTTTCTTGCATAGCTCCAGGTATAGGGACCTCAGCCCCCCTCGACGAGGTGGCACACGGTAGTATTTTATAATCCGGTGCTTACTCTGTACCAGGCACTGCTTCACGCTTTAAGTATGTTCACTCCTCTGTTACGATAACCCCATGAGGCAGATCGCTCTTTTCCCCCTTCCAGACGAGGAAGCTAAAGCCCAGAGAGCTCTGCCCGCCCAGCGTCTGTGGTTCGAACCCGGGCATTCCAACTCCAGAATCCATACCACTCTCCTCTGCTGCCACTGAGTGAACCAGCTGTTAACCCTTCACCCACTATCTCCTCCCCAGCAGGATTAGGCACCGTGGAGAAATGCAAATGCAAGAAATAGGGTTCCTGCTCCTCAAAAAGTTAAACACGCAGTCACGACAGGACCCAGCAATTCCACTCCTACGTGAGTACCCAAAACAATTGAAAACAGATGCTCAGCAGCTATTGGTAAAAAGTGTTCCCTAGCAGCACCCTTCCCAGTCCCCGGAAGGGGGTATCACCCAGGTGTCCGTCGGCAGAATGTGGCGTGGCCACACAAGAGAAGAGTATTCCTCCCTGCGAAGGAGCGGCGTGGTGGCGCGAGCCACGGCAAGGATGGGCCGCGATAACAGTAAGCTCGGCAGAAGTTGGTCAGGAGGGACATGGAGTGTGTGCTCAGACCTATGTGAGATGTCTAGAACAGGCGTGTTCTCGAGCGAGAAAGCAAATTCCCGGTCACAGGGGCTGGAAGAGGGAAGAAATGGGAGGTGTTGTCCCACAGGGACTGTTCCAGTTCCGGACGATGATGGCGTTGGCACAACATTGTGAATGTGCTTAATGCCAACGAGCGGTATGCCTGAAAGAGTTAAAAAGGTAAATTTTATAGACTACATATTTTACTATGATTAAAAATAAAGCTAAAGAAAAACAAAGAGGAGCGCCTGGGGGGCTCAGTCGTTTAAGCGTCCAGCTCTTGGTTTCGGCTCAGGTCATGATCTCAGGATTGTGAGATTGAGCCCCACGTTGGGCTCTGCACTGAGCAGGGAGCCTGCTTGGGATTCCCTCTGTCCCTCTGCCCCTCCCCCTGCTCACGCACGTGTGTGTATGTGTGTGCGCGCGCTCTCTGTAAAATAAGTAAACCGATCTTGAAAAAGAAAGAATGAAGGAAAGAGAGAGGGAGGGAGGGAAGGAAGGAAAGGAGGGGGGAAGAAAGGAAGGAAGGGAGGGAGGAAGGGAGGGAGGAAGGGAGGGAGGGGGGGAGGGAGGGAGGCAGGGGGGAGGGGAGGGAGGGAGGGAGGGAGGAAGGAAAAAAAGAGGACTCCTTCCTGAGGAGCTTACAGTCCAGTTAAAGACAGAAAATTACCATGTAAGGAATGGATGAGAGCACAGTGGGCTGTGAATCTGAGTAACGTGGATGGCGGAAAAGCAGACCCTAGAGAACTCCATCCAGCACCAGTACGGTTGGCGCTTGGCCCTCGGTGAGCAGAGTCGGCCCAGCAGAGGTGCGTCCTGAGCAAAGGGCCAGTGGCAGGAGGGAGACAGGCCGAGTCCGGATAGAGGACTTTGGGGCCATCAGGCGGGCTCCATGCAGAGGCCTGGAGTCCAGCCCGACATGGTGGGAGCGGTATTCGAAGAAAGCGGGTGTCGTGGTGGGAAGGCTGACGACAGAGCGTGAAATAGGGCAGAGAAGAGTCATCCAGCCAGCCAGGCAAGCTGGCCTGGACAAGACGGGGCACAGGGCGCAGAGGGAAAGGGAGAGGAGGAAGGCTTGGTGGTGGGGAGGTGGTTGACGTGGGGCCAGGAGTCTGAGAAACAAGGAATGTCACGGGTCCCAGGGAAGCTGTGGTCTGGACGGGGAAAGTGGCGGCTGATGACCGGGTGCCTCGGGCGGGCTTGAACGCTGGGGTGAGAAGCAGGAGGAGAGGGGCCAGCTGCGCAGTCGGGGTGGAGGCCTCCCTGGTTTCTGGATGCTTCAGAGGACTGGCCATGCGCAGGGCAGCCCGGGGGCTTGCCGTGTGCTCGTAGCAGGGAGTGGCGGCTCGGACGGAGTGCTGTGCCTGCCCAGCAGGGAGCAGGGGTCCGGGCACCAGGCTGCAGCCGGCCTCTCCGAGGAGCAAAGGCAAGCCATGTGGTGCTTTGTGTCCAAGGCCACGTGGCCAGATGGGCTTTCTTAAGGCCCTGATGACCGAGGGCTGGTGGGCTGCTCAGTGCCTGGCAGACACTCACAGGCGCGTGCACACGGAAAGGCAGAAATGCCTTTTACTTCCCGGTCAGAAGTCTCCACCTGTTGGTACCACCTCATCCCGGACTGTGGCTGTTTGCAGATACTTGTCCCAGAGTCCTGCCCCACATGACACAGCGTCGTGACACAGCCCGGCCGGCAGCCGCGAACCCCTCCACACCTCACTCACATACATTTGGCTTTCGATTCATAACTGATCCCAAAACAGGAGACATCTCCTGATGTTGGAATCATCCACAGCTGGTGGCTGGAAGCGCCGAGGGAAGGCTCCGCAGCCAGGGAGCCGGGAGCTCCTGGCCGCATCCTGGCTCCTCGGAGCCACTGGTGCTCCCCAGGCTCGCAAGTAACCGGTGGGGACGTGTCTCCTCGGGGGCGTGGGGGCTCGGGTCCGTGAGCACAAGGCCAGTTAGGGCGAGTGAACGTCCCCTTCAGAAGCCCGCAGCCGCCCAGCGACGGTCCAGCCACCAGATCTCCTGTCTGTGCCGGGACAGCTCACTCTTCTGTTGAGCACTTTCTGCGAAGTAATGGCAACCTCCATTGTTGCCTGAAAGAGAGGGGTTCACAGAGAATTGTTTCCTTCATCGTGGAGAGATGCTGTCTGTGTGAGAGACCCCAGGACGTGTGCGTCCTGGGGAGAATGGCAGGGGCAGGTGCCCATGTCAGCAGGTGATCTGTCTGTTCTGCCTTCTCCCCCCCCCACGCTCTCCCCCCCTTCCCTCCACCCCCATCTCCCTTTCTCTCTCTGTCTCTCCTCCCCCCTCCCCTTCACCAGCCCTCACTTTGCAAAGTTACATGACAATATGACACATTCCTCCTGTAATGCTTATTCACCTTTTTTTATTTTATTACGTTATGTTAGTCACCATACAGTACAGCATTAGTTTTTGATGTGCTGATCCACGATGCATTGTTTGCGTGTGACACCCAGTGCTCCATGCAGTACGTGCCCTCCTCAATGCCCATCACCAGG